>NC_081785.1:17934777-18306444 GCF_963082965.1 Carassius carassius | reverse complement strand
CAACTGTTTAGTAAGAATTGTGAATATAACTTATAGACAGGTTCTGGATAAACACATTCATTGCAAAAATCGGAGAAAAATGAATGATTTGTTTACAAATCAGACATGCAGATCACCAAGAGCACCCAAGAACTGGAATGAATCACTCAAACCGGTTTTGTAAACTGGATCAACTGATTCACTCTAAAGATCTGACTCAAAAGAATTGATTCGTTCATAAATCCGGTAAGAATAATACTCAGTTGATGATTGAATTTGTGAACTGAATCAACCAAATCTTAAAACAGTTTCGACTCAAAATAATAATTTGTTCATGAATCAAACATGCTACTTTTCTCTTGAAATTGCCAAGGATAGTCATGGGCCAGGGCCATTCAAATACCATGGTACTCCGGGGCCCACGTGTGTGTTCAAATCACACTCGCGCTGATAGATACAGATCGGGGAACGTGGCATTCAACATCTCCATGGACTTGGTTGCTAAGAGACTGTTGATTTTAACAAGACGACTGTTGCCTTGGATATAATCTCCAATCAAAATCAGATGTTGCCTTTTTACTGCTTACTACTAGACTGATCCCTGACGCACTACTAGACTGATCCCTGATGCGTGTAACAGCTACCTAAGAGCCGCCAAGCTTCTCTGGTTCCTCGGGAGAGCTCTGGTCTTTTTATGAGCAGCTATATATCAGCTGCATGAAACGACCAGACAGCCAGTGCATGTCGTCTAGTGATACGCACAACTCCCCAGTGCTGAGGAAGCTCGTTTTTAAAAACTTCAGCACATAAAACTCAATTTATTTCATTTTCATAAAAGTATTTTTCCGGAACAAAAACAATATTTACAAAGCAAAAAATAAAAATGTATATCACTAAAAACTGATTAAAAGCAGCATTTAACTTAAAGGGCTTCTGTCCAGCAACTGAATCTGTGAATCAATTTTAGAACAGGTTCATTTACAGGAACCATCTAAATGAACAGATTCACTCAAATTAATCTCTGCAAAACTACAAAAGGTAAAAAAAAAGTTTTGATTTATTACCACAGTTTGCTTGACCATGAAGCTGAACACACAATACAATGTAACAAAATAAACTAAAATGTTTTTTCAAGCTACATGCTTCTCGTTGGAGAAACTAACTTGTTACTGTAACACTGTTGTGAACTACTGTCACAATACTGAAAAATGTGGTTCAGTTAGTAGTGATACAACTTTTAGATTATTACTCCCATAATCACCGTTGCAGCATGTCTGAGGGGTGACGAGACGACAACAATGGCGAAGATACTTGATTTGCTGTAGTTAGTAAACTTAATTTAACATAACAGCCAGTTAAGCACAAATTAGATGCATAAACGCCTGATTTGTAGTTTATGCAGCTTGGCTCTAAGAAATAGACCAGGTCACGAAGTCATGTTAAATAATCCATCAAGTCCTGTCCCAATAAAGACATAAAATGCCTGAATTAATAAAAACGCTGACTTCAATTCTCTCTCTGTTGTCTATGCTCATCGTTAGTCTGGTGAAGTCGGAGTCACGCAGATAATCCATCAAGATCCTCTCCCAATAAAGACGCAACTTTGCATGAGTTAAATAATACAGCCATGAATGCATGTTGGGAAAAAAGCACTGAATTTAATTCTCTCCCTGTTGTAAATTTGTTCATTAGTCTCGTGAAGCTGCTTTCACGTTGCTGTTCACGCAGCAGGTTGATGTGGTTGATGCTCGTGAAATGCTCCAGCACGGTCACCGCATGTAACGTTTAACAAGATTCACTTGTTTAAAACACCCTACCTAAATTGTATAAACATTAACTATATAAACATTATTTTGCTAATAAACATCTAAATAAACCTCTATGGAAATTATTTATTTATTATTGCCGCAAGCGATCGCAGTTTGAGTATAGTTCTGTGTAACTGCACAGATAAACGGCGATGTCAGCAGGCATTTCATAATCTAGAAGGACAAAACAATATTAATAATTTTGATATAACATTCCAGTTGAGAAACGCAATAAAATACGATGTTTTTAATATATATATATATATATATATATATATATATATATATATATATATATATATATATATATATATATATATATATATATATATATATATTCCAATAAATAAACCTTATAAACCTACTAAAACGGTAGTTTAAAATTAAGTTGACCCCTGTCCTTTATTTATTTTCTCCATTTGAAAACTTTAGACATTCTACATTTTGCTTATTGTTAATATTAGTGTTGTTGCTGTTGATGCCTTTTATAAATAAAATGTTTTTTATTGTTGTAATATAAAGATTAAATTTAACATGAAAGACTAATTTTCAACACTTAAAAAAAAGGATGACTGAAAAGAGGAAAAACCAAAGTGAAGTATGTTCTTTCCTCACTCAGTCATTTTAATGTTATGTTAGCAGCTAATAAATAACGGTTCTGTATATCGGTTATCGGCCACATAAACATGCAAATAATTGGTATCGGTAATAAAAAAAAATAAATCAATATGGGTCGATCACTAAATGTAAATTTAAATAAAATAAGGTCATTTTAAATAAATAAATAGATAGTTAATTTGATGAGTGAGTGAATGAATGAATAAGTAAATAAATACATAAGCAAACATTTTAAATTAAGGGAAAACTAAAATAAATAAAAGATTAGCTTAAAGGGACAATAAGTAACTTTAGTTATTTTATTATCTAAAATCAATATTTTTATTCATAAATATGCCCTCAATGGTGTACAAATACCTATGCCAATGTTTAAACTAATCCTTGTAAATGAAGAATTTATTATCTTTATATACATGGGACGGGTAGGTCGACGGAGGCTTCCATGTAGTTCCGCCATCTTGCAAAACTATAATAGCAGAGAGGGACAAAAAGTACTAAGCCAACGCGTTTCCACAACGCGTTTTCGGTCAGAGCCAGAAACGCAGGTGCAGAGCAGTGAGAGGCGCTTGAAACTGCACCGGCAAGTTTAAAAGGCTGGATTGCATTCTTATTATGGACCATACATATGCTGCGCCACAGGAGAAGAAAACATCGTCGCCAAAACGAAGTGCTATTAGAAGACATCCTGTCAAAGCTTTTTGGTACATATCACCTACCGTAGATGCAACGCGCATTTGAAAAAGCGAGGCGCTGGAGAGCAAAATTAGTTTGAATGCAAAATACAATTTCACCACTAGATGGGAGTAATTCCTACTTACAGCCCCTTTAACTAAATAAAACAAGGGAAATAACAAACAAACAAAAAAAATGTGTTACACTATTATCATTATTAAATTGCATAAATTAAGCATGAATCCCAATAAACTGACCTGCCACACTTCTTGCAGGGGAATTCACCCTCTTGGTTTGTTTGTCCCTTTCCTGTATTGCCAGTGCTTTTCCGGCCTGTGGTGTCAGAGCGGGGTTTAGATGGTGGTGGTGGTGGTGGAGGAGGATGATTACTGACCCCCAACCTGGACGGCTCTCTATTGCTGTCCTCCTGACTTCTTAAAACCAAGACGGCAGCAGCCTAACAGGAAACGAATGATTACTTAAAGCAACCACAGCTGAATGCATACAGATATTAGACATAGGGAACTTCCTCTGTGGTAACTGACAGGTGGCGCAGTGAAAGAGATCTGCTTCAAACCCATATAATAGTTCACCACTGTGCACTTCAGCAAATAAACTGCAGGTTACTGCAGCAGAACGGTCTCTAATGAGTGTGATATACTAAGTGCACACTATGCATTGGTAAAACATTTAAGCTTGTAAAGAGGTATGCCATTAGATGGCGCTATAAATAGCCTACAGTGCTGAAGTACACATGACTATTGCCAGTCTATTGCAGGCCAGTTTTCTTATCATTTCAAGTAGGCCAGAACTGGGCATGAACATTGGAGAACTCACTTTCTGTAGACACCATGTGTTTTAGCAACCCCATGCAAATTAACCCCACTCACATTTTTAGTGGCCTGTAGCGACTGTGTCACCCTGCCCGGGCTGTTCTCTTGTTTCCTGTCACATGACCCTTCCCACTTCCTGCTCTCCTCGTCTTCTTTCCGTGATTCAAACTTCTGTGAACTCTGAAGGAGAACAAACATTTGGATGCTTCACTGGTTTGTAGGCCATTAAATCAAACAGGTACATGTAGACACAAAGCCACAGGAACTCACTTTATTGTCCACTTCCTCCTCTGTTGTGGGTTTGGTCTCTGGTGGCTCTGCTTCTCCGTAAAGGAGCGTACCGTTCCTGCCGATCTTCACCTGCTTCTTATACGTGTAGTAGAACTCCACGCACTGAGCCACCGTCTTGGAGCTCACCTTCAGGTCAAACGTCAACAATTCAGCATTACCAGAATTCACTTAGGAACCCATGCGAAACTCCATTTTTGTCATGTAATTTGGAATCAGTAGTGGATTACAATTTGTAAGTGCATAGCTATGTGGTTTCTGGAGTGTTCTGTTTGCTGGGATTTTCTGCGTGATTGCCAAGGAATTCCTAGCATATTTTAGTGCATAGCCATGCAACTGCCGGGGATTTCCAGTTGGAAGATGTTGCTAGGATGCTGCAGGTTGATGGAAGGATAATGCTATGACGTTTTAAGGGTTTCAGTGCATTGCTTACTCAGTGCATTGCTTACTCAGTGATTGACACTCATTGTTAGGCTTTTGTTCCAACCTGTACATACCAGTTTCTGGACCATGAAAAAGTCCTTCTTGTAGGCAGCAATGCCTTTGTTAAAGAGTCGTCGTTCCTCTGGTGTCCAGCTGTCAGAGCCTGTGCGGGACAGACAAGTGGTGCACAGAATCAGATAGAGGCTGCTGTCTGTTTATCCTATCCTCTTATAGAGCACCCCCACCCCCACCCGCTAACACCAACACATTCACACAGAATAACGGGGAGGGGGGCCAAACAGCCAGCACACACATGTCCAGACAAACAATGATGCCGCTGTCTTCTCCTAGGATTTAACAACATGCCATAGACTCACTCCCTCCTCCTCTCCTCCCGTACTCTACCCAGCAACCCACTCATTCAGCCAGCAATCTCTCAGTCGAACCCCTCCCCTCCCCTCCGCTGTACTCCACTCAGCTGCTTTCGTTTATAACCGAGACACGGAGCATGGTTTGGAAAGCCAGGACAGGGGGTGATGGGGTACCGCATGCCGTACAGATTAACCATGACCAAAAAAAAGTGTGAACGAAAAGGAAAGTGTGCTTGACGATGAGGGGACTTACCAGAGTAGTGGTAGTCAGCCAGCGGGTGCGCTTTGGGAAAGATGGGGTTTTTTAACAACAGAAGGGTGAGGGCTCCCTGAAAAATAAAGTGAAGTTGGTTGAGGTAACAAAACTGACTGCGGTGTGTGATGTGTTTTGGCGGCAGAAACAGTCACAAGTTAGAGAAGCACAAGTCAGGTCATGTTATGCCCTAGAGTTGATATGAAAAGATTAATGAGGGCAGGAGAGATACAATTCTGCATGACCAATGCTATATCTGCTATAACTTTTAATGGCGTTTAACCCAGCTGTGAAAGTCACTGGATAATCCCTCTTGTTTTCTCTGCCTATCTCTACCATACAGTCTCAGTGTGTGATAAAACGAGGACCCTAGTCTTTTCTGGGTCATGGAGCTCTAACTTGAGTTTTTTTCTTATATTTGACCTTTTTTCAACTTTTAATGATCTGGACAACCAAAGTTCAACATGTTGAAGCATGTGCACTTAATACAGAAGCCCCAAAAATATCAGGACACTTAAGCCATGTTTAAAAAAATTTTAAGCTTGTATATGTCCTGAATAAGGAAACATGAACCTGAATGTCATGAACCTGAGCAAGAAAATGCATCTGATTGGCTTTTACAGACTCACATTAATACTCATGCTCTTGCAAAATATTTTATGAAAAAAAAAAATAAATAAATAAATAAAATCACTGTAGTAACTCATAACAGATCTCATCGCAGAGCCAAACTTTTCGTGATTTAAATTTGCTGCTGAACCCCATTGCTGTCTGACATACCTATTAATCTGTCAAAATATCTACTTCAAGACCATGTAATTTAGTGGCTAACACAAATAATTGACTTGCAGGAAATGCAAAGCAACAAACAACTAAAGGTCTTGCAACTTGCAATCACAAAACCATAGATGCAACAAGATGAAACTATTAAAAGCAACAAAATGAAACCAACTGTCAGTGCATCTCTCTTATCACTGACACCCAATAAACACCACAACCCTTACACAGACATCTAAGAGAGTTGAGCTAACTTTCAGTTTCTGCAGAACTGGTTCACATTTTATTTTGCAGTATAACTCAATTATTATTGAGATTTGGCTCAGAAGTACAATGCACATGATTTAGTCATCTTCAGTGTGTCGCTCTGGAAATGAGCCTGTGATTGACAGGTGGTTGCTATGGCGGCAGTGTGACAGCTCAGCAGTAAGCGGATGGCTGTTGTGTTGTTGCAGCTGCTGGTTCAGCTAAGCGAACGTTGAAAAGAAAGAATCATATCAAAACACATGCACCGTTTGTGTTTTCATAAAACGGGGGTCATCAATTAGCAGGCCTGCAGCTGTATTGGTTTCATCTGGATTGCAAATCAGTTATCATAATTAAACCATGGCTGCCAACTGATTAAAAATTCAATTGCATGGTATGATGTTCAGATAAATCACAATTATCAAGTGAATCAAAGTGAATTGCCTACACTACACATATTATTTAAAATGAACTTTTTTTTTGGCTGGCAAGTAAATTTAAAGCCTGGACCCATTGGAACTTTAAATCGATAGCTTTGTCATATGAGCGTTGGCATGTGAATGGCCTCTAGTTAAATGATGTTCAAAGGAAAACCATGTCATTTACATACATTTTCCAAGTGCGTGTAATGCTATTGCACACACACTCACATGAACACTTTGGCCTCATTTACACTGCCAGTTAAATGTGACCCAATTCTGATTTTTTGCTCATATGTGACAGATCGGATCTGTTCTATGACAGTGTAAAAAAAAAAAAAGGACATGCATTCGGATATTTTGAGATCGGTTTCAGGCCTCATTCATATGTTGAAATAAATCGGATATAAATCAGATACGTGCCAATGCGACTGTCATGTAAACAGGCAGATCAGATATTCTGAGGCACTGCGTTCTGTACGTCATTAAAACTGCAACAATTTGGTGGTACTCCTCGGTTTAATGACGTCATAGGTGACCCGTGCTGGCAAAATGAGTGTAAATTCGCACAGGCAATTTTTTTTTTTTTTTTTTGGTTTTGTACATTCTCTCCACTTGCTTCTCGCATTGACTGTCGAAGTGTATGCATATAACATCGCTTCTGACAGCATGTAATCCCAATAAATACACACATATACAGAATTACAGTATTTTAGAATTCACACAAACATAATCTGCTTTGTCTTAAGTGAATGCTAGGGGAACTGTTGGGGGAAAACATCTGATGTGTAACATTATATTAGATCCATGCACTACAGTATAGGATGTCTTTATCATTATAATAATGTTAATTAACAGAAAAGAAAAGAGGGCATCACTCGCTGCACTTCAATTAACTGCTTTTGTAGTTTTAATCAATTTATTTGTAATGAACACACAAGTTATTTTTACTTTTGATTGTTTTTTGTACATGAATGCTTTAGTTTAGATAAAATGATAAAGGTAATGCATTTTTGTTTCTTTCTATGCTATTTGTATTGTTTTATTTATTATAGCAAAAAAAAAATAGCTGTATTGAGATTATTAATATAGTAATTAATAATAAGAAAAGACGGAGGACTTCACTATTGACTTCAAATGGGTGACAAATCATAAATCATTTTGAAGGTCTTTTAAATGGAGAATTTCATTTTGCCCCCCAATTTTTTTCTTTTTTTCTTAATTGCTGATTTCGACTCGTTTTGTTAGCACAAGTCACATTATTCTCATCAGGAAGCACATGTGGAGGCGGTAAATGACAACAACACATGCGCGATGTTTCATGCGGTATGGCAAGTGTAAACACATGAATCGGATATGGGTCACAATTACAAAAACGTGTAAACAGACAGCCAAATACATATCAGAATCGGACATCAAGACCTGCAGTGTAAACAATGTCTTTTTATGCTTTGCAATTCATAATTCTACATAATTTCCTTTTAATTCACTCAAATATGAGTACAGTCCCTAAACTGATATTTCCTGTCACAGATGTCACCAAGAATGACTCAAAAACCCCTACATCTCAACAAACCTTACATCTATCGCTCGTATTAATCAGCAGTTTAAGAAAAGGTGCAGTCAGCATAAACAGCTTTGATTGGTACACAAGGCAGCAGGAAGTGCTCTTAAAATATGCCAGTGTGCTATTGCACAACACTCACCATGATGTCACCCTTGCATTCATACAGGCAATGCATGGCCAGTTCCTGATTGGTCCCTCCTCCGCACAACGCACTCGAGCACGCCAGATGCATGAGGTCATCCACTGCAGGGACACACAGAAGGTCCAGGAAAGACATGGAGTTAAACATACGGTCATGCAGATTTCATTTAAATAAGGCAACCTGCAGAACATGTTCCTGCAACTTCCTTTCATGTAATTCTATGAATTAAAAAAAAGAAAGAGAAATTAACATGGTTTTTGTGCAAGTTTTATACCTCTTTGCTGTTGCTCAGTATTGGCCTCCAAGTCAGGCAGTGACGCCCACAACAGTTCTGCCTTTTGTAGGTCGTGCTGCGCTGCCGAGCGCTCTCTCAGCTCTGGGACCTCCGCCTGATACCGCAATCCAATGTTTATCCGACTGCAAGAGAGTGCGAACATAAACGGGCTGCTGCTGAAATCCAAACTACATCAGACCACTAGCAAAAATGTTTCTATTCTGCATTTTTCTCTTTTGAAATACTTTAATACTTTTACTCACTTTATTATTATTATTATTATATTATTAGCTTCAGAATTTGAATGAAACATTAACATGAAGTTCATGCAAAGCCTGAAGAACATTTTTTTGAGAAACTAAAAAGATAGATCTCCAGAAGGCTTCATGGTCAGGGGTCACAAGGACTGCTAGCTAAAGGGGAATATTTGTGGTTCAAAGTGTACTAGAAGTTAAACATGAGGCTCAACTTAGTGCTGCGACTGAAACAGGTCTGTGTAATGAGAAATTCATAAAAACGTTGCGTCACAAAATTCATTGCGTTCCACTTCAGGTCATTCTATAGGTTTCTTGTCAGAACCAAAGTTGTTTCAGACTGCCATTTGAATTAATTTATTGCTCATCTTATTGTATGCTTTTTTTAAGAGAGAGAGCTCGAGGATTCATGAGAGTCATAAAATTAACGCCCATGTTTTTCAAAAACCAAATGTTCCAGTATCTGAGTGCCAAGGTCTGGGGATAAGGCAAGACAGATTGTGTTTTATTATTTTGTTCCAGGATGTGCTTTCGTAGTGCATTGGCCAACTCTAAAATGAAGAGATCTGCAGCCATTCACAGAGAGCGTGTCTGAGTATGTAAGAGAGAAAGAATTTCAACTGAACACTGTTCTGACCATTAGATAAACCAGCTGGTACCGGTCAGAGAAGATATCCCATAATTCCCTCCATTCAGTCCCCATACCCCACCTACTCTGTTCTTAAAAACATAGCTCTGAAACACCCCATGTATGATCCAAGAAACCCACTGAGATGTAATTTCCCTTAAACACACTACCAGACCAACTTGTGCATGACATACCAGCTACCCAACCAGCTTTAATGTTAACATATAAGCTATAACCATGAATTTTGCATCTGCAGGCTACAGTTTTCAACTTACGATCAAATAATAGCAATACATCAGCACTGTAAGGCCCGTTTATACCACATGCATTAGCAGAGTGTAAGCGAAGCTGCAGCATCTTCAACAGAAGACTCACATTGTGCTTTCACATTGTCAACGTTTAAGCCGTGTACGTCTGCAGCTCTGTACAGACAATAAAGTGATTTCTGAGCTACTCCATTGAGTATTGTCTAATAACCACCATAAAATGTGAGGAAACATTCAGCTATTCAGACAACTGACTTTCAGTCAGCTGAATGAAATCTAGTAAGAAAGCAGCACCAAAATAAAAAAGGAAAGGCAATGTTAACCAAGTAAAGAAAGTTATCATTTGGAATGAAGCAGAAGCTAATTAAAGAAATTTGTGAAGCGTAATGTGTGGTGGTGTTATTTGATAAGCATATGTACTTACGGCTCAATGCTGACAGGTGTAGCTTCATTCATAGCAGAGAGAACTGGAGGGGTTATATCACTGCTGTCTGGACATATACAAACAAAAAGACTGTACTTAGGCGCAAAGTAAACAGTGTTTCTTATTATGTGTCCTCCTATTCATGATATGCACATCAATTAAGTCTTATTACATATATCCTGGCTTGTTAGGACATATCTTAGGTATACAGTACCTTAATTCTGTTTCAAACCCTAATGAGGTGCCTACTTACAGCACTTTAAGCCGTTACAAACAGTAGGCAGCTCATTCTACTTCATCTTCCTGAGAAGGTAGCCTACTAGGTTTTGTAAAAGTACTTAAGTTTAGATTTTAGGTTGCATTTGGTTGTCAACTACAAGTCATTCAATTCTAAACACCGATTAACTGAACTCCATTTAAGGTTGTATTTAATGAATTTTATCAATGCACTTTGTAGAGATCGTAAAAGGAACTCACTGGAGCGTAGGAGGCTGCGGGTGGCAGATTTGGGAGTGGCAGGTGGGGGCAGTCCCTGATTATTTGCTGCTGCTGCGGCAGCCGACAGGAAGGTGGAAAAGTAAAGACCCGAACCCTCTCGAACCGGACTGAGGATGGGTGGGGGAGTGTAAGGCGGCATGTTGAGGGGGTTTTCCATCAATCGGACAGGTGAACGTAAGTGACTCTGGTAAGGTGTGATAGTGGAGTAGACTGGAGGGGCAATAAAAGTTCCAAGTTTGGGTGGGGGTATAAAGAGCGGTTCTGGACGAGGCCGTCGTTTGGCTTTTGCCGATTTGCCGTCAGCTTCACTTCCACTCTCTGCTCCACCATTCTGTAGAAGAGATTAGATGTTGGCAAACGGGGTAGTGCAGAAACCCCTCTAAAATGCATACACCATATGCAATCTGGATGATCTTAGTGAGTGTTGTCAGATTTCATAAATGTGGTAGTGAAATTGGGTAGGGGAAGGTTGGATTAGGGCGCAGAGAATAGACATGGAGGTGCGGAGTCAACAGAAATCTGCAGATTATTGGGGAATTTTAATCCAGGGTTTAACAGAGGGGGGATGTAATAGAACAGAAGCCAAAAAGAGAGAGATATTGGGCATTTAACTTTAATGTTTAGATAAGATTGGCCAGTTTGTGAACTCACCTGGCCTGTGCTCTCAGACAGAGAGTTCCTCAGTGAACGTCGTCGTTTGACAATCACAGAAGTCTTGTAATCGGAGCAGCTTATGCCATGGATGCCCAAAGGCCGAGAGGGCCAACTAGCTGAAATGGAGGCTTGCTCATGATCCGGGGATGAGGAATCAGTCTGCCTCACTGGCACAGAGACTGGAATGACCAATGGCATGAAGCTGTCATCTCTGGGCCGCTTTGCACTCACCTGATCCACCTCAGCTACCCCTCGGCCTGGACCTGTCGGAGCAACAGGGGGGCTCCAAGGCCTGTGTGGCTCTTGCTGAAAACACACGATTAACACAGTCAAGATAATGGTCAAACAAAATAAAATTTCTCTGCAAAAATCTCTGCAGAGTGCACACTTCCTCCGCTCTGTAGGCATAATTGATATGCATGAAAAAAATGCAGGTGTGCTTAAAGAGATAGTTCACCCAAAAATGAAAATTAGCCTATGATTTACTCACCCTCAAGGCATCCTATACGTATCTTACATTCCTCTTTCAGACGAACACAATCGCAGTTATATTTAAAATGGTCCTGGCTCTTTTAGGCCCTTGTCTAGGCGTTTTCCGCAAATATCACATTCGAATATTTGAGCTCACAAAAAACGAATATTTGTTTATTTAAATTAAGTTTAATGAGATAGACGTTATTTCTCTATCCTTGCACACCCCTAGCTACAGGAGGCCTTTATTCACCCCTGGAGCCATGCGAGACACTTTTTATTATGGATTGTTGCTTTTTATTTCACTTCTTTTGGACTGATGTACTTCAACACCCTCTGAGTGCCATTAAACAGCTTGAAAGATCAAATACAATTTTTAAAGTGATGCTTTTTTAAAGATCATTATTGTGTATTTGGTGTAAAAGAATATGTTGACATGCTTCAATGTTCAAAAAACACATTATTTTTCAAATACTGTACATTATTGTAGGTCCTCTATGCCCTGCCTCTCTCAAACGCTTCATTTTCTACAAAGTCTCTCCTTCCGACAAGCACAGTCTGCTCTGATTGGACAACTGTCCCAGTGCATTGTGCCTGGAGCACTCGTCGGAAACATAATGCACCTTCCATAATCACGAGCTTAATCTTTCAAAATAAATGTAAAGACAGTTAATAATGTCCTTAGTTTTACCATCAGTTCAAGCCTGAAAGGGGAACAGAGTCATGTGACAGACACGGTGATGAAGCTTGTTTGTGTTTGCAGTACACAAGCCACGGATGGTTAAGACAGCTGACTCCACTGAGTGACCATCTCTCTCTCTCTCTCTCTCTCTCTCTCTTACACTCTCACACAAACACATGCGACGCACAAAACTCTGCATTTGGACATTCGATAGCAAATAATTAAACTAATAAAAAAACATATTTACTGTAACTGATTCGGAAGCACCAGATTGTCATAGTAAATTCAGAATGACCTCCTCTCCTAGGTTCACGAAACAGTAGTCCATAAAATGTGTTGCTGTTCTGTTGTAAGTAATCTTAAAGATTCCTAAATGCATCTACTTTCGGAAGGCCAAATAAAATGCTTTTGCTTTCGCCTAGAAACACAGAGCATCTCCTAGACATGGCTGGATCAACACTAACTACGGTTAGTGAAACCATGGCTTCTTTCTTTGCGTGAACATTTCGGTGGCATTACGCAAATATTCCCACTAGGGATGTGCACGGATAGTCGAACATTCGAATATTCGTTCTGCTCTAATTATTCGATAAATAAAAATGATATTCGAATTTCGCCAAAAAAAAAAAAAAAAAAAAAAAAAGTTCACAATAAAACCTAATTTGGTCACTTTCTGTGATTCTCCACGGCATATTTGAAGGTGTATGCAAGCAAAAAATAATTAATGAATGATTAAGGGGCCGTTCACATATCGCGCCTAATAAGGCGTGGAAAAGGCTATGCGAGCCGCTTTCTCCTTCTTTCCAAAGCGCTCGGGCAGAAGCGCTCCTGAGGCGACGCGTTCTCTCCATGAAGACGCGGAAATTTCAGCAAAGGATAAATGGATTTGCAGCACAAAAAAAATCGCTTTCAGTAGCTCTGCTACTAAATTTATTTCAAAATGGCAATCCATATACAGCTATGATCAGCTGTTCCTTCATCTTGGCTGAGCTTTCAACGTTGTTAAGGGAAAGGATGAAGCTGAATGTTTAGTTCTTGTCACATGACCCGCGGTGCGCTTGCGGCATTCTGAAAGTTGAGATGTTTTTAACTCGATGCTGTTCGGACGCGCCTGGAAAAAACGGGACCGCGTCGCACCGCGTGCGCATCGCGACCGCGTCGCTTCCATTATGAGTGCGCATACCGTGCCCCTACATTGGAAATAACGAACTTGAGCATGCAAAAGACGCGATATGTGATCGCCCCCTAAAAGAACTGCGGTCTTCTAGTACTTCAAATATGCCGTGGAGAATCACAGAAAGTGATCCAAGAACATTGTTGCAGCATCTCTCAAGCAACTAATAAACACCGCTAACTTGGAGAATGCAGTGAAAACTCCTCTTCTCGCGTCTGCCCTAGACCCTCGGCACAAACATCTCAGGTTTCTCGACGAAAACATGAGAGAAGTAAGAAAAAAACCTTTTTTGAACATTATCAGAACATTTTCCTTGATGCGAGTGGTGCGTCACCAGCGATGAAGAGGATGCAATGCCCACTCGTTGGAAAAGGCTGAGCCAGTTTTCCAGCGATGATTACAGAGAGTCCAGCCGAGACGAGTGGGAACAGTTCTTACTGGAGCCATGTATTCCACCAGATGAGGATCCCATTCAGTGGTGAAACGAAAACACGAAGCGCTTCACAAAACGTATTCGCTTAGCACACCGTTATTTGTGAGTCCCGCCAACGTCTGTGCGTCAGAGCGCGTTTTCTCCGCGGCCGGCCTTATTGTTAACAGACTAAGGAGCCGACTTTCCCCCAATCATGTTTACATGCCCGTATTTCTTAACAAGAACATTTGAAACAATAGGAAAAAAAAAGCAAAAAAGATTTGCTGACAGTTTAAAAGTTAAGTGTAAGCTACATTCTGTACAATAGCCTAATTGCTGCAGGCTGCTTTACGTTTTTTCTTTGTTCACTTTTTTTTTTTTTGCTTTTAATCTGTACTTTTGTTTGTTTGCACGCATTGTTAAAGGTTTTCAGCTACAAAACACGATGTGTAATGTTCAAGCTTATTGTAAGCTTGTTCAAAATGACGAAAACAAATGTTGCTGAAAAATAACGTCTGACTCATTAAACTTAATTTAAATAAACGAATATTCGAATATTCGTTTTTTGTAAGCTCAAATATTGGAATGTGATATTTGTGTAAAACGCCCATCCCTAATTCCCACATAGTGACGTAGACGTGGGGGCGTGTTTGAATGAGCCATTTTAGGGGGGCCGTGGCAGAGTCTTAACTTTGATAAAGAATATCTCTTTGGATTTGAGACTTTAGCCTTTGCAACTTTACAGATCTTCTTGATGCACCAAGCGCTTGTAACACTCCAAAGAGAAAGGAAAAATTTAAAATACCATCATATGACCCCTTTGATATAACTCTGACTGGATTTGTCTGAAAGAAGAAAGTCTCATATGCCTAAGATGCCCTGAGGGTGAGTAAATCATAGGCTAATTTTCATTTTTGGCTAATTTCTTTAAGAGCTGATAAATCACACAGGAAATGAGGTTAGCTTAAGACTATTTTCAAAAACATCTTAATGAATAAACTGCGACCTCATTTCTACTTCAGGAAGAAACAACTTGCCCTGCAGTTTAGCAGCAGACTGCATGAAGATGTATAGATCTTTTCCACAAGTGAATAACATAATGGCATGTCAACACAGGACAATATCTCAATATAATGTGACTTTCTTGTGGGTATGTTATTGATTAGAGAAAGGGTTCCTTCTATGTTAGGTTTACTGAACTGCATTCATACTTCTCCACAAAACTAGGAAATTAAGGAACTTAAAAAGAACCACACAAAAGTGGCGCTCTTAGCAATTTCACAATGCCTGCAAATTTCAAAATCTCTTTAAAAAAATATAATAAAATTGATGTTTGAGTCAGAAAGAAAAATTTTAGAAGGAGCACCAAACCTTTGTTTCCCTTATTTTGAGAGCAATTCCTGTTTCTCCTCATTGCTAACTCTAAGCAAGACATGACAGACAGCAAGGAAAATAAAACTACTGAAACTTCACTGGCAATGTTGTGAAAAAATGCATTGCAATATGCGTCACTACTACTGTGTGTCTAACTGGAAGTTGAGTAAAAATCTAGAAATCCCTGAGGATGTGGCCTGTCTTATCTGAACTCCGGCCTTGCTGGCTACACTAAGGCATTCAGCTTAGCACATGAAGCCTTTACAGCTCACTCACCCTTGAGCAAAGCAGTTTTCAGCCTGCATTTTAGAGTAGGGAACGTTTAGAGGCATAAAATGAAACCAGTCATCACAATTAAACAAAAAAAAACCCTCACTGACTTGTGTACCCATTCTTTTCGAGGAGCTGGAATCAGCCGACCTAAGATTTGCTTTAACTACAGTCTTTTTACAGGACTGTTCTTTGTATGTCTTGTATGTTATCTGGCACACAGATCAACATTATATGTACACACACCCTTTCTTTGTTATAATCGGTTGGACGAGAGCTGATGTCCATTTCAAATGAAGTTTATGTAACAAGGACAAGCAGAGTGAACTAAATAGCACAACCCAGAAACACTTAGTTAAACTCTTGTTAAACTTGACTGCTAAATGTGCTCTGTGTGCAGTAAAAGAATTAACAAACAAACAAGCATTTAACTAGTCCAATGTAAGCAACATCTACTGCAATAGAATGAAATCTCTTAATCTCCTATTCAAAAAATAAAAAATAAATAAGTGACTCAATGGGACAGCAAAAATAAAAATTAGCTATGCATAGAGCTGAGCTTTTGGACTTCAACAAAAGGGAATGCACAGTGGCTCTATATGTACATCAATGTTCAGTCAACCTCAAGAGGACCAGTGGGCTGAGGGTGGGGTTCACTTGCTAATATTACTATGAGGAGTCCATCAGGAGTAAGTGGTGTGAAAAAACCTTTGTTTGGCTCGAGATATCATGTGACCTAATGGCGACAGTCAGTGCCTCTACTAACTTTACAACTCCCCTATCAACTGAGAAACCTGCAGAACCTGTATGCACTTGAAACAGGTAGTGCATCCTCACTACCTGTTAAGTAGATAATGATGTCAACTTCCCTTGGTTTAGGGTAATTTGTCATCCTTAAGTTACAGACCAACTATTTAACAATGAACTGGCAAAACCACAATTGCTTGCTTGTATTTTAATTTCTCCAACATATTTGAGGGAAAAACTGGCAGTTGTCTTACCTTGACACTACGTGAGGGAAGTGATTCCCTTTCCGAAGCCTTCTGAGCCAAGGTTTCCAGGTTGACCTCTTGCGACACCCTCCTCTTACGTCGTGTGCTCTGGATTACACCTGTTGGAGCGGCCCGGATGTCTTGAACAGCATTGGTCTCAGAAGCACCGTTCTGAGAACCTTGATTATGCAGATCAGTCGGCATTACAAATGGGTTATCTGAAGCAGGGCCTCCACCCTCTTTTGAAAGTCGACGTGATCTGCGGGGCCCAGGCTGTTGGGTCTCGATGGATTGCTGGGGAACATTAGTGGGAGGATGAGGAACGGAGTCTTGAGTCTGTGTTGATGGAGGATCAGTTGTCTCTTGGGACTGTCCTGATAATAAGGGGTGATGGTGATCAACTGAAGAAGTGTGTGACTGCTTGCCATCAGAATAATTTTCCAATACATGCTGGTTCTGATGAGGTTGCTCAGACTTTTGTTGCTGCTGCACCAAGTCTTGTTGCGGTTGAATCTGTTGCATATGTTGTTGTGGTGGTTGCGGTTGCTGAGTATGTTTTAATTGATGTGTTTGTTGCTGCAATTGTAATTGTGGTATCTGTTTTTGATGCTGAAGTACCTGTTGCTGCTGCGCCTGTTGTCGTATCTGCTGTTCCATCTGTTGCTGCCGTTGTTGAAGCATTATTTGTCGCCGTTGTTCCTGTTGCTCATGTTGCTGTAGTTGCTGCTGTAGTTGGGAATTCGTCTGTCCACTGTAATTCAAATTCGGCAAGGTCCGATTGGCCTGAACTACCTGATAGTAACCCGCTACCAAGTTCTGCTTGGGCTGCCCAAAAGCTACCTGAAATGGTTGCAGCACTGAATTCCCAGTGGTGGACTGTCCGTGCTGCTGCGGATTTAACATTCCAGGCTTTTGTGTTTGCTGAAAGGCTTGTTGCTGTTCCCAGTCCATGCCCCGGCCTGGTTTGATTGTATCCCTAAAGGTCTCTACACTGATGTTTGCCCCTTGTTTTTCAGTTGACCTAATAGTTGATGACTTAACTTGCTGCTGCTGCTGTTGCTGTTGCTGTTGTACTGACATTCCCTCATGCATCTGCTTTACAAAAGCAGTCTGAGCCTCCAAATAAGGGCCAAAGTTCTGGGGCCAAGTTGTCATACCCTGTGACCAATTGTTTGGTCGCTGCTGGAGCTGCAAAGATGGGTCTTGATGTGACCACTTCATGGGCATCATCTGTTGGTAGTGCCCACGGCTTTGATCCCCCTTGTCCGGGCTGAAAATGACAGAATTTAGGTACGCATGTGGTGCTTCTGCATTCAGATTTTCCACACCTCCACTGTCATTATGACCTGGTCCTGAGGAAGGGACCCCAATGCCATAGTAGGCCTCTGTATGATGAGAGGGCTCTTTCATCGCCACACCCTGATCGTTAAAGAAAGTGATGCGCTTGCCTGTCCTCTTTGAGTTTGGTTTCTGTTGAGGTGGCAAACTCATGACTTTCATAAATACAGATTCTGGAGAGTGGTGGAGTGGGAGGTTAAGGAGACAAATGTTCAAATCCCCAAACCACACAAAGCTTTCTCTGCTTTGATGAAGAGTCTTAGAGTATCACCCTTGAGAAAGAACTCTTAACTAGTTTTAAGACAGTTAATGGTCATCCAAACCTACTCAACATGGTAGGAATGCATGTACGCTTTAAAAGTAAAAATTGCAGCATCTCCTGTGCAGAAACATAAGTTTCAGCATGGTGTAGCTCAAACATGTCCATTTGATTTTGCCTTCACTGCCAACTCTTCTGCTTTCAGGATGTCAGGCTGGGTTGAGAAGTCTTTAGGTTCGTTTAATGCTCATTCATTGGAAACAACCTGAGAAGAAAGCGGTCACAAACATTATGGTTAGCCTTCAGAGACAGTACTTTGGGCTTAGTGGGGGTTTATTGAAATAGCGGTTTCAGCAATGACATGAATAGAGCCCTAGAGAACAGAATTTGAAAGGGAAAGGTGGCTCGTTAAGGGTTGGGCGAGCTGTGACATTAGCAGTTTAGTGCACATAATAAAACATTGTCTAACAAACTGCAGGTAATTTGTTCAGTATGCACAGAAAGTAACCGACTAATCTTAGCAAAAAACAAACCAGGATGACACATATGTGAGAATGCTAAGTGTGAGTAAGGGGAAAATGTGCACGCTACCGCAAATAATTGTTTCTAGATTGGGTGCAGAGAGGGCAGCAGTGAAAGTGAGTAAGATGAGGAAAGATGTACAGTTGCACACATAATCCCACAGAGTGTGTGAAAATATACTAGACTAGTTTCACAATGAGAACGTTTTAAGGTAATTCCCCCCCAAAGTTCACAAATTAGCATTCAAATATTAACATCAAAATCCATAAGTCTATCATTAATCTGCTATACCCTCCTCTCATGAATCACATAAGGGCTTGTGTGCTGCTGTTATGAGCGTGTGCATATGTAGCAATCAAATGAATAATCTCAGATGTCTGCATATTTCAAAACAGTCAACTCATGAAAGCACAGTTCTTAAATGAGATCTAAATCTTAATGCAAGTGAATTATAAGCTACACAAATAAGACTAAATCAGTCTATCTGATGATTTAACATATTGATCTATCTATATTCAATAAGAATTGTTTATCATCCTTTAATTATTTAATGTACACTAGTGTCTCTGCTTTTGCTGATATTGATTGCCTGTGCTAAAATCACTGTAGTGCACATCTCACATGGCTTGTTGCTTTATTACAAGGACCAAATAGAAATGTTCTCTGTGCTTAGTATAATATAGCACTGAAATTGAAAGGTGTGGTAGATTATGATTTCACCTTCTGAACTTTAGCTAGTGTGTAATGTTGCTGTTAGAGCATAAACAACATCTGCAAAGTTATGACACTCAGAGTTCAATGCAAAGGGAGATTATTATTATTTTTTTTAATAAATATATAGATGTTTAAGGATTACAAAAAAATGGCTGGTAGGGACTACGAGCTTCTTCCTGGGTTTGTGACATCACTAACCCTGATGTTTACATCAACCCTGCCCCCGGGAACACACAACTACCCATAATGGTAAGTGGGCATTACATTTCTGGACAATGTGCACTAGGCGGTTAACGAATCACAAACACACTGAGCCCACTAACCAATCAGAGCCTACCGTGTATTTCTGAGGGAGGGGCTTCACAAAACCAGGAACTCAACAGACTGTTTTGACGAGAATGGAATAAAGGTAAAACGTGAAAATTAGGGCTGGGACAACACGTCGAAGTCATCGATGACGACGACGCAAAAAATACGTCGGCGCAAAATATGCGCATCGATTCGTCGACCTGTTTTTTATTTATCTAAAAAACGTTTGCAAAACGTTTACCTTATGTGCGCTGAATATACGCGAATCCGGATCAACATTCTGTCCAACGTTATATAACCAATACAGGGGTTTTTCTGCATTGATCTTTTTTTTGGCGGCTGTCAAAGCCTTATTTGATCGGTGAGTGACAGTGACAGGGCGCGTACGAGAGAGAGCCCCGGCTGCGCGCGCACTCACAGTCTTCAAACAACACGACGCTTCTTGCTCTCTCTCTCCCTCGTGCATATTAATTAAAATCATTAAACACGATAGAAAAAGGGCGAAAAACACCCAAGTTTCACGCGCGCTCACGCACTCACAGTCTTCAAACTACATGAGCGCTGTCTTGCTCTCTCTCGCTCTCGCGCGCTCTCTCTCTCTCTCTCTCTCCCCCTCGTGCATATTAACCAAAATCATTAGACACGATAGAAAAAGGGCGGAACACCAAAGTTTCACGCGCGCTCGCGCACTCACAGTCTTCAAACTACACGAGCGCTGTCTTGCTCTCTCTCTCTCTCGCGCGCGCTCTCTCTCTCTCTCTCCCCCTCGTGCATATTAACCAAAATCATTAGACACGATAGAAAAAGGGCGGAACACCAAAGTTTCACGTGGAGCATTCGGAGATTTTTTTTTCTACATGACAGGCTGCTGGCTCCCACTGTTAATTTTTATTTTTTATTTTTTGGAAAAGCACTCTCTGTATTAGCTTAAAGCCCTAAAGTTTAAATTGGTTACTGTATTCTTTCAATTGCTCTAAACACGTATTTTGGGTGAACTTTTTTATTGAATGCTAGACATCAAGTTGTTGTTATTTTCATCTGAAAGAAGAACTTTTTTTCAGTAAGCTAGGCCCTATGTGTTCAGTAAGCTTGTTTCAGTAAGCTATGTGTTTTCAAGGCTTCAAGGTTTTATTGAATGCTATCTCTATACAAGTGCAAAGTAATGCATTCTTAGTCAGTCTTTTATTTTGTAATTTTAAGAGAAATAAACATATATTGCAATGTTAAGGAATTCATGTTTTTTTCATTCAGATATGTAAATCAACATGTATAAATTGTTAGTAGTCAATTAATGAGGAGATAATCGAAATCGAATCGGTCTGGAAAAATTAATCGTTAGATTAATCGAAGCATCGAAAAAATAATCGCTAGATTAATCGTTTAAAAAATAATCGTTTATCCCAGCCCTAGTGAAAATAATAGTTTTATATATATATAGTTTTATAAATAGCATAAACACATAACACTGCACCCCATAAACACAATCAAGCTTTAGAAAAAAAGCTGATAAACCATGATAAACAATTCTTATATATATATAGTTTTATAAATAGCATAAACACATAACACTGCACCCCATAAACACAATCAAGCTTTAGAAAAAAAGCTGATAAACCATGATAAAAAATTCTTATTGAATATAGATAGATCAATATGTTAAATCATCAGATAGAGTGATTTATCTTGTGCACTCGAATCCTTCCAATGCATGTGTTTCTTGTATTGCCAGGTAAACATGTTATACTTTTAGACCAGGTATTTTTTTATCCAGACCAGTAAAAGAAAGATCCAAATTGTATTCTAAAATAAATTAAATTTATAAATGGAAGTTACTCTGTTTTTTTTTTTTTTTTTTTGACTAAATATTTTAAATTAAATGGAAAATAACATAAACCAACTTTAAGTTCACACTTTTACTGTTGGAAAAAAAACTAAATTAAATATCCGAGCATTTACAGAGTACTGTTTCAAAATTCAAAATTAAAATTCAATTACATTACCAAATCATAAATCCAATATAGTGCAATTCAACATACAGTAAAGTATATAACTACTGTACTCAAAGCAGCCATTTAAAGCTGTAGTATTCTCAGAGTTGTCGCAAAAGAAACACCCCTAACAACGTGGGGATGTAAAAAACAATTGCATTAACCAAACCAGCGTCCAGTCAAAGCGTTAGGACCATATTGTAGGTCAAGTTTACCTAACAAATTTCGGTGCATAACATTTGTATTCGCGTAATCCAGTCATCATTACATTAGTAAAACAATACAGGCCACCGCTACAGACGGTTACACAAGCCACGGTTTTATCAGCTGACAAGAGAACTCGTTTAATAAGCTTGTAACGTCAAGCACGGTTACCTAATCGTACCTAGTTCTTAATTTAAACCGCGCTCGAATGCAGAAGAGACTCAAATGCTGAGGCATGAGTGAGAATTCCCCTCGTGGCTCAAAACCTAGTCAGCTGCCTCACTAGACAGCATTTTAGGGGGCGTAGACACAGAACAAGGTTTCGAGGCGCGTTTATTCACTTTTAAAGAGTTTATCTACTTTTAAATGAATAGTTCACCCAGAAATGTAAATGCTGTCATCATTTACTCACTCTCATGTTGTTTCAAGCTTGTATATATGACTGTAATTGTTCCGTGGAAAATGAGATGTTATGCACAATGACAGCCATTCACTTTCATTTCGTGGAAAAGGACGCGCAAAAAGTGAATAGCGACATAACATCTCGTTTTGTGTGCCACAAAAAAGCAAGTCATACGGGTTTGGAACAACATGCGTGTGAGTGAATAAATGATGACAGATCTCTCGTTTTGTGCTATCACTTTAATTTAACGCGCTGCGTCCGAGAAGCGCATTCAAGCCCCTCAAAAAAGCTGTCTAGGTAAACAGCTCAATATATTTTGAGACACGGAGTGTTTGCTAGCTGGGTGCCCTTCCTGGAGCCCCCTTTCTAGTGAAGCCAGCTCAGCGCTATTTACCAGAAATCCTTTGTTACAGAAAAGGGATTATCTAGTCACTAATTCCGTGTCACACTGCAACAAAGTGAGACAACAATACACACTATGAAGCGTGCTTGAGCAGCAAAATAATGAAAGTGGTAAATGACAAGCCCCCCCTGCGGTCTCTTCCTAGTTGTCAACTCAGGTGAATAGAATTTGCGTGCAAGTTAGTTCATGCTTTCTTTGAGAGTAAACACGTCGAATGGGACGCAAATTCTGCTATAACTTGATAATGATATCTATTGCATGATTTCGATTTGCTAAACATAATTAGGCGTTTAGAAACCATCCTTACCGTATACTTGTTCATTTCTGCGTTTGTTTTCAGGTCGCCCTAAGAACAACTGCAAGGTCCAATGCAACAGTAAAGAAATGACTGCATGCTTATCCACGATTGAGTCATGCAATGCTGACCTCACTCCAGTAATATTCAAGTCAAGAAATAGATCCTTGTGCAAACGAAAACGAGGAGGAATGGAAATGGAGGGCTTCTTTGACAAAATGGCGAGGGGTTTTTCTAAACAATTGCACGAGATTTCGTAATTATTGCACGCGCCTTCGAATCAAAACGCCCAAAACAAGTGTGGTTCACTCGTACATGGAGTATGGAACGACACAGTCGCCTTCAGCTAGAGTCTTGTGATCGCCTACTGTCCCGTTGGCCACACCCACTTCCGCTACCATATAAGGCCTTTCCTCTTCCCTGCGGGGCTTACAGCAAATGCACAGGCCATGCGGGAAATTCCGTCACTGGGAAACGTTCTTAAAAGCATGGCTTGTACCAAACATCCTCATCCATACATGAATCGAGTGAATGAATTACAATTTGTGTGGTCAGTGAGTAAAGGGCTTGTTACCAGATGAAAACCAGCGATATATTTTTGAGGTTAATCATAACAAAAAGGCCAAACTGCAAGATTGTTTGCATTGGGGAGACCAGAGGATGTGTGTTGTTAACACCAACAGTTTAACCAATGAGAAATGAGCTACAGAGGTGAAATCACTATGAAATCACAACCCTCCTGCTATGACAGTATAGATACTGTAAAAAATACATAGGAAAACTGAGGAAAGTGTTGCACTGGATTTCAATCATTATAATCTGAATCAGCAGGTTGAATGACACATCTGAATAAGCTTTTCATCTACATGTTTAAAAACTAGAAATATCATGTCTGTGCAGATGGGAAGGGTTGTAACACTATCCAGTGCACTTCTACTGGATACAAAGATTGTCCCATTTCCCACAATTGTGAGAGTGACTAACTCTGGAAAGCACAACTGTTTTAGGTTTTTTTTTAAGATGGACTGTTACGATGATGACACATAGTTTTTTACAGATACATCTTTCTCTCTTCTGACCATCATGATCAATCTCTTGATATTTTTCCCCCTTTCGTAAAGTCACAGCAATGCTATTGTGGATTTGTTCTTTTGCTATTGAAACGAATGTGAATGCAAAAATGATATCCGTTCTACTTTCTGTTCACCACTATAGATGTTTACCCAACTATGACAACTTCCACTTCTAAAAGAAACCCCGGAAATGTGTAAAGGGTTCATTGGTTTATTAGTTTTATTAGCCATTTAAAACATTTCAAATGCACAGAAATTGGAGTAATTACGGTATATGACTTATCTTATGATTATGATGGAGTGCTCCGTGTCAAGGCAACTGGTGGAAGACAGACTCCCTTTTTAACAGTACATGAAGTACTTCTGAACTCTGTGGAACACTATTCACGTCTAGAACTCGGAGCATTTGTGCATGCGTGCGGAGGCTCAACAGCACAGACATGATCGAGCATGTGAGTAAGGAGACACCCATAGGCCTCATCGTGTCAGTGTTCCTGTACTCTCTCTCTCTCTGCTGTGCCTTAAAATAAAGTGCAAAGCCAACAGACATGCGGCCAGGATATGGCATGAGCTGAGTGTACCAGCCTCAATAAACAATCCGATGCCTCGAATGCTATTCAGGTGTGTAAAATCATATTCTCACACATTACTGCATGTAGATGCATATTCCTTGTGCAGGCAGCCTTCTTGCATTCTTAATCACAAAATACAGATGGGCGTGTGTCTGCATGCCTATTTAATAGTTACTATGCATGCATGATTCCCAGCCAGAACACAAACTGGAAGCAATGTTGTCGACTAATTTTCAGGGCAAGTTCCTAAACGAAGGTCGATTTGGTGCTAAAAATTGACGTTATGATGTCATTGGCGTTGCGCAATGACGTCGTTACGTAATCACAACGCAAAATTTTGTCACTACATACACTAAATACTATCCCAGCAAAAACTATATTTATATGTTCATTTAGATTTATTAATTAATTATATTAAATAACTGTATTTTTAAATACAACATGGAATTATTGAAAACATTTTGAACGATTCGGTTTTTTATTATTAGCTAAACTAAAACTACATCTGAGCAATTATAGTTTTAAGCAGTATATTAGTAATTAGTATGTCATAAGCACAATTTACTATAACATATGTTAATATGAAGGAATTGTATAGATTTTTCTGCAGGTTTTTACCTGCATTTTAAATTACGCATTGTATTTTGTGTTTTGGGGTTGCAGGGTTAAAACTGATTATGCATAACAGATAATGTCCTGGAAAATTACTAGCTTTTTCATTTTTCTAGATTTTTTTTATTACGGTGTACGAACTAATCATCAGCCGCAGGTACAATCTACTAACAAGGTGTATTATAAAAGAACAATTATTCAATTATTATTAATATTATAGCATTATTATTAAACCTGCAAATAGCAACTAACTTATTCCACCTGATGTGTGTACTGATTGGTTTCCTCTTTTTGTGTAATTTGGATGAAAAATTTGTTTTGTGTTTCACTTATCAGAAGTTGCCACATAAATGTTAAAAATACATTTGCTACATTTGTTGCTAATTGATTTTGTAAGAAAACGTTACAAGGGTAGTCTGAAAAGTTGCTAAATTTAGCAACAAAATTGCTAAGATGGCAAATCTGACTGGAAGTAGCCTACATAACAGATTTTGTCCGAGATGTAGAACGACTGCACTCGTTGGGATAGCTAAAGGGGGGAGCTTGACAAGTTGAAATGACACCGTTGTTGCAACAACGCCAATCGTTGCACAACAATAACATGATCCACTGTGATGCAGGTACAGATTTGACATAGGCGCTACTGACACGGTCACTGGAGGAAATGCAAGGAAACGCTTGCATTCGATAACAAGAGAAATAATCGTTAGACATTGCAACACAACCGTTCTTCTGATGAGCGCTTTCTGTTGCTCACATGTGTAGTTGCAGCTCTGCGCTCGTGCAAAAAAAAATACAATTATTAACATGAAACAGTTCGCCACTCGTAACACTGATAAAAGCGCATCTACTTGTTTCTGTCAAAAAGTACGGAACCACCCAATCGAATCAATTCTCCAGGACAAGGTCTCCTTTCGACGTCCTGCAGAAACTCACCATAAATCTGTTTTAAGATCGTAAACACATTCGACCTGGATCTAGTTGGAAAATACTTATTGCGCGTTACGTTACCTCGAAACCCATCAGCGGCGTAGCTCCAGCGATCCAGATCTTTTTCGCGTTGCTTTCAAGAAGAAATGGGGAAAAAAACTTTACGCCTTTGCTTGTAGCGTCACTTCCTCGTTGGTAAGAAGAGCGCCACCCGCTGCACATTGCACACAGTGATGTAATTTTTCTCTTGCACCTTCAATAAGAGACACCTTTTAGTTCAAGTTGAGGCACATTTACGAGCACATATAAAAACATCGTCGAGTTCGATCACAGTAGACTCCAATCCTAATGTCATGCGTGCTTTAAAATAAGTTCTGTAATAAATAGACCATCCTTAAACGACCCCCGCTTGGTAAAGATTTGCACTCGTGTCCAAAGTAAACACGCGCGATGTTCTTTTCAATCGTTTCTGAATCGATTCATTTACGCAACTTAATCAACAACTTCGACTCATTGATCAGAGAGCTTATAAAGCAAGCAGCTATGATCATTTTATTAAAACATGCAAAAAACGTTTCACTCAAAAGATTAAAATGAACTGCATAGTTTATGGAACTTAAAGTTAAATTAGATTCTAATGACTATCTGTGAACTAAGATGAAATTACAGTGAATCTGCTTATTAATTGTGATGTTGTTGAATGTTAATGTATGTAGAGTAGTTTATAAATAAATAAAAATATAATAAAAAAAAGAACCGGTTCTTTTGAACGGTTCAAAAGAACCGACTCGCGAGTCTGACTTTCTATATCATCACAACACGTGTGACCAGTGCTTTAACGCTCATCCAGCCAATCAGACGAGCTTCTGCGTGTCATGTGACTATTTCAGGAAGAAACGCTGGCGCTGCAAGCAAGATATGAGAGTTGCATTATAGAGTATCAGCAAATTCTGACAATACAAGTATTCTTTAATTTAAAAAAAGTAATAAAAGAAGGGAAAATGTTAAATGTAAAAAGAGTTGTGTTGCGCTCCCGACCAGGTAAACCATGTTGATGTTTTTGCTAATTTGCAAATCATTACCAATAAAATGTAATCGACTTATCATGTGTAGTACTGTGCTACACACGTGTCTCCGGAACTTAAGTTAATTTTCTTTCCCAATAAATGATTAGGAAAAAATGGTATCCCGGTTCCAGAGAACTTCCGTGTAGATGAGGTTCTGGAATCCTCCGAGCTAAAAGAAGGACAGGTGTTCGTCCGGACACTCTTCCTCTCAGTTGACCCTTACATGGTGAGATGACCTGGCTTGTGTTTATTGTCACTTATGTGGTTTGAGTTTTCTTGAAGGAAATTCATTTATTATTTAACGTGGGAAATATTCAATATATTCATAAAGTGAATATTTCCTTTATGAAAACTCAACCTATAATCAATTTACTACCAGGCATTTACTTATTCAAAACTCATGCATGATCCAATATTAACACCAAACTCAATGCAGCGCTGTCGCATGAATGATGATACTGGAGCTGAGTACCTGTTACCATGGAGATTAGAGGAGTGTGTGGATGGAGGTGGAGTTGGTGTAGTGGAGGCCAGCAAGAATCAGTCATTATCTGTGGGTGCTGTTGTCACCTCCTTTAAATGGCCTTGGCAAACCTACAGCGTGATGGACGGCAGCCTTTTGCAAGAGGTATAATGCTAATTTTGGCCAGTTTGATTAACAGACTTCATGTATATGGATAGGAGTTGCGTATGAGTATGTGATGCACTCGTTCGCACAGGTTGACCCAGAGATGGCAGACGGTCACCTGTCGTATGTTCTAGGAGCGCTGGGTATGCCTGGACTCACTGCTCTTTTAGGTGTGAGAGAGAAGGGTCATGTGACTCCAGGAAGCCACCAGACGATGGTCATCAGTGGAGCAGCTGGAGCTTGTGGGTCGATTGCTGGACAGGTAATATGTAAGTGGATATACAAAATAGTTCTGTTTTTATATGGCAACATTTATTTTAGTCAAATTTTAGATTCTTGTTTACACTGTTAATTTATATATATATATATATATATATATATATATATATATATATATATATATATATATATACATATACATATACATATATATACATATACATATACATATATATATATATATATATATATATATATATAGTGATTACCAAAAGTCTCACTAGGTGCTTCTTCCATGAAACATTCTTAAAATGTTTAGCTCTTTCCTTGTGTTATATGCCCTGTTGTTTTAACTTTGCTCTGTGTTGTTAAAGATCGGCAGATTGGATGGCTGTGAGAGAGTCGTGGGGATTTGTGGTTCTGACCAGAAATGCCAGACCTTGGTAACAGAGCTGGGTTTTACAGCAGGGATAAACTACAAAAAAGGAGATATCAGCTCAGCGCTGAGGGAGCACTGCCCTGCAGGCATTGATGTCTACTTTGACAATGTAGGTGGTGCGATCAGCGATGCCGTTATATCACTGGTATGTCCTTCCTTCAGTTTTTTTTTATTTCTTTGGGTCGTTTGTGTTAAAATAATATAAAAACCACACTGTGCAGATGAATCCTGGTGGTCATGTGATCCTGTGCGGCCAAATATCACAGTACAATAAGGATCTGCCTTACCCTCCTCCTCTTAGTGAGGAGACCCAAGAAACTTTGCATCGCAAAAACATCACAAGGTGCAGGAAAATAGCTAGTAAAACCTACTTTGTTTATTGTATGTATGTGTATAAATGATGATTATATGTTCGCAGGGAGAGATTTGTTGTATTGAACTACATGGAGAAGCATGCAGAAGGTCTTACGCAGCTCAGTCACTGGGTAAAGACAGGCCAGATAAAGGTAAATCTACCACAGTCATGTTTCTTCACATGAAAGATGCCACAAACCTTTTGTACATTGTATCTCTACTTTTCATTTTGCAGGTGCTGGAAACTGTTGTAAATGGTATAGAAAACATGGGAGGTGAGAGTTTATTATTGTTATTATTTGATCATGTGCCTAAGTGTACTTTGCATACATATTGTATGAACCGTCTGTGTTTATATTAATAGATGCATGCACTATGCATATTTCAGAGGCGTTCTGCTCCATGATGACCGGAGGCAATATCGGTAAACAAGTTGTCAAAATTTCAGACTGAGTCAAACGTCTGCATCTGGAGGTGGTGCAGTCATTATACATCTGGGCTGGAAACCGAAACGTTACAGAAAAGGGCTCTCAAAAAGACATTTGAGGTTTCTCCAGTGGGACGGTCCCTTTAAGTGTGCTTGTAAGTCGTTTTAGATAAAGGCATCAGCTAAATTCACATAACATGTTTAAATAAAATCTTCCAATATTTTAAGATCTGAAAGTCTTGCCTTTACATGAAAAAAGAAACAATAAAAATGAAATACATCACAATAGGAAACCCCTTTACTTTGTTGTACATGAATACAGCCAGATAATTCAATTCCAATGCAAGATGATTCAGAGTTGCAGAAACATGACAAATATAAATTGAAGTTGTTTCATGTGGAAAAACACAAACAACATTGTCAAATTCCAAGTAAATACCTATTAATGTTTCACTGATTTTGTGCCTTCCACTAAACAAATGTGAACAGCACTTTCCGACATGAGTGGAACTACAAAAGCCACGTGACCACAGAAACGGAGAATGCCCAGAAAACAGTGCAGAACAACTGGAAGGAATATACATTGCAATATCAATGTGGATGAATACAATAAAATAGTTTAAAAATTAATTACAGTAATAAAAACCAAATCACATGTAAGCAGATATTTCATCATCCAACATTCAAAGTCCTATTGGTTTACCACAAATCTAGTCTTCTAAAAATGTTCTTTCTCACAATCATGTGCCTTAAAACTACGACAAAACTCTTTCAATATAGCATTCAGGTCATTGAAAGACAAACTAGAGCAGCCTATTGTTCAAGTCTTTACTTTCCTGAGAGACAACAGGAATGTCAGTGAATCCACCAGAAACTCTTGTCACTGCGCTCTCCGTCGCCTGTCAAGTGGATTATGTGGGCAAAAAAGACCGACCTCGATGACAACATGGCTTCTTTTTTCAAACTAGCTGATTTTCCCACAAAAAGGCCATTGTCCTTAGCTTGTTTGTGGGGTCTGTAACTGTGCAAAAGTATAAAAAGAGCTGCTTCACAGCGTTTCTCTAATAAACGTGTTAACAAAATTTTGCACATTTGATTTTTACCATGTGTTTAGTGTTCTATTCTATATGCTACATTGGGATTTTCCCTTTAGCAGTCTAAAAATGTCTGGCTTTAGTTTAAGTGGCCATTATTAAGTGTATTAACCATGAACCAAAACAACAAAAATTTTCTACATCCATGGTTTTCTATATAAAGTACAAATAGTGGTTCATCCATTGAGATTAGAGTTGTTTGGAATATGTATTTGAATAAGTATAATCAGTTTGCAGAGTAAACTGTTGTTCAAAGGCCCGTTCACACCATGAATGATGTGAATGAAGATAACGTTATTCAATATGTTAACAAGTTCAATATGTTAATAAGTGGAATAAGTCACCTGGTCATTATAGTTCTGATCGTCTAATCCAGGGGTGTCAAATTCAGCACTGTCCTGCAGAGTTTAGGTCCAACTCTGATTTAAAACACCTGAGCCAAAGTAATCAGGGTCTTCAGAATCACTAGAAACTTCTGGGCAAGTGTGTTGGAGCGAAACGCTGCATGATATTGGCCCTTCAAGAGCAAGATCGGACACCCCTGCTCTAATCTGATTGACTGAGCAGTGTTCACATTCACATTTCAAATCTGTGTGTTGCTTGGTGACATACAAAGCTTGATGCTTTGGCTTCTTTTTGAACTATTTTCATTGTATAATAGACAATAATGACCAGCTTTATCCCTTAAATTATCCTTTACATTTCATACCTCGTCTAAAAGTGTAAGCAAATTTAGTGATCTCATCCTCTCTTTACATGCGTAGTTTATATGCATTAAAACAATACGAGTACTCATACTGACTGTCCTCTCTGAGTGGTGGCAGTTTTATGCAGAAACACTGATTATGTATATCAGAATTACATAGTCTTATTACTTTCTTGATTGCTCATCACAAATAAAAACAAACATAATTTGACAAGTACATAATGCACAGTTTATCACAGTAATAGGTACGCTTACTGTAACTAGTACACACATCTGGACTTCAACACTGTTTGGGCTCACAACAGTGAGAACGGACTATAAAACTACCAACGTGTCTTAGTGTCAAAAGAAGGATCAGTAGTAGGTTTGCAACGGCTCCGTCATCCACATGTGATGCCATCATCGCTTCATATTAACTAAAGACTATTTTTTTTCTATGCTAACACGTCTTGGGAACGATTGGCAATTTGGTGACCGTGAAGACTGGTGAAAGGAGGGAAGAGCTTGGCACAAAATAAAGTCCGTCACAACGATACAGGTGAAGGCCTGTCACTGTCACAACGGCCGGTTGGTCATGCTGCCAGCGGAGAAACTAGGAGGCGTTCCCCACCATGCCCTGTACACCAACAGCAGGCCCATGAGCAGAGCCCAGGTACGTACGGGAGACAGGAAGAAAGCCAGTGCCCCATAGGTCTCCAGCAGGAAGTAGCAAGAATAGGCCTGCCAGATCATGAGGACCAGCATGCCTATGTGCATCACCAGAGTCCTCCAGCGGCTGCCCGGCCGACAAAAATGTGAGCGGAAGCTGGTGCCGCGACATCTGTGGTGAAGACTCCAGCAGAGGTAAAAAGTGAGAGGCATATTGAAGAAGAGCAGCTGTGGATGACAGATGGCATGTTACGACTCAACTGTTATGATCAGTATAATCTGCACCTAGATCTGGAATTACCTGTATGACTCCCACGACATAGGTCAGACTTCCTTCGAAGAAATGCCCATCCACAAACACGCCAAAAGCAAAGCAGGCTCCACTGTGTCCATCAATGATTTCCCCAATGAACCATGGACCTGAAAAAACAAGTAGACTAAAAGCACTGTTCCTTCTTCACAGTAATTGCAAGGATATGTTGCGAGTTCATCCAGATACATTTTCATTGCGCTCTTGAGCAAACCAAGTAGGGCTACACAATTATGCTCATCATTTCCCTTGAGACTGTAATCATGATTATTCATTTCAGGTTGCTTCTTTTTAAGTGTCACAATAAAAATTACGTGGATCTGCCTGTGTAAAGGGATATTTCAGCCCCACCCACGCACACACCATTAACTTACCATCATGTCTCTCCAAACCCATATGACTTTCATTATTCTGCAGAACACAAAACAAAATATTTTGAAGAAAAAGTTTTTTTTGTCCATACAATGAAAGTCAATGAGGACCAATTAAAGTCAGTGGACTTCATTGACTTTTACTGTATGAACAAATCTTTTTTATTTTTTTTAAATATCTATGTGTTCCACAGAAGAAATAACTGTAATATGTACAAGTTTAGAACAACATGAGGATGAGTACATTTTTCAGCTACATTTTCATTTTTGGGTGAACGATCCCTTGACACCTGTTTTGTTTGGGTCCAAAATTACCCATATAGAGTAACATGTTACTTTAGACTCTTCTATTGATTTTTGTGCATGAAAATTTGTATATGTTTATCTAGATATAGTCTTTTAATTTTAATAACAAACTAGCTAAAAAAAAAAAAGAAAAGTTGAAAATCGAAATATTTTGCTGTAATCGGCACTTTCACAATTTTTTAGATTTTTTATTTTTGGTTTATCATTTTATTAGATTACTTACAGTCCTAAGGACAAGGGTTGGTTATGGGCATTTATAAAAACTAAGAGGCAATTATCTATAATATAATAATTATGTGATTATCACTCATTCTCTCTTTTGAATGGTCGGATGGAAAAAAATGACTCTCTTTTCTGTATAAAAAAAGATCACAGGCCTTCTGCAATGGTAGTTTAAATCATTATGTTCCATCAGTTTGTGAAACAGTTTAAGTGGGGTCAGGTGGCGACTTACCTAATGCTGTACACAGGTTGAACAGCAGCAGAGAGTAGAAGAACATGTTGCTCTTACTGACAAGATGCAGGGACATCCACACTTGAGAAGACAGTTCTGATGAATTATAAGAGTTTATGGTGTCAAGAGTCATTTATGCTTTGGAGCTATGAAGAACATTTATATTCAGGTATAATGACAGGACAAGATTTGTTATACATTAATACAACAGAAATACCTCTTGTAGAAGACACAGGCATAAATCTGAAGAGCACAAGCCCAGCCAGGTTTAGTAATACTATCACCACGAAGGCAATCCGTGCCTGTGGGAACACACACACAGCCACTGAAATGCATGTAATATTAATTAACAGTAAACTTTTAACAATAAACTTTTTATAATTTACTTTTCTGGTAAACCTTTTTTTATGTAGAGATTTTATTGTTGTACTCTTGTCCTAGACCCAGACTTTCAATCTTAAACTATGAAAATCCACTATAATAATATGAATATGTTTAGAGCTATGATAATCAATTTTTCACCATCATCACACGATGACTTGGTTTCATTTTCGTACCAGGATGTAGTGGTCTGTGAGGAGGATGAAGGACTGCATGAAGCCGAAGCTGGGAGTGAGGTCTTCCTCCAGTGTGAACTGTTGCTCCCGAACTTTTGAGTGACCTGCAGAGTCCTAGGACAGGGAGACGGATGCCATTTTCTTAAAATAACACTACAACCGTTTCTATATCAAAATAAAAACAATTGCTATGCAGTTGCTAAGGTTCTGTGTTTAACCATGTTGCTAGGCTGTTCTGGGGAATGTTAGTTTTCTGGTCTCCAGATATTACTCTTACAAAGTCTACAGGGCTTTTGCCAAGTTTATCAACCAACAGGCAGCATTTGTTTTGTCAAATTGTTTAGAAAAGCAACATCACACCTCTTCTCAACAAGCCATGTGATTTGAGGAATGAGTGATGTTTAATACTAATCCCAGAAGTTTGTTCAAATCCCCTACCTCCACTTTAACTCTGATACTGTGCAGTCCAGTAGCATATAGCGTTGGATCCCATTGCATGATGTATAAAGGACCCCCTGCGCTAAGTGCTTTCCCCAGTGAAACTCCATCCACACTCACATGCACAGCTGCGACTGGAGACTCAGAGAAAGCCAGGAGCCTACAGAAACACCACATTCAGCAATCAGTGCAACTCCAAAATATGACATTCTTGGTAGGACAGAACAAGTCAAGCAAGCAAGAAATTCGAAATGTAAAGTGAGGTTTGGATGAGAGACGATCATTTTACAGAAGTCAACATCTGAGCGCTTGAAGGTCGAAGAGGACACACACAGAGACACCTGATGTGCGTGGAACTGCCGATGCGACCCAGAGGCTCCACTCCTGGGTGCAGGTACTGGGCGTCTTTGGGATTGGTGATCAGCACAGCTGGCCAGTCCTCAAATGTCACGTCAGTGAAACTGAGCAGGTCATGGTCGAAAGCCAATATTCTATACCTGAGCCCAGGAAAAAAAAATGCATGTCACTGCTTTTTTTTATAAGAGTTAGGGCACAATGATATGAGTTCCTCATATATCAGTTGTTGTGTTTGTATTTGCTAACATAGTCAGCTATATTTACATCATGCTGTATTCCCTTAAACGTGGGCCTTGTTCTTTCTGAACTTACCTGCGGTTTGCCATCCAGTCTCCCAGCTCTAACTCCAGTGTGCCTCTGTGATGTCGACTGTGCAGTACTGGCATGAAGCCTCCTAGTGTATGTAGGTGCCCACACAAATACGCCACGGCTGTACTGTAAAAACCAACCCACAAAAAAAAACAATAGATGAAATTCGAGATTCAGCAGAATATGATCAATATGACATTAAGAGATGAGAATCTGCAATCTAGTGCCTCTTGTTAGCTTTTTAACATAATTCACCACAAGTGTTTAATATGAACGGCACTGAACATGACATTATTAATACAGCATATTCCCAGGCACTGACCGTCACCACCTGAGTGCCAAATGTTGCTTTCAGACCTACATTCATGCTAGAGAATTACATACTAGGGTTTAGATGTAGGTCAGATGGCCAAATAGAAATCAGATTTAGAATAACATCTGAAAAGTTGGCCAAATCTAGTCGCAGCCTCAGACTGAGAACATTCACACGTCCACAGGTCACTGACTGGTTATGATTCATACTCATAAATCCTTTCCTAATTTGCAACATAAAGGGATTTTTTTTTAAATGACAAAGAAACAAGTGTCTATAAGGTTATACACACACACAAACACACACATACATATACATATATATATATATATATATATATGTATATATGTATGTATATATACATGCTGTATATATTGTGTGGACAGAAACAAGTCTTTATATAGCAAAATAATTTTATTTTTTATTTTTTTTATTTTCATTACAATCATTCATAGATACTTTATGCTGTAATTAACGATATAAAATTTTATTAATCTACACCACTGTTCAAAACTTTTACATTGTTTCAAAAGACTGCTACCTCAAATATTTTTGGGCATCAAATCATCATATTAGAATGATTTCTGAAGGATCAGCTGACACTGAAGACTGGAGTAATAATTGCTTTTCCATCACAGAAATAAATAACATTTTAAAATACATTACTATAACAGTAAAAAAATCTTCTTGACCCAAAACTATAAAAAAGGAGTCCTTACTACTCTTCTCTACATACGTTTTAAGTTGTTTTCTAATGTTTACAGTATAGTCATATATAGAAATTTGGCACTGTTCCTTAATTAAATTTCTCATGCTCGTAATATAATCAAATTTCAGATAAACCAACCGCTAACAGAAAAACAAAAACAAACTGTTGATGGTCACTTTCTATGCTGGTCACATGCTCTCTTCCTGTCTAAGTGGGTAGTTATTGGCGGTCAATGGGGAAAAAAATCGAATTGGTTGACAGTGTTTCTGCAAGATTTTTCCAAACCTCATGAGCTCTCGGATTCCCGGGAAGGGGGAGATGACTGTAGATGTGGTATAATGTCCAAACCAGATGGAGTTGTTACTGCTCAGACTCTCCTCTCTAAAGGTGGCCAACACGTCCATCTGAGTCTATGGGGAACATCACATTTCAGCCCAAGAGAAAAGCTGTCATCACATTTACATAAGCAAAGCTAAAATCAACAGATTTCTTTTACCTGATTGATAATCCCAAAGAAGTTATAGGGCCGTTTGGGTCCAGGGGTCAGAGTGGCATCAACACAAATGAACGAGTAGTTCCCAAAAGGAGTTCTGTGTATGTAGTGGAAGGATCCAACTTTCTGATTGGCAGAGTATTTCCTAAATATTCAGTAATGGAGATGGAGACAATCTTATTTCTTTGGAAAAATAAGCACCAACGTATTCTTCGCAATAAGACCATTAAACGTGCATTAAAAAAGGATTTTTTAGAAGTCGACTTCAATATCTGAACCTTCTTTACAGCAATTATGTTCTGCATCTGTAATATCTGTACAGACCTGTAATAATTGTTCACGCTCTCCAGTGAAATAATATTAAAGGCATCTGAGGAGACAAGAAAACAATATCAGCCAAGATTTCCAGGAAACGGAAGAAGAGCGGGGACAAAATAACCGAGCTCTTATTACATATCTGGCAGCTTTGGTAATGTAACACCAGTTACAGGATCTGTGGGGAAATGGGATAATGGGAATAGAGGGAAAATGATATATGAGCTGAGCGAGTTCATTAGAGATGTTCATTAGCCTCCACGATGCAGTCTTCATAGCTTAATATTAATATACTAATATGAAACACAGCTGCTGCACACTTTACAAGGAGCTATGTGTATTTAATCTGTTTATATTAAATCTCATTGGTCCAAATCCTTCTCCATTTAACTAGTCTAAACATCAAATGTATTTTGATTAGCTGTGATTCTGTAGTGCTCCAAAGCATTTAGTTTTATTGTCATTGGAAACTTAACGCGTTACAGCCAGTTGGTTGTAAAAAGAGGCATAAAGATATGTATGCCAGTAGAGCTATGGTGAAATATAATTCTTAAATTTCCGTCCGTTTCTCACGCAAAGCTATCATATGGCTTCTAAAGACTTGGAATGTAGTGCATGTGTCTTTTTATGGAAAATTTATAAAGGTTTAGTCTGAATCAGGAAGCAATGGAAAAGAGCAGCGTGAACATTCATCTAAATGTCTCCTTATGTATTTGACACAAAATATCTAATAGATTTGGAATGAGGCATATCTGAGCATCAGATGAATAACTTAAATCACAAAATTAACATTTTTTTACTAAATTACTACTATATATCATAAAGGCAACAAAATTACTAAAAATGAAATAAAAATAATTTACAAAATTAGAAACAAAAATGCACGGAACAAAAGCACATAACAAAATTATAAAAAATGTAGCAATAATATGAAAACTGAAAATATAAAAATAAAAGCTAATTCAAAAAATGAATAAATACAATAATAGTATATAAATAATACATGACAGAAATTTTTTTTAGGTGAACTATACCTTTAAATCAAGATAAGAAACTGGAGGATTAATGATAAACAGCCTCGTGATTGCAAAGATGTTATTAATCCACCATAATTTGTTTTTGTGTCACAGCAAGCCTGTGATATCCTGTTTAATTTCAATTCATCTCAAGTCATTAGTGTGACATAAGAGTGTCCAGCTGTCTTCACTCAATGTCCTTTAATTGTTTTAGTGCCAACAGACACTGGGACAAAGACAAACAATTATTTGGCCCTGACCAACAGTGGTGTGCAAAGAGGCAACTTAATTCTAGCCTTCATTTAGATCTCCCATCCAAACCATCAGGTACTTTTATAATGATTTCTGCATGCAACTGACATTAGAAAACAAAAGCTGAAGTGTGCCATTTTTGTGAATTTAAAATTGTAATATGCAACTGTTTGTAAGATCCATTCATTAAGTGTGTAAACACTTCATCATTCAAGCCCGACACAGCAACACTGGCTCAACCAATGGTCTGATTTTGGGGCAGGACAATTTTTATTTTTTTGTATTTACTATTTACTTTATTGTTTCACTGACCAGTGGCAGACAAGCACAGTGTTCAACAAAATTGCATTTCATTGTGTAGCTATTATACATTTTGATGAATTGGTGGCTAATTCATATGATCTCATTCTTATGATTTGTATGATCTCCATTTATGCTTAGGCTTCCATCCTTACTTTTTTCTAAAGTCGTTTATTTTTGTATGATTCACATCATGCAACTTCATATAAAATTACTTTTTCCCGTCAGATCGGGTCGGGGACTCGGGTGTTTGGGTAAACATTTTTGACAACTCCTCTCCAAAAATCATCCCAAAAATAATAATAATAAATCACCATGGTTTCCTCGAATGTCAATCCATTTTGTTCGTTCCTGCACTCGTGATCTTTTAAGGACGTTGTGGTAGGCCTGCCACTCCACTTCATATTGAAGAGAGCCCACTTTACTCTCAGTCTTCGCATCTGTTAAGTCCCCTGTTAAATAAAGTCAAAATGTGGGGTATAACACACAATAAAATTTGACTATTTATACAGTAAGTAATGTATGGCAGCTAACCTGTGGCCAGCACAAGATCAGGTTTGATCACATCAATGGTGTCTCTACAGAACCTTTCAAAGTCTGGAATGCGCTTGGTATCGTGGAAACGACTGATATGGATGTCGGAAACCTGCACAGAGCAATCAGCATGTTTAGAAATCAGCTAATAGTGGGGTTTCATGCAGGCCTGTGTGTAGTTAACAGTGAGTGTTCACACATAATCTCACACATAAAACTTGCCTATTTATAGAACAAGTGTCACTGGCATATTAGAGGAGTCAGTACACAGATGAAGGTTTCCTGTTTTACCAGCCAAACTATGACACTAGGGCTTTACGCACACTGTACATACATTTCTGATCTATCTATTTAGCTTTCTACATACACACTTTTGTTTCCAGGAGGTCATACGTACAGTAGATTAAAAAAAATAAAAATAAAATAAAATAAAATAAAATTTGGTCTAAATATATTTGTTAATAAAATTACAATTTTAGAATGTGCGCAGACATTAGGCAGATGAATTAAAGAATGATGCTATATTCATACATGTATCATTTTTATGATAAATAATTAGTGTGATGGTTAAAATGATTGTTTGGATGTTTTACAAATAATGAGATTCTACATCATTATCCATCAATGTTTGAAATCAAAGTTTCATCATAATATACATGGTACAGTATGGTGTTGGGGACGGTTAAGCAAACACACATTAATTAAGCCTTCCATTTGAAAACTGTTATTATAAAAAAAAAATAGCTATTTCATGCCTTTACAGGTAAAATCAGACTCATATGTTAGGTAAAATCTGTTAGCCTGAATGTACTGTAAGTCGCTTTGGATAAAAGCATCTGCTAAATGCATCAATTTATCGAAATTAATTTGAAGAACCAATGAACTTTCCTCTTTGGCCTTTCCACATGTTAGACAGCTTCTTTTTTTCTATACAACAGAATAACACTTATTCTAAAATTATATATATATATATAATAAAATGCCTTTTTCAAAAGTTGAGTGTCCCAGCATTCTATATTTATTATTTTACTCAAATTTTATTTTTAATTATTGTGTTATGCTTGATTACACTAAACTAATCACTTTAAGTATGTGATATGTGCCCTCAAGTAAAAAAAAAAAGCCCTTTCAATTTTGTAACACACATACACCATATTGCATTCATTTAATGTCTCGTCGTGATCATAACCATATAATTTACTGAGTATTCGTGATTATATTCAAAACAACTAAACCAAATACATGTTGAAACTCAAGTTAGAGGTTAGAATATTCCGGCCTTAAATATTGCACACAATAACCCTCTTTACTGCACGAAGAATCAATTATTATGGCAGAAAACAAAATAAAAGCCACCCTGCAATCAATCAGATGATCAGTTCATTGACAGACTAATGAGTCTAATGACCGCTGCTCACCTGCACAAACCAAAATATATTATCCAGTTGGCCGCCGGGGTACGGAGGGCCAGTTTCTCTGGACGGGTGTAAACTGCGCTTCGGGTGCCAGGCGCTGTCATAGCTGTCAAACAGCCAGGAAGTGAAGCAGGCGAGCAGCAGCCCAACAATCACCAGAGCCGTGAACAGCCGGAGCATCCTGCCGAAATCACACTGCCTTCACCGAGATCCGGACGAGCCGCCGCCGCTCAGGCGCTTCTCCTCTCCCTGCTGAAGGAGCCTGATGCGGGATTCAGTCAGCCTCACATCCCCGGGCTCTCGCCAGCACGACCGCGATGGACGAGCAAATCAACGCGCTGGAATCTCCAACATCATCCAGCAGAAACTTCCGGGTGGCTGATCCTGATGGAAGGGACCGAAGGGGGCGGAGCTATGCTGTTCTTCTCGGCCCAGAAGTTATCGCCATGAAAAATAATACATATTATATAAACTAATAATATTAATCCATTGAAATTATATAAACCATTCCATTACTACTTTGATTATTGTAGGAGGCACTGACTAGGTTCTAACCAGGTTCGTTAGTAAATTACATTAATCTCTGTTGGCAAGAACTACTTTCCTAAATCAATCCTCTTTTTCTCTTTTCATATGAATATTATAATCATTTTGCATACATTAAATAATGTTGTTGCTAAAATCAACCAGTTTTCTATGCCGTAATGTACATTTTCCTCAGTGGAAGCATTAAAATGATGTAGAAATAACAGACAACTGCAAATAAAATGTTATTGTTAACAAAAAAATTAATAATAAAACGTTTTCCTTAATTGAAATACAGATAAAATATGAATATTTGAGGAAAACCTAACATTGGCAACAAACTGAAAATAAAGTGAATTTAAAAAATGACAAAAAAAAAAAAAAAGAATCACTTAGTTAAAAATATTACAAATTTGAAATAAAAATTAAATAATAATACAAAAGATAAAGCATGTATCAGAATGACTATAACTTATACTATAATTAAAATAGAAAAATAAAATCTTATTTAAAAAAATACTATAATAGTAAGTAATACTTAACACTGGTCCATAAATGTATTTATTTGGTAAGTATCAATGTAACAAGTGGGATAATGTAGTCAGCTGGTAATTATCAAAAAAGAAACACGTCCTCCAAAGATGAGTTATTGAGATATAATTTAATTAGCAAATCAATTTATGTATAGGACCTGTAGGAGACAAGGTTTTCTCTTCATAAGCAAAAGCCAATATCAATAACATTGACCCTTCCACTTCATTTAGTTTATCGATTGCTACAATCAGGATCTAAATTGAATGTTTTCCTATTGTTTTCTGCAGTAGTATTCAAGTTACTATAAAGATGCTGTATAACTGAATTGAACTTCCACCTTTTTGTTTGTTTTAAACACATTTTTGGGTACAGTAGGTAGTTAACAGATTATAACCCTGTTTGAAATGTTTCCTAACAGTTCTGCATGTCTACAAGCTTATAACATCAGAGAGAAGTACAGATCCTTTTCCTATTTGGCGCCTAAACTCTGGAATAACCTAACATTGTTCGGGAGGCGGGCACACTCTTGCAGTTTAAATCTAGATTAAAGACCCATCTCTTTAACCTGGTTTACACATAGCATACTAATATGCTTTTAATATCCAAATCCGTTAAAGGATTTTTAGGCTGCATTAATTAGATAAACCGGAACCGGAAACACTTCCTATAACACCCGATGTACTTGCTACATCATTAGAAGAATGGCATCTACGCTAATATTTGTCTGTTTCTCTCTTGTTCCGAGGTCACCGTGGCCACCAGATCCAGTCTGTGTCCAGATCAGAGGGTCACTGCAGTCACCCGGATCCAGTACATATCCAGACCAGATGCTGGATCAGCACCTAGAAAGGACTTCTACATCCCTGAAAGACAGCGGAGACCAGGACAACTAGAGCCCCAGATACAGATCCCCTGTGAAGACCTTGTCTCAGAGGAGCACCAGGACAAGACCACAGGAAACAGATGATTCTTCTGCACAATCTGACTTTGCTGCAGCCTGGAATTGAACTGCTGGTTTCGTCCGGTCAGAGGAGAACTGGCCCCCGACTGAGCCTGGTTTCTCCCAAGGTTTTTTTCTCCATTCTGTCACCGATGGAGTTTCGGTTCCTTGCCGCTGTCGCCTCTGGCTTGCTTAGTTGGGGTCACTTCATCTACAGCGATATCGTTGACTTGATTGCAAATAAATGCAAAGACACCATTTAAACTGAACAGAGATGACATCACTGAATTCAATGATGAACTGCCTTTAACTATCATTTTGCATTATTGACACTGTTTTCCTAATGAATGTTGTTCAGTTGCTTTGACGCAATGTATTTTGTTTAAAGCGCTATATAAATAAAGGTGACTTGACTTTACTTTAATTGTCCCATCTGTAAAGGCCAAACACAATCAATAAAAACACCATAATCACAGAAGACTTGAGCATTTCATTTAATTCATCGACATTAATTATTTAGGTGAGCCCACATTTTTATGTCCAGAGAGAGAGAGCATAAGTACCATATCTCATTGAAATTCAAACAGTTATTTTACAGACAAGTGCTTTTGGACTATACCCTAGAAAACATGTGAATGCGCCTGATGTCTCTGCCTGTACAGCTTATACACAAACATTAGAAAACTATTTCACCTAAAGGGTTCATTAATACAAAAAAAAACCTCAAAAACTAAATTGTTTAATTCTGTAAAAGTCTGTCGCTTGGCCAAAGTCTACCAAGTCATGCACATGGCATCTCGTGGGGAAAAGTGATATTTTATATCATAATGCATTATATCTGTTTTAAGGAACAAAAAGGCGCTTCACATTCTGTACTCTTGCTTTAAGTGCACAATCGTGATTGCTTGTTTTTCACATAAATCCTCTAAGTAGTAGTAAAAGCTAAAGTCACTTGTGAAATTTCTTGCTTGGATCCTTGGCGTGATCGAGCAGCAGCTGACAAGGTGTAAACTGGTTCCCAAAGACCTCCTCAAACCTTCTCATCTTCTCCACAAGTTTGTCTGCACCAAAGCTGTCCACAAACCTGAAGGGTCCTGCAATTAGATAATTAACACAATGATGGGACTGAATGCATATTATCCTTAAAATGTAAAAGAAAATTAGAATTTAAAAAAGTAAAGGAAAAAATCTAGATGTAAATCCAGACTTAAGATTCTCACCTCCAAGGCAGGGTGGAAAGCCGAGTCCGAACACGGCCCCAATGTCACCCTCCACTGGATTGGCAAGGATTCCTTCTTGCAAACACAGAACAGCCTCATTCACAAAACGGGACACCAACCTGTACTGAATATCAGAGTCTGAAGATCTGGGTGGAGAGAGAGAAGCAGTGATGTTTTAAAACAACTGCATTTTTCCTGAAAAAAAAATTTAATTGTTTTATGAATTGAGCCCAATAGAGTCTGAACAACTCACACTGCAGTGTTTGGCGTCAGCTTGTATGATTCCAAAATCTCCAGAGCTTCTGTGTTCACATCTCTGCGTTTAAGTCCTGGCTGGTAGATGTAGCAGCCCTTGCCTGATTTCCGGCCTAATAGTGAATTGAGAAGAAATAATTCATGACAATTATACTGAACATGTTAAGCCCAATAAAGAATAGAACCTAAAGGGGGATTTAAAGGAACACTCCACTATTTTTGAAACTCTCCTACAGTTAAACAGTTGAGTTTTACCGTTTTCGACTCCATTCTGCTGATCTCCGGGTCTGGTAGTAGCACTTTTAGCTTAGCTTATCATAGATCATTGAATGTGATTAGACCGTTAGCATCTCACTCAAAAATGACCTATATTTTTCCTAACTGAAACTTGACACTTCTGTAGTTACATTGTGTACTCAGACTGATATTACGCAGCGACTGAAAATAGTCCTATTTTCTACTATAGAAATTCTTAATAGACTATTTTCAGGCGCTGCATAATCTCACTGCGCCTACTGCTTTTATATAGGAAAAATACTGAAACTCTTTGGTCATTTTTGAGGGAGATGCTAATGGTCTAATCAGATTCAATGATCTATGCTAAGCTAAGCTAAAAGTGCTACTGCCAGACCCGGAGATCGGCTGAATGGATTAGAAAATGGTAAAACTCAACTCTTTAAATCTAGGGGAGTTGGAAAATGAGCCTGTTTCCAAAAAATAGTGAAGTTTTCCTTTAACTCCTGACAAGATTGGATGCAGTGCTACATGACTAAGAGAAAACAGAGAAAAGGGCTGTGGCAGAAACACGGTAGGAAAACTTCCAATGCCCAATATGCACCGAGTTTGAGACGACTATCCATGAGCAGGGATACAAAAATGCAATCTGTACTTTTCACACAAACCCTGGAGCTGTCAAAAAAAGAGAGTTTTGCTGACGAATCAAGAATAACCTGGTGCAGGTTACAGAGTTAGATTACACACTGTTCACTTACATAATACAATGCAACAATTTAAAGCTGGTTGAAAATCATTGTGCAGATGAAAACGACCATAAGGGACAGACTTACAGTCTTTACAACAGAATGCTCTGTATAAAGCAAGGTACCTGGGACATCTGGGACTATATATATATATATATATATATATATATTTAACAAACCTTATTAATTCATATTATACTATTATTCAAATGAATAATGATTATTTAACCCTAAATATTTTCAATACAATTCACCAAAAATCACAGTATAAAAAAATAGTAAATAAATAGTAACCATTGCAAATCAAAGCAGTTATTATATTATGACTTTGACAAATTATGACAAAAAGGCATTACAAAAATAAAACAAATAAATATGAGAAGATATTTTTTATTTAACAAATATTTTTCTAATATTTTAACATTTTATTTTAAGATTATTTTTACAAACTGTAAATACACTGTTTCCATTTTTTTGTTATCTTATGGTTGTGCTTTTGGAAATTGACCTTTGGAGATTGAGCTTGTATTCGCACACTCTTATCAAACTCTATCTACCATGAAAGGCTATGCATTAATCTGTACACACATGCTGAAGCATTCACATCGAAACCGAAGTATACTTTGGGCTTAGGCTAAAGAAAGTACCTTTAAATCCTTTCTCCACCATGGTCTTCAAAACCTCAACATTTCCCCCTCCAAACCTGGAGCCGAAGGCCTTGCCGAGGTCTTCAGCCACATGAGCTGCGACATCAATGCCCACTTCATCAGCCAAGGTTGCAGCACCCACAGGGAAGCCAAAGCCTGTGGTCAATCCATCCAGCTTCTTGGGGTCGACACCTTCCTGTATGGTGAAAATACAATGATCTGCATATCAGGCCTGTTACTATTAACAATGTCATCATAACCTGGTTTTTATATATGTAACACTCTTCAAACATATTGCAATAAATGAATAATTCAGAAGGAAATTCACAAACCTGCAATACACGCACTGCCTCAGCCAACATGGGAGCTAAACATCTGGTGGTGTAGAAACCTGGTCCGTCCTGAAGACAGACATTACAATTTGTTATTCCAAAACATTTGAATGGATCACAGATCTGTAAAATGTCTATCATGGATTGAGGGAAGAATATGTGATGCCTCACCCCAACGACGATGATGACTTTGCCTTGCTTCAAGCCGACCGCCACCGCTGAAGCCGTTGTGTCCTTGGAGGTTTTGTCAGTGGTGATGATCTCCAGCAGCTGCATCTTGTCGACTGGAGAGAAGTAGTGCATTCCAATGACCTGAAACAAAACGGTTTCAAGTCGTTCAAGATCATCTCAAACTCTCCCACATGATGGTCAAGAGCTCAATTTTCTAACCTTTTCAGGTCGCTTGCTGACAGCTGCGATATCTTTGATTGGTAAAGCTGATGTGTTGGTAGCAAATATACAATGTGGAGGGATCACCTACAATGACAAAATATGGTATCATTACAAATGTTGTGTTTAAGAGAATTTGACATTCTTTGGATATTAACTTACAGCTTCAACTTCTTTTAGGACTTTGTGTTTGATACTCAGGTCCTCAAAAACAGCTTCAATGATCATGTCAGCTTTATTAAAGCCACTGTAGTCAAGCTGTCCTGTCAGGTTGGACAGAAAACTGTCCCTTTCGAATGATGTTATGCTCTTCTTCTTAGTCTTGTCATTAAGCCTGAAAATCAAATCAAATAGAAAAATAGAAAAACAATGTGAGTAAATGATAACTAATTATATATGTAGTTCAATGTTAAATTCATTAGTTCAGTATACTTAATACTCACCCTTTATAGACTTGCTGCTCTCCACGACTGAGTCCCTCCAGTGTAGTGTCCTTAAGAATGGTGTGAAAGCCTTTATCTACAGACACTTGAGCAACACCAGCCCCCATCAGCCCTGCTCCCAAGACAGCAAGTGTTCTACAAGCAGAAAAACAAGAAAAATGTATAATTATTTTGCAAGCGATAATCGCAAATCATTAAGTAGCTGCATTATGAATTAATTCATGCAGTAACTGTCAAATTACCTTAAAGTTACATTTGTGACCATGGACCACAAAACCAGTCTTAAGTTTATTTTAATTTTTTGAAAGCGGAATAAATAAGCTTTCCATTGATGCATGGTTTATTAGGATCGGACAATATTTGGCCGAGATACAACTATTTAAAAATCTGAAATCTGAGGGTGCAAAAGTCCGAGAAAATCTCCTTTGAAGTTGTCCAAATGAATTCTAAGCAATGCATATTACTAATCAAAAATTACGTTTTGATATATTTACAGAAGAAATTGACTATGTAAATGTACTAAATATATTCATGGAACATGATCTTTACTCAATATCCTAATGATTTTTGGCATAAAAGAAAAATCGATCATTTTGACCCATACAATGTTTTTCAGGCTAAAATATACCCCAGCGACTTCAGACTGGTTTTGTGGTCCAGGGTCACAAATGATAACAGAGTAAGAAATACATACTTTACTTCCTTTTCAGGCGTTCCGAATCGATTCTTCTTGCACGTGACCTGACCGTGATAAAGGCCAATAAGTGCTTTAGACTCAGGGGTCATGGCTAATTTGCCAAAATGCTGAAATGGGAGATCAAGAGGGCATATTACATTTTAATACCACACACATAACATTGTCTTCCATTTAAACCAAAGCCTGCATTAACTAAATGTTATCATTAAATGAAAACATGCTTTCAGTTGTAAAGTACAAAATCCTCCTGCAAAAACCCCACCAGATTAGAAACACAGCTGAGGATTTGAGGAGTCAAATGAGAGATGTGTAATCAAGTGGAATAATTCATGGGATATTGCTCATTAAATCGAGTGGCACAACTTTACTGATAATAAAGACTGAACACTTTCACAGCACCTGTGACTCAACCAGGTATCCTGTAGTCGGACCCTGCTCTAAACCAGCCTTCACACACTGAAAGAGAAAACAAGCAGAACATAACACTATTTCTATCATGGTTAATCATAATACATCCCACTGAGCACAGATCAAAATATATCATACTTCAATTATTTTCAGTGGCGCAGGGTACAGTCCCTTGGTCTGTTTCATGACTTTGTTCTGAACTGTATTGTAGATCTGCTGTCTCACGAACGGGTAACTCATGACATAGTCTTGAACTTCTGCAAGGAAATAAGTGGATATAGAAGTTTCAGTGATAAAGCATAATTATGGTGTATGAAGACAACAGTCTTAATCTTGTAAAATCATATCTTGCATATCTTAATCTCAACTATGCAAAAGCCTAATTAACTTGCAGTTTCAGAATAATTTTAAACACATAATTGTGTAGTAATTCGACACTTACTCTGCATCATGCCCTTTTCTTTGGTAAGTGGGATTTGTTTTTTAGCAAGTCCTCTTGCAGCCTCCACAGCTACTTCCTCTAAGTATTCAATGGTCCTCTCCTCTGGACTCTTCAGTCCAGGCCCTGAACAGTTTTTTAAAGAAATTGATAGTTTTATTTTTTACATGATTGTAATATGTGATCCTGGACCACAAAACTTGTCTTAAGTCACTGGGGTATATTTTTAGCAATAGCCAAAAATACATTGTATGGGTCAAAATAATCGATTACTCTTTTAGGCCAAAAATCATTAGTATATTAAGTAAAGATCATGTTCCATGAAGATATTTTGTTAATTTCCTACTGTAAACATATAAAAACTAAATTTTTGGTCAGTAATCTGCATTGCTTAGACAACTTTAAAGGCCATTTTCTTTATTTATTCAGCTTTCATTTGATTTATTAATCTAAATTTCGAAAAAATTGAGACTTAAGGCTGATTTTGTGGTCCAGGGTCACATATATTTATCGAAAAAACAGGAAAGGAATCTACTTCAAATAAATGCTGTTCTTTTGAGCTTTCTAATCATCAAACAATCCTGAAAAAAAAAAAAAGAATCGTGGTTTCCACAAACATATTTTTACAAAAAATATCATCTTCAACACTGATAATAATAAGAAATATTTCTTGAACACCAAATCAGCTTATCAGAATGATTTCTGAAGGATCGTGTGACACTAAAGACTGAAAACTCCTCTATTTTAACAATGTTACCGTTTTACATACACACACAACTGCAATACGCAAAACTTGTTTTACCAAGAGTATCCACCAGCTGGTGAACCAGTCCCATTTTCTTGGCTTTATCTGGACGGATGCTCCTTCCTGTTAGTATCATATCAAAGGCACTGGGAAGACCAAGCTACATAAAATAAAGGAGTAAAAACAACCAGACTTGAGTTGTGAGGAATCAGTCAAGAGAATCATTCCTGAATGTACTGGTGGCGATGGTATATTACAGACCATTTTGGGCAGTCTCTGTGTTCCTCCAGCTCCAGGCAGAAGGCCGAGCATGACCTCAGGGCAGCCCAGAACTGTTTTCTTACTCTTGGTGGCTATTCTGTACTGACAGGCAATGGCAAACTACAAAAAAAAATAAAACACAAAATCAACACTGTATTTTCTATAAAAACTAAATCACATTATTTGGTTATTTGCCTCTAAGTTATCTAATTTATTTAAGGCATAACTCATAATAATCAACAAAAAAATAAAACATATTCAGAATATTAAAAAAAATTAGGTCTGATATTTGACTGTAATCCTGTGCTCACCCTGTGAGAGAAGAAAATCACTACGAATCCAGTACCTCTAAGCCTCCACCAAGGCATGATCCATTAATGGCAGCCACAATAGGCTTAGGAGACTTCTCAATCTTCTCAAACATCCTCTGGCCCTCTTGAGAAAGGCCTGTGACCTCCTCTGCCGTCGTACAGGCCTGAATCATGCTAAACACATGGTACAGTAAAAAAAAGAAATACATTATAAATGAACAGGCAAGATATCAGCAAGCAAAATATGGTAATGATCACCACTATCAACAGATTATGAATCCTGGTACTAACTTAAGGTCTGCCCCTGCGATGAAGCTGCCAGGTTTGGATGAGATGAGAACAACACTCTGGACAGCATTGTTTCCCCAAACCTCATCCATGACTTCTGTCATCTCCCTTTGCATCTGAACAGACAGCGTGTTGACCTGTACACCACAAATACACATTATGACACATTATGATATCATTTGAATGCATAAATGCATGGTTTTGAGGAGATAATTACCCGTGCATTGGGGTCATTCACACGGATCACGGCTACATCTCCCTTGATCTCATAGTTCACGTGTGTACGAGCTGAGGAAATATTAAAGAGACATGAAAATGAAAAAACTATTAATACATTCAATTTGAGATTATTAAAAACAGACAAAATAAATGTTATTCATTATTTAAATATTTGTGTTATTGAGGATGTGTGTGTGTGTGTGTGTGTGTATACATATATATATACACATTACAGACCAAAAGTTTGGAAACATTACTATTTTTAATGTTTTTGAAAGATGTTTCTTCTGCTCATCAAGCCTGCATTTATTTGATCAAAAATACAGAAAAAACTGTAATATTGTGAAATATTATTACAACTTAAAATAATAGTTTTCTATTTGAATATACTTAAAAAAATTATTTATTCCTGTGATGCAAAGCTGAATTTTCAGCATCATTACTCCAGTCTTCAGTGTCACATGTAACATCCAGTCTATCACATGATCATTTAGAAATCATTCTAATATTCTGATTTATTATGAGTGTTGGAAACAGTTCTGCTGTCTAATATATTTGATGAATAAAAGGTTAAAAAGAACTGCATTTACTCAAAATAAAAAAGAAATTCTAATAATATATTTTCTTTACTATCACTTTTTATCAATTTAACACATCCTTGCTGAATAAAAGTATTGATTTTATTAAAAGAAAAAGAAGAAAAAAATTACTGACCCCAAATTACTGACCAGTGTATGTTGTTATTACAAAATTTATATTTTAAAAACATAGCTTTTTTTTTTTTTTTTTTACTTTTTATTCATCAAAGTATCCTAAAAAAGTATCACATGTTCTGAAAAAATATTAAGCAGCAGAACTGTTTCCAACTTTGATAATGAATCATCATATTAGAATAATTTCGAAAGGATCATGTGATAATGATCCTAAAAATTCAGCTTTGCATCACAGAAATAAATGATAATTAAAAGTATAATAAATTTAAAAACAATTTTTTAAAATTGTAATAATATATCACAATATTATATTTTTTTCTGTATTTTTGATCAAATAAATGCAGGCTTGATGAGCAGAAGAAACTTCTTTCAAAAAAATTAAAAATAGTAATGTTTTCAAACTTTTGGTCTGTACTGTATATATATGTGTGTGTGTGTGTGTGTGTGTGTGTGGATCAAAGACAAAAAGGCGTCAAAACTTTAAAAGTTAAATACAGCTTAAATTTTTTTTTTCATACATTAGAATGTGTCCTGTTTATTGTTTTAATGACTCATAATGACTCAAAAAAAATTATCATGGCTAAAAACAAAAATGTTATTTAGTGTAACAATTTGTACACCAAAAGAAATCGTCATGCATATTTAGAATCATTAGACGGCATTCAAATACTCACAGTGCTGCCCTAAAATACTAATTAACTGACAACATAAATCTTTATCAATCTTTGCCACTATCCTTCAAACCACTAGGTATAAATTTGTCAGCAAGAAGTTTATATATAATATAATTACAGAATGCAATTCAATACGATCACTTATTTTAAGTACAGGTCAATAATATGTTGACAATTTATTTTCACAAACGTTATTTGAAACATTTAAGTAGATACATTTAATATTTAGTATTCATTGCTTGTATATAAAATCACTTTTATAAATGAAATTTGATGCGATCACCAAAACAGGACATCTCCTCTTTGATCCATATATATACACATATATATATATATATATATATATATATATATATATATATATATATATATATATATATATATATATATATATATATATATACACATATATACACATATATATATATATACATATATGTATATATACACATATATATATATATACATATATGTATATATATATATATATATACATATATACATATGTATATATATATATATATATACATATATACATATATACATATATATGTATATATATATATATATATACATATATATATATATATACATATATATATATATACATATATATACATATATATATATATATATACATATATATATATATATAAATGTTTATATAGACACACACGTTCCTTTTATTTTATATATATATATATAATGATTTTACCCATAAGACAAGCAGCAACTCTAAATGTCCTTCTGGTGATACCTTGATTGGACGAAAAAAATAAAAACAAGAAGTTAATATTGATGAATATGTGAAGATAAAATCATGGATCATGGGAGGGTCTCTCTCAGAAGATATAATACCTAAAATAAAAGAGCTCTAACCAGTGAGGATCATGCCAGGATACGTGTAAAGCCAGTGGTGATGAACTACACACAGAAGAATGAAGACAGGCCTGTAGAGGACATTACTCCAGGAGTCACAGACGAACTTTAACCTAGTTTCCCCTTAACCTACACTACAACCACAATGATCATGTCTTACACCTCCCAGTGATGCTGGACACATTATGAACTCAATACAGTCTCTCTGCAAACAAACCTGCCTTATTAGTCAGAATTTAACAACAATTCTTATATTTATTAGTAACAATCATCCAACCAACCCCGATTAAATTAGTTTTCAACGGCAGAGGGAACAATTCTGCAGTCAGCGAATATTAAACACGTTTATACATAGTTATACATTTTATATTTATACATTTTGTCATGCATTAACAGATAATGAGGCAGTGTTAGCAAACTGAATGGGAACAGCATGCCAGTCAGTGCGCGAACTAACTCTAACTTACTGTCAATAAAACGGCGTTTATAAACGCTTTCGTTTCGTTGCATACACCGTAACGTTATTGCAGTATACGTTACCATTAATCTTATACAGTCACAATTAAACATTCAACTCTAGACCTTGAGTTAATTAGCAGTTGAGCTAAGCTACTTACAGTGCAGTATGACTGAGGTGACTCTCCAAAGGCGATTATTTACGCAAGTGTCAAAGCGAAAAACAATAAGGATGTAGAGGATTTAAAAAACAAACAATAAAAAATAATTGTGGATGTGTGAAGTACCTGCAAACAGGGTATATCTTCTGTTTGTGAGTCTGGAGAGGGAACCGAGGGCTCGTACGCCGGCCATGTTTGGAGGTCAATGTGTGTAATGACGGAAGACTGAGGAGGAAACATGATTTACACCACACTCACAGAGACCATCATTGCTCATTGTTATGACATATAATTGATAAATAAAATACATGTTTTCAAAATCCTGAAACCTAAAAAAAAATACCTGTAGGTTTACATGGAAATGGATGTCTCTGTTTTCAATGCTCTCAGACTCTTTTGGACCTCTGTATGTTGTGTTGTTGTTCATTTTAAACCTAAAAATAAACAGAAGATTTAAAAGAAATTAATAGAGTTAATAACATTTAGGCTACTTAAATTATATATTTCTATAAGAACAAGAGGTGAGGCAAATGGAGAAATATAGTTTATATAGATTATTATATATCTATATTATTAATGTAGCTCGTTAAAGCAAAACAGGGACATACTAACACATTTTGAACTTTTCATTCAAACTTTTTACTCAGTTGGTTATGCTGAAAATATAACTATGCATCAAATTAAAAAAAAAAAAAAACGCGACAGAGGCATTTTGGTGCCCAGTTTATATATCTACATTACATATGACATATTGTGCATGGTGCATTTATGATCATTTAATGCATATGTAGTTTTAGTATCATTATTAGCATTTAGATTTTTTATGTTATATTTTCATTTTCTATTCTTATTTTTTTATGTTTTCATGTATAATTTTAGTTACAGTTTTAGTAATTTATTTAGTAAGTTATTTTTATTTCTTTTTGTCTAATTATTTTATTATTTTTATTTCAGGTTTAGTTTTACTTAAGTACATAAAGTGAAACTAAATTAAAACTAAAAAATCTTGACTTGGCCACTTGCTGTAATAGAAAAAAAAGTTAAATTGTTGTTGTACTTGTTTAGTATTTTATTTTAGTTCATGTTTATTTTACTTCAAGCAAATGTTTTTTATGGATTTAGTTATCTTTAGTCAACTATAATAATCCTGATACGTGCAACTGCAATCAGCTGCAATAGCTTGAAAGCCTGCAATGAAATGTTTATCCACAAGATGGCAAACACGCAATCAAAAATATCTCTGTAAGACTCAATCTATGGTATTGTAGGCCATTAATAATTGCACTAACTTTATATAGTCTGCATTTATTTCCCCCACTTATTGTCACTTTGCTATATGATTCTTAAAGGGATAGCTCACCCAAAGGAAAACTCATCATTTTCTTCCCATCGAAGCCATCCTTTATGTGCGGCCTTTGACTTTCTTTGACATAAACAAAGATTTTTAGTAAATATTTTGACTCTGTAGGTCCATACAATTTAAGCCAATAATGACCTAAATTTGTAGTTTCATGTAAAAGCACCATAAAAGTAATCCATATGATTTCTGTGATATAATAAATGCCTTCTAAAGCGATAATCAGTTTTAGCTGGGATCAAACCCATTTTATTTATTGATTTATTTTAGCCTAAGATCTCTTTGGTTATTAAGATTGCAAGTTTGGGATTAGAGCTGTTACGTTGCCAATAACTCAAAATTACCAAAATATTACTAATTTATTATATGAATAGAACGTACTTGGGAACGTTAGGATATTGTTGTGAGTTGTTAGCTTGATTGTAATTTGTACTTTTGCAACATAGCAGTTTCATTGCCAGTTAAGCCCCACTCACACCAAAGACAATCACTATAAAGATAACTATAATAATGTCCACACTAACACAACAACAACATTCTGTTTATTATGAGCACACGCTGCAGTTGTGTCATCCTCCTCAAGCTCTGGATGGATTCTGATTGGCTGGATTCTGATCATTAATTTGAGGGGTTTTAATGATATCATTCCACTGTGCCATGGCTGGGTTAGTATTGGTGTGGATTCAACAATTCTTTTAAATCTACAAAATATTTTTATAACTATACTGTATTATTATAGTTATCGCCCTTGCTGTGAATGATCCTCTAGTAACCAAATGACCAAAATGTATGAATAAATTATGTAGCTGCCATGTCATCTGTAAACTGTAATTATGACTGAATTATAACCATTCTCCATTGTTGTGAAACAGGGCCCTATACACTGCTTTACTGATTGCATCACACTGCCCTTATTAAGTGCTCCCCACCATTATCCCAATACTGTTGTTTCATAACAAACACCCCCTCCACATGCAAGAGTAGAAATTAGTGATGCGCGGGTCATCTCATAACCCACGGGTCGGGGTGGGGCGGGTTAAGAAATTGGCACTTTATTGCGGGGTGAGTCAATAATCATGTATATTTTAATAATAATCTCTAGCATATTTTAAAGGAATACTTTGCCTAAAAATTTGCTGAAAACTTGCCCATCCTCAAGCCATCCAAGATGTATTTGAGTTTGTTTTATTATCAGAACAGATTTGGAGAATGTAGCATTACACATCAGCTCACCAGTGGATCATTTGCAGTGAATGGGTGCCGTCAGAATGAGAGTCCAAACAGATAATGAAAACATCACAGTAATCCACAGGTTATCCAGACAACTCAAGTTCATCAGTTAACATCCTGTGACATGAAACGCTGTATGTATGTACGAAAGAAATCCATCATTAAGGCATTTTAACTTAAAAAAATACCAGTTCATAATCCATAACACTTCCTCCAGTGAAAACATCCATCATAAACATAATGTTTATTACAGTTTAGACTGTTTAGAACAGTTCGCTCAAATTAAGACGCGATTATTTTTTCACTGGAGAAAGTATGGGTATATTAGCAGGTGTTTTAACTCTCATTGTGACGGCACCCATTCACTGCAGAGAAACCATTAGTGAGCAAGTGATGTAATGCTAAAATTCTCCAAATCAGTGCCAATGAAGAAACAAACTCATGTACATATTGGATGGCCTGAGGGTGAACTATTTAAAATGTGAATCAAACAGTATGTAAAACAGTTAAAAAAGAAATGCTTGTTTGAAAATATTATAAATATTTTCAATAAAAAACATTATATATATTTCATTTATATACATTTTACAATGCCAAAATTTTTCCCACTGTTGAACATGTATATCTGCAAGGGTTGGCAAAAGTGTGTGATAGTTTTGTCTTCATCTGCCTTTGGTTTTTCAAACTCTCTGCGATTTGTCTTGTGAAGATGAGACTGACCAAACTTGAGACTTTGCATCCGGACCGGCGAACTTGTCCACAGGGTCTGTGGGGGAACACGCAATCCCACGCGTCCCCATGGCCGAATATCACTGAATGCTGGAGTCACATGCTCAGTGACAACACATTCTGAAGCCGTTCAAATAGTGTAATAAATCATAACAATCAGGGCAAATGGATGGAAATTACTCCAAGGTGTGCACAGATTAGTTACACACTGGTAATAAAGAAAGATTATCATAACCTAACCCTACACAAGTAGGGAGTCACATTAGTATTATAACCAGGCCTGAAAGTGCAGTATTGTCCAGTAATTTTAGCCTAATCATGTTCTTTCGAAATAACTAGACTAGGCTATACTTTATTTGTGGACCTAAAATGCTGTGAACCCCAAATAGATAAGATAGATAGATAGATAGATAGATAGATAGATAGATAGATAGATAGATAGATAGATAGATAGATAGATAGATAGATAGATTACATAACCTAATTTTTGACCATAATAAACTGATTTAGCCATATACCAGGTGTGTGCTCTATTACTTTTAACTTAACTTAATCAGCAGTAATATCATTGAATCATACACACCGAGTGCGTCAGCACCCCACGCAGAGAAAACCTGCCAGTCCACCTATCAGCAGCAGGCCTCTTGTGAGCGCGCGCTATTGTCTGAGGAGGAGCAGGGCGTGTGCCGCTGGAGCAGAAGATGCGAGAGAATCGCTGCGTGGAGCGGAATATAGTGTTGGCGTTGGATCAAGATGTTCTGCCCTTCTGTTTTCATACGATGGAAATATATTTGCCGCATTCAAATGCGTATGTGTAGGCTGCATGTGAATGTGCGTATTTAATTTCATCCTTTCTCGCATTCATATATAGCATAGCGGAATATTAAAGACGTAAAGGCTTTTTCATAAAAATGATGAAGAAAAATAGCTTATTGCGACCGCGATCCATGTCGATTGGCAAGAAATCAGAGGCGGTGAAGGTGGTGGTGCGTTGCCGCCCTTTAAACAAGAAAGAAGAGGCAACGAATCAAGAAAGAATTGTTGAAGTAGATGTCAGACTGGGACAGGTGAGCGTGCGTAATCCCAAATCATCCGGAGGCCTCTTAAAATCATTCACGTTTGACGCGGTCTATGACATGAGTTCGCAACAAAAGGAGCTTTATGACTATGCATGCAAACCTCTTATTGACTCTGTTTTGCTCGGGTTCAACGGAACTATATTTGCTTATGGGCAAACTGGGACTGGCAAAACATATACAATGGAAGGTGTGCCCACAGACCCCGAGAGGAGGGGAGTCATCCCAAATTCATTTCAGCACATTTTCACTCACATATCCAGGTCTCAGAACCAACAGTATCTCGTGAGGGTGTCTTACATTGAAATATATCAAGAAGAGATACGAGACCTCCTCTGCAAGGACAACAATAAAAAACTGGAGCTCAAGGAAAATCCCGAGTTGGGTGTCTATGTGAGAGGTCTCTCATCTGTGGTCACGAAGAACATAAAAGAGATTGAGCATGTCATGAACTTGGGGAACCAATCGAGATCTGTCGGATTCACCAAAATGAATGAGCGTAGCTCGAGATCTCATGCGATATTTGTCATTACTATTGAATGCAGCGAAATGGGAATTGATGGCGAGGACCACATTCGTGTTGGAAAGTTAAACATGGTGGATCTGGCCGGCAGTGAGCGGCAAAGCAAGACTGGCGTCCAGGGTCAGAGGTTTAAAGAGGCTACTAAGATAAACTTGTCTCTTTCTGCTCTTGGAAATGTTATCTCGGCTTTAGTAGATGGGAAGAGTACCCATGTTCCCTATCGGGATTCCAAACTCACCCGGCTGTTACAGGACTCTCTCGGAGGAAACTCTAAAACTGTTATGGTGGCCACCATTGGACCCGTTGCGTGCCACTACGATGAGACGCTCACCACACTGAGGTACAGCAACAGAGCAAAGAACATCAGGAACAAGCCAAAGATCAACGAGGACCCCAAAGACGCCCTGCTTCGTGAGTTTCAAGAGGAAATAGCCTGCTTGAAGGCACAGCTTGAGGAACGAGGGATGCTGGCAAAAGAAAGGAGGAGACGGAGTAGAAACAGTATGAGGTTGAAGAGGAGTATGAGTAGCGGTGAGGTGGAAACTCGGAGAGATGGAGAGGTGGGGGTTGTTGAGACCGTTCAGGAGGAGAGTGTGGAGGACTATTGGTGGAAGCAGCAGATGGCCAAGACCTCTGCCAATTACAAGCCCGATATTAGCAGGAAACTTGGCACCGTAGATGAGAAAGCAAAGACTGTGGATGAGTTGCTGAAGGAGCAACAAGCTATGGAAATTATGATTGAAAAATACAAGGTTGGTTCCTCCCACAGTCTTTTTCGTAATGCATATTATTCACTATATCATTCATAAATCACATCTTATACTTTTTTGTTTTTGTAGGCCATGGAAAGTAAACTTCTTGTTGGAGGGAAAAACATTATTGACCACACCAATGAACAGCAGAAAATGCTGGAACTGAAGAGACAGGAGATTGCTGAGCAGGTGACTGTAGTACAAAAGTAGCCATATGCATAGTAATTATAATATATAGCAACATAACAACAACACTTTAAGAATCAGAATCTCATATGTGTGTGTGTGTATGATTAAACCTTCTAGGATAGAATGGAACGAGAGATGCAGCAGCTGATGTTTGAACAAGATGAAGAGACGATTGAACTGAAAGAGACGTTCACCACTTTACAGCAAGAGGTGGAATTTAAGACCAAGAAACTTAAAAAGGTACATAAGATCACACACACACACGCACACATATATATATATATATATATATATATATATATACTGGTTTCTATTTTTTACCCTAAGCCTACCTCTAAATTCTGTATAATTCTGTATGATTTATAAATTAAATTAAATTTATGCATTTAGCAGACGCTTTTATCCAAAGCGACTTACAGTGCATTCAGGCTATCAACAATGCACGCCAAATCAAACCCCCAACCTTGCACTTGATAGCGCAATTCTCTACCAATTGAGCTACAGGAACACAATTATAAGCTTGTTTCCTCATGGGGACCAGAAAAAATATCCCCACAAGGTCAAAATTGATTGGTATTATTATACAGAACCCACTAAGGGATCCAAGGCCACAGTAAGTCTTAAAAGTATTTAAATGTAGTATTTAAAATTAGTTTAAATGTACAAATCACCTTAGGAGGACAGGGGGTTCTTTGAATGTTGTCTTAGACAAAGAAGGGCCTTGAGTCAAAAAGGTCGAGAGCTAAACTGTATATTTGACATTTCCAACACTGTGCTACTGAACAGTTGTTTAATATTGTTTAGTCTTATTTTCACCTCTCTCAACACGGCATTGGTTGTTCATCTCAGTTTTACAGTAAGCTGCAGCTGGTGAGGTCTGAGATTGGAGATATCATCAATGAACATGTCACAATGAGGCAGGAACTGGAGCAGACAATGAATGAGCTGACAAGAGAGATGAAATTCAAGTATGTTCCGCCTGTCCTTGCAGTTTTTATTCTGAAATACGCTAAAAAAAGACAATACTCCTGTACATGCCCATGATGGTTTTGGTTTTGTCACTTGTCCCTTTGTATTTTTACCAGAAACCTGATCATTGAGAACTTCATTCCTCCAGAGGAAAAGAATAAGATCATAAATCGTCTCCACTTTGACAGCGAGGAAGACCAGTGGAAAGTCTTACCTCTTCTCCCTTCAGAAAAGTATGTAAAAGAACAACTCTGTTCAAAACATTACAGGACCAGGAGGATGATGCTCTTATCTGATGATATGGTATTTTTTTTCTCATTTTTCAGTAACTCCCCTCTCGTCCGACGAAGGCCAACTTCTGTAATAGGATGCAAGAGACCAGTTAGTCAGTATGTTCAAGCTGCTGTGGCAACCGGGTCTCCTTCTAGATACAGGGTTGGTATTGTTAAATCATTATTGATTAAAACATTAAAAATATTACTGTTTTTTAACATTTTCAATGAATTTAGCAACAACAAAAAATACATTACCATTGTCAAAAGTCAGGTTTTCTTTTTTTTTTTTACTGTGCTCTGTATATTCTTTTGAAGTTTTAAAAAAATATTTTGTTATCCAAGGCTGAGAACATCATGCTTCTGGAACTGGACATTTCTCCACCCACCATGGTGCCCTTGGATCTTCAGAGGTCAGATATAAGGACCCAGGACTTGATACATGACTTTGTCCTTTATAGAAAGAGGAGGACCGCATCCCGGGTCATGAAAGCCAGATCCTGGTTAGTATCCTGCACATCATCCATTATTCATCTGCTACCCAGAAAGCTGCAATGAATTGTCCGCATTTAAACCTTGCTCTTTTCTTCCTCCTCAAGGTACCAAGGGCCAGGTCAATCTGCTTCTTCATCAGCCAGCTCTATGGCCTCTGGGCCCCAGTGCCTATCCTCGGCAATGGGGGCTTGTGCGGCAGCCTTCCAGCCATGAGCCAGTACAGTGTGTTACGCCTGCAAGCATAGAAAGCACTTAATTATTCTTTGCACTATTTTCATAAGCTTTAAACAATGCCATTTGTCTTTTTCATCATTTTGACTTTTTAGCATCCAAGCTTAGTCATTTTAAGCACAATTGTCTCATGTATACTTGAAAAAGCTAGTGTATTCTGTTTAAGCTTGTGTTGTCATTCTTGGACAGCCACGCAAACAATAAATGGATCATAAGAAAACAATCTCTCAATATTTACCACATAACGAGTTTAGATTACATGTAGCTGAGGTTTATTCACATGAAGGCTTGTAGAAACAAGTAGAAATGTTGTTCCTGTGGCTCAGTGGTAGAGTATTGCATTAGCAGTGTAAAAGGTTGTGGGTTTGATTCCCAGGGAACACACATACTCGTAAAAAAAAATGTATAGCCTGAATGCACTGTAAGTCACTTTGGATAAAATTGTCTGCTAAATGTGTAAATGTAAGAAATACAATCCTGAATGGTACAATTTGAATGTCAAACCTTGACTTCATTGAAACAGCCACTTTAGTTTCAGAGATCTGGGAGGTTGATCACAAATTTGGATTGGGTCAAGCATTAATTTCATGCACATACATATACTAATATATTATAAGGTAAACATGAAATCAAAACTGTCCTTATTTATTTTCCTGATGCATGTTATGCCACACAAAATAGCTCAGCTGTGCCATCTTTAAAAATCCAGAATAATAACTTTATAATAAATAATTGATGCCACTTAGGCTGCTTGGGCTATTGGTATATTATAGGTAGCTACTACTGAACTGTTTTTAGCAAGCATGTATATTCATACTGGTATGTATCTTTTTACAATCAAATCGATCCCTGGTGGATGAAATCAACATCTTCCCTTTATTGTGCTCACTGAATATCCTGTGGATACCCTTCATGCAGAAAAATGTCACATTACCAATGTCACATTCCATACGCAACTCATGACAACGTTAACGCACACTTCCTATACACCATCTCAAGTAGTATATTTTTATATTTTAAAAAGTGAAAATGCATCACATGGCCATGTGGTGTCAACCTGCACCATGTAGAATAAGACAAGGTTTTTTTTAATGAGTAGTCTTTCATATCTCTCACTATGTTTGCTTGCTAACATAAATGCTTTTCAAAAGTGTTTATGGCAGAGTGCACCTTTAACTTTAAACATGTGTAACTACTAATTACACTACATTAATTACAAATAGTTTTGTCCTCAATGTATATTTTGTCTTATAATTCAAAACCTCAGAAATGTTTGCTTGAAAATCGTCTGCTGATATCTTTATTTTTAAATATGCCAATTGGTTTGTATTGTGTTATTTAGTGCAACACAACACACATGCATTATCAAGTGTAGCCTAAGATACATTTTATAAATACACAAAACCTCTGAATATATTTTTGGCATGTATTGACCACTGCAATCTAATGTGAAAGCAAAGCTCTTGTTGTAAGTCCATAATTATATAGCTGCTAAATGCATTTAATTTGACCGGTATAAACACTTAAAATGGATACTATATCTGTAAGCGTTGGAGTTTAAATGAAAACAATGGCAGAGAGCCTGGTAGGTGGTTTCCCCTGAACTGTCATCATACAGTAAGATGACGTTTCCAAGAGGATCACATGATTAGTCTCTTACAGTAAAAACCCAATATGGCAGAGATGGCAGGTCTTGCACGGTAACTAAAGCAACACTTTCTACAGCTCCCAGGTCGACCGACCGCAGACATGAGGGAAAGACAGAAGAAGAAAAAGGGGAGGACGTGGGCAGAGGCCGCCAAAACGGTAAAAGCGAAGACTTCTTGGGCGTTTGTTTAGTTTGTATTCGCCTTATGCTCCCACTTGTAACGTTACAACTGTGTTTATGAGTTCATGACCCGCGGGTGTAGGCGAAGTATTGCGTGTGCGTCTCAGGGCCTTGTTTCGGTTGGTGTTGCCAAAGTGCATTTAGATCCATACGCTATAAAGCGTGACGTTACGCATGCATGAAATGGTTTTCTTCATAAATACGGAACTTGGTTTATCTGGGTAATGTTAGTGATTTGATGAAGCGTCTGTAGCATGACATTCGTGCCAGTTGCTAGCTCGCGCTAGGAGCTTAGCGCGCTTATATAGACTACGTCGCTACGCTGGTTAGCCAGTTAGCTTAGCTCAACTAAATCCGCATAAACAACCCAGTATTGTCGTTAAACTACCGAGGACACTTTAATAACTCACTACTTTTGAATTTGTCCGTGTTTTCTGCCGTAAACGGTCAGAATTACCGCCCTCTTAAGCATGGTGTCTCGGTAGAGACCGCGAGCTTCTCAAACGGAGCTTGTTTAGTTTTTGACGCCGTTGACATTGTTGTTTTGTCTGTATTTTTGTCATATTTTTAATATTGAGGAAGTTTTCGCATTGCTGTTGCGTTTGATTTTAGACTCAGTTTGCAACATGCTACACTCGAAACTGAAATAAGTTACTGTAAACAGTGTTTGTGTTCAGAGATACAAGTGTCCCTCCAGGACTTCTAACTGAAGCTTCAGATATTGTGAGTTTTTTTTTGTCTTCATGAACCGGTTAGCCACGAATCAGACGGAACCATTTGTTCTCAAATCAGTCTGAATCCATAATTATCTGGACATGTCCAGCTCGCAGGGATCCGGGGCAGCAGATCAAGAACAGAGCAAGTTCATTTCTTAATGAATTAAAGTTGCTTATTACTTGATGGCATAGCAGGTTTGCTGAACTAGGATACATGCACTTACAATAAAAACCCTTATTAATAAAACTTAAGTCGGCATGAAATGAAAATTCACTGTATCTGTTTTATAAATGCATGTTATAGATCTTATTGCGAACAGTTCATATGTGCACGTAAATTTTTTTGCTTTTAATGTCAAACAATACAAAGTTTGCTGTGTGCTGTTATTTATTATTATTAATAAATCAACAAACAAATATACAGTATAACAGAGTACCAACCAACAGTAGATACATAAAAAATGTTCTTCTCTCTGGTGACATATGCAGGACTTCTCTAGTCATTTAGATCAGCCCACCTCTGTAAGCTTTGCGTTCATAAATATCCCCTGAAGGTTTTTTTTTTTTTGGGAGGAAACTAATTGAAAGAACAGATTTAAGGAAGTGACTCACCTTTTCCATTATCAGTGAAAAACAAAGCACACAGACTTATAGCCGCCATTGGTGGTCTTTTTTTTTTTTTCTTTCATTCAATCTTATCTTTATATAAAAGAGGCTAATGGAGAAAATGCATATGTGCATGTGTATCTACTTACTTCTTACATCTTATAAAATAATAATAATACAAAATAATAATACAATGGCCAAAAAAGATATTTGGACTTGGAATGGACAAATGTGTGTCTTTGCAAATAGCAATCCATTTTATAAAAGGACTGGAAACTGAAGTTCATACATCCATGTGTTGTGCAGAAATGTCTCAGAAAAGAAAATTTCCTGAGAAATGGTCTGACATCACTTAATGGCGGCAGAAATTCATAGATTTATACATAAAGAGTGACTCATAAATTAATTAAATGATCAGAAAATATAATCTAAATCAAAATATAACATATACTATCAGTGATAATGAAAGAACACTGGTCTCCAGATACATTTCGAGGCCACTGTATGTTCCTTGTGTCTCTTAAGAAAATGCATCGATGAATAAAAGTATTTTTCCAAACAAAATAAAGAATGACTGAAGTGTGAAGCAGCTCTCGGGCTTCCATCCAGCTGCTGACTTCATGTGTGGCTAAAAGCCACAGATCACTTGGAGTGTCTGGAGTCCGTTTGCATTTCCCAACGTCTCGAAACATGACCACTTTTGAATGCAACTCAGAATTCAAAGCGTCTCATCCAAACTAACACGCCGTCTCCGACCCAGTCAGAAGTAGGCCAGTCTCACAGAGCGGGCTGTCTGCTTCACTGAGGTCAACTAATGCTAGAATTCAAAGGCATTACTGTTTAACCAAACCTTCTTTTGCACTGACCATCAGATCTACTTCATCCTTCCTCTGGGGTCGCTGCAATAGTGTGAGACTGTGAGTCACTACTGAATTGTTCACTTGTTCCCGTAATACTGTTCACAGGTGCTTGAGAAGTACCCCAACACTCCGATGAGTCATAAAGAGATCCTGCAAGTGATTCAGAGAGAAAGGCTTAAGGAAATAAGGTGAGATCATTCTAAAGATGTTTGCTGAGTATTTCTTTTTTATTAAAATAGCCATTCTAGTTCAGATTGTGCAGGCTGCCCTTGAACTACCACATCATATACCTTTTTTATTTTATTTATAGTTTTTTACTAAATAATTTTTTATTTAATGTGGCCACATATCTAATTGTCACGTCTCTTTTTTTGTTTCATTTTTCTGTTGTCTTCCAGAAGGTAAGATTATACAGTAGTAAACCCTCCCCTCCAACTAATTTAAATCCATTAGCCAATCCCTGTGCATGTTATTAACATTTTCCCAGTTGACACAGCATGCAAAGGGACTCCGAATAGGGAGGACCTAATGGCCATGGCTTTGACCAGAGTACTTGTCCTAAGAAATGCCTAGTGACTCCTTGTGCTTCTGTCAGATTTGCTCTGTTTGAAGATGCTACATAATAACTTGGTACTAAATGTGTTTCACCTCAGATTTCTTAAAAAGACGAATAGTACAAAATATAACTCCCTCAGTGTTGTGATCTTTAACTAAAACTAGAACTTTTAAAAAACATTTTTATTAATTGAAATGAAAAACTGAAAATTAAAAATATTGCAAACTGAAATATGTAAGCAATAAATCACTAATGGCAAGTAAATAAAAACTAAAACTGAACCGACCAAAACTGAATAAAAATAACAATATATTTAACCTAAATAGTAATATAAAAAACTAATAGTTTAATATATATATATGTTTTCCTTTCACATACAAAATATACGCAAATTATTTATTTATTTTTTGCTTTGCATTTAAAAATATATTTTCTTTGCATACAATTGAAATTTAAAAGATTAATGTACTGATCTTAATGTACTGAATTTTAAGTCTGTGTATATTATGTGACATGACAATTTCTTCTCAGTTGGTAGCAAAGAAAGCATATCAAAATATTATATTAAAATGTTTTGTAGAAGTTTGCATTATAGTATAACTTACCTGAATTTTGTGCATTTTGCTGCACATTTAGAAATGGAAGACAGACATTACAAATAATACAATTAATATGGTTTTGTAATGCCTAGATAAAAAGCCAGACATTTGTAGGATTTTTTTTTTGTTGTTGCCATTTTCAGTCGTTCAGACTACTTGTAATGTATTATGTTTTCTGTATTTTTATATAAAATAATTTTACTTCATTGAAATTTATATTGACATACATGCACAATTACCTGTAAATTAATCACCGAACCGTGATCTTTGTTGCAGCTTTTCAGTTGTGTGAAGAGGGTGATTGATTTAATCAGCTGATTCTTATTTTTATTTTTTTCTCTCTCTCTCTCTCTCTCTCAGTGGGACATCACCTCTTGCCTGTCTCAATGCCATGCTCCATACAAACTCACGCGGAGAGGAAGGGATCTTCTACAAGGTCCCCGGCAAAATGGGAGTCTATACACTGAAGGTAAACATGTTTAACCAGAACCAGAATCTCACCGCAACTCTCACAGAAAATTGTTTCTGACCTGTGCTCATTTTCTGTAACTTAACATGGTGCCAGCATCACTACAATCATAGATTCAGTTTTCAGAAGATGTACAGAGTACAACAGTTGGGTTCTGAAAATAAAAAGTCCATTAATTTTCATTCCTTTATAACGATAACTGGTAAACCTTTAAAGACAGACATGCTCCAAGGTTATCATTCAATGGTTTATGCTTTTGTGGAAGCCATCTGTTCTCATTATTTTAACTTATTTTTTAAAATAATCATCTTTAACAGGAGAATTTGTCATGAAAAACTGCAGTACCCATGATGCTATAAATCGCGGTGAGAAAATTGCGGATCTCTGTAGGGAACACCCTCTCCCATGAAGCAATGCGAAGGACGTAAACAAGATAGTCTCCTTACTCTCTCAAAACTCAGAATACTATGCATATTTTGCTGCAAACAATTTAAAAAGAGAGTTTTTAATTTGATTGTCATTTGCAATGCGTTGTAGGATTGTAGTTCTGTCCTTCACTAAAACTGTTATGTACACAGTCTTGTACACTCAGTCTGTTTGCCTGATTTTCACATACTTTTTGCTTCAAATATAAGTTTTTAATGTTGTGATTTACCTTCATGGCTTATGATGCTTTAACAAAGCATTTTTCAAAATCCCTTTGGGAAAAATGAATGGAAAAAATACTACTGCTAACATACTGTAAATGTTGTGTTGGAAAAAAAGTGTCTGAATAAAGAAAATATAAATGTTGGTTTTCGATTGCTTTGGTTTGTTCATATGGTGCTGCTTGACGTGAATATTTACTGTAACACTGCTATAAGTAATTCCAAGTTAACAATAGCATAACAGTCCGCCCTTTTTATTAAATTTATTAATTAACGTTAACTGTTTGATCAGATTCAAATGAGCTATTTTATGGGAAATTGGTGTTGGGCATGTGATGTGCATGGCTTGTGTTTGTATGTGAGCAGAAGGACATTGGAGATGTGATGAAGGAGCTGTCCGAAGATGCTTCAGAGGACAGCAGTGATAACATGTCTGATACACGAAGCACAGAAAATACCAGCACCACTACCTACAGCAAAGATGGACGCAGAGGAAGGTGGAAGAGGAGAGGTACCACATTTTAGGAATTCTGAATAGCCATACTTGGAGCTGGAGTATATAAATTTGGCGCCCCTAGTGTCACTAAATACGTGGTACTTCCACTTTTGGAGGAATAAGCATACAGCTTGTTTCTGTGTATTAAAGTGGGATAGAACAAACTATTTTAACATGTCATTTCTTACTTAAAATGCAATATGACCATTCAAATGTTTTTTTTTTTTTTTAATGTTTTGGAAAGAAGTAACTTTTGCTCACCAAGGCGGCATTATCTGTGCAAAAATGCAATAGAAACAGTAATATTGTGAAATAATTGTACAATTTAATTGATTTTTTCTATTTTAATATACTTTCAAATGTAATTTATTCCTGTGATGGCAAAGCTGAATTTTCTAGCAGTCACTACTACACTATCCTTCAGAAATCATTCTAATATGCTGATTTGCTGCACAAATTTTTTTTAAAATTATTATTAATGTATATTTGTTGTAAAAAAAAATCCTGCTTAATATTTTTGGGGAAATCATAATGCATTTTTTTTTCAGGATTCTTTGATGAATTGAAAGTTCAGAATATCAGCATTTATTAAACAAATCAATTAATTTTGTACATTGTACATGAAAATTATATACATTAATTAATTTAAAAAAAAAAAACCTTTACAAAGAAAATCATTGCTGACCCCAAACTTTGTATGGTAGTCTTCAGTTAAATATTTATTCACAAATATATTAAGATATTACGCTCTACAGCTGACATACTGTACTGGATAAGCAGGTTAGAAACAAAGACAAAGTTAAAAGGCCATTGCCTTTTATAATTAAACGGCCATAAATGACATTTTAAACAAAGTATAATTTATGGCTGTTGTTATGACTATCTTGAAATATCTCATAGCTGTTTGGGAGAATTTTTTTTTTTAAAGGCTTCGTCCAAATGTTTTTTAGAGGGTGAAGCGTATTTTGTCAAGTTTAAGCAGGTCACAGCAGGTGCCTAATTACTGATAAAATCTTTAAGAAATCTAAAAGTGTAGTTAATCAAATCATTGTTAAATCATGCCTTGTGTTGTGGCATGGAGTATGTAGATTACAAGCTGAACCATGTACACATTGTAAGTCATGTGCTGACTCGGATATGATGTGTATAAATGACCTCACATCTAAGGGTAGGTGTGCCTCACTCAAGTCAAAATATTCTTTGAATGCAAAACACCCTCTAAACAGGAAATTCTACTTTTTTTTTTTTTTTTGCAAAATTGATACCACTTCCTCATATAAATGAGAGTAGCACGAAGTTTTACCTCAATTCATCTTGAAGAAGCTAAATATTTGAGAATAATGCAATCTAACAGAGTGAATTCATGCAGAACCAAGTACTGTAAGTAAGACTTTCATCTTAATAAAGCTGTGGTTTGAGAAAATTAAAAATAGTTGTGCCAGAGAGATGGAGAGAGAGAAAAAAAAATGAACTCGGCAAAAACCAGGAAATAATAATTGCTGTGACAGCATATTATTTATGGGAGGTAGTTTCATGAAGTGTTTGTCTTTTATAAAACACCCATCCTTTATTAAATGTGCTTGGATGACTATGTAGTTATATTACAGTGAAACTGTTCTGATCTCAGTACCTGGTTGTTTTTAGTTTTCTATTGGACCAGTGCTGTGTTGCCACTACGTTACATTTGCCAAATATATAAATGTGTTTTTTTATGCCTTGCAGACTCAAACATTTGGTTGTTCTGTTATGGACTGTATAATGTTGTTGTGAATTCTGCAGATTTAAATAGTCACAAAGCAAAGTTTAAAAGTGTATTTATGAATTTATAGTTGTCATGGAACAAAATGAAAGCAATGTAATTTCCAAGTGATAGTGCAAATGAAAAACATTTTGTAATAAAAACACATTAAGAAAAAAAAATTGAAAATGTTTTTATAAATGCATCTATTTTTTTATATTTACAGGATAGACAGCACTAATCCTGTACCAATATTGTACTTTTCAATGTGTTTGCAAACTGGTTGTGTATTTGTATTGAAATGACCTTGAATCATCATGGAGCGAAATTAAGTTTGTGCATATGCCTGTTCGATTGTGTGTGTGTGAGTGAGTATAAATGTTTTTGTGGTTGGTACAGATGTGCAAACATGCACCCAATCTATTGCTTTCCTATCATTCTCAGTGCCAGCAAAACTGCAATCTCAGCCATCCTCACCACAGTCTCGCTGTTCATCTCCGTCAGTCTCCAGCAGCAAACTCATGTCCCCATCACAGAAACACAGCAAGAAGGCCCTAAAGCAGGTACTGCCAGTTACCCTTATTAATCCTCCTTTATATATATATATATATATGGTAATGTATATATGGATAGTTAATTAAAAACATTAAAGTAATTTAATCTAATTAAATTATTTTCTATTTTTGTGATCGGAGCTTGATGGAAAAGTTCAAATAATTAGTTACAGGTCAAACATACATAAACACCAAATTAAAAACAGAAGTTCATGTTTTTTTGTTACTCTCGTGTTAATAAAGCATTACTGACACCACATGGATAATGTTATCATGGTGTATTAAAATCTTTTTTGAATAACCTATTTCTGTTGTTGCACAGTATAAATACCACCCAGACCTGCTGTGATAATAGCCACTGTTGGTTGGTTTAAACTTTGAGCTGTTGAGACCCCCTGTGCTCTGTTTGCAACACAGCATTAACCTATGTTATGAAACCTGTGGGTTTATGTATGTTTTGGTTTTTGATGTGCTTCATTTCTAGGCACTCAAACAGCAGCAGCAGAGGAATCAGCGGCGGCAGTGTGGGATCCCCAGCGCCTCCAGCCCACGACTGCTCCTCAAGACGGTCAAAGACATGGCTCATGACTCTTCCAAATCCTGTACATACAGTATTTGATTTTAGTTTTTCAATGTTAATTTGTAATCAAATTAAAGCATGCACTTCAAGTGTGTACAAATTCTTGACTGGTAATTCATGTTCATGTAAATACAAAAGAAATATAAAACAGTATGTCTCTGTTTGCTCTAGCCTGGGAGCTGAAACAGACAGAGCGCTGCCCTGCAAGTCCACAGAACTCTACCTCCAGCTCGTCCTCCTCTGTCAAAGCAGATGTGTGCCACACAACTGGTGCCCGAAAGGTGTCTCAGCACTCCAGTCGGCTCAGTGCCAGTGAGTATTGTCACAGATCACTGTAATTCGTGTCAGCTCATGAGATGCTGTAACTGATCCCACAACCTTGGATTTTCAGGACAACTGAAGCGTACCAAATGTGAGATAGATGTTGAGACACCAGATTCCATCCTTGTCAACACCAACCTGCGAGCGCTTATCAACAAGCACACATTCTCAGTGTTGCCTACAGAGTGTCAGCAGAAGCTTCTTAAGATGCTGCCAGAGGTTGATCAGCAGGTATTGAAACACTGAAGAACCCTGCGGTGTTGAACATAAAGTATGATTTTATGGATTGTGAATCTCTGATTGTTATAAATGATATAATTGTATTGCAAACACTTTGCAGGCTAGTATGGATGGTGCACTAAAGGTGACCAGCTCTGCCTTGAACAATGAATTCTTCACATCAGCAGCACAGTCTTGGAAGGAGAGGTTGTCAGAGGGTCAGTTGTTGTTTTTATTGATTAAAAGTAGTTAAAAGCTTAAATGTGCAAAAAGGTTTCGCTGGCATTGCTCTTAAAACAGCTGAGGTCTTGAAATTTAAGTGAAATTATTAGTGAGGATGCCGTATTACACAGAAGCAAATACTCTGAATGTATATAATGTATTTAAAAATGCCCTATATGGTGCACCTGTCTACCAGTAGAGTATTCTGCAACCGAAAGTGTCCAATAATAGAGGGGTAACAGAAATAAAATGAGTAGTACTTTGCATTTCATGTGATCTCAATGTGGCAGCAACCATGAGGAGGCGATGTGCTGTAGAAAAATGCAGATTTTTCTGGGTTTCTGATATTGAAAGCTTCATGTGAATTTACCTAATAATAAACTTTTTCTTAATGTCTATTTTTGGAAAAAGTTGCGTAACTGTGCTGTTAATAAGCAAATGAATCTGCAATATTTGCGTGACTTACACAAGACTGTGTTCTCAGGTGAGTTCACACCAGAGCTGAGACTGAGAATGCGGCAAGAAATTGAGAAGGAAAAGAAGGTGGAGCTTTGGAAAGAGCAATTCTTTGAGAGCTACTATGGTGAACAGTAAGTCAACCACAACGCTTAAATACTGAAAAAATAAATCAAGAGCGTATGGTCTAGGTCAGGGGTGTCCAATTCTGGCCACGTTTTTGCAGAGTTAACTCAAACACATTTAAGTTTCTAGTGATCCTGAAGACATTGATCAGCTGTTTTAGGTTTGCTTAATTAAGGGTGTTGCTAAATTGGAGCATAATGTGGCCCTCCAGGAGTGTCCATGCCTTATTTTTGCATTGTGAAGCCTGAAAATTGATGTAAGGTTGGTTAGTGGGCCACTAGTTTAATGTATCATAGGCGATGTTTTGTTTTTGAGGTCCTTTTTGCTAATATTCTCTTTCCTCTTGCTTTTAATTTCAGATCTGGACTCAGTATAGAGGAATCCAGAAAGCTGACAGAAGATAGGAGTGTTCTTGAACCACCTAAAAGCACAGTCCTATTAGAAAAGCCAGAGACTGTCAAAGAGTCTCAGAAGGTAAACCCGGTGACAGAGGTCATCCACATGGAGTTGAGATCCAGAGATGTGAAGTCAACAGTAACACATGCCTCACCTGAAGAGCCAGTTAAACCACCTGCTCCAGAGCAACCACGTTTTTCCTTAGACACGAGGAAGGATGCACATGAAGAACTGATTCCAGAGTCCGCTGTTCAAAAAGCAGTGGAGCCCAAACCTGGTAGTGAAAAGGCACTGGAGAATGAGATCACATGTAAGACCCCAGTATCTCCTTTAGAAACAGTGGTCACCTGTTTGAAAGGAAAAGAGACACAGACCCCTAAAGATGAAAGTCTCATTGGTGAGGAACAAACAGTAATGGAAAGGAATAAGGCTGGATCTCCAGTAACTGTTGTCACATCTGAGCCTCTAAAAAGAAAAGTTTCCAGTGAACCGGATACAGAGCTAAGAACAGAGAAGAAGCCCCGTGTCACTTCATTAGAAGCATCATCCACAATGACAGCTAAAGAAAAAATACAACAGAGAGTACCTCCTCTCAAAGTAAGATTTAGGTTTCTTTCTTTTGAACAAACCTCTGACCTTTAGTATTAAAGGGTTAGTTCACCCAAAAATTAAAATTAGCCCATAAATTACTCACCCTCAAGTCATCCTAGGTGTATATGACTTTCTTCTTTCGGACGAATCCAGTTGGCATTATATTAAAAATAGTCTTTGATCTTTCAAGCTGTTTAATGGCACTCAGCGGGTGCTGCAGTGCATCAGTCCAAAAGACATGAAAAAAGCACCCATCCTTAATAAAAAAATTGTCTCACACAGCTCCGGGGGAGTGATCAAAGTCCTCCTGTAGTGAATCAAAGCATTTTTGTAAGTAAAATAACCATATTTAACCCTCCGTAGTCGATTAACGCAGATACGCGTTATGAGTCATTTTCTCCTGATAACCCCGAAAATAACTTAAATTACACTTTCCGTTTTAATCGTACAGATAAGAGCAATACATCAATCAAATCTGTAAAGGGTTTACTTTTTTTTGGATACAGAAATAATAACAAAACTTTGTGCACTTATAAAATAAAGATAACAAACAAGGTGTGCTGTCTGCGCTGATCTTCATTTACAAATTCTGGAAGACATAGTGCAGCACCTAAAATCGTCAACCTGCTATCTTGACACACTTCCCACATCTTTATTCAAAAGTGTGCTTAACTGCTTAGAAGCAGATCTTTTAGAAGTGGTGAACGCCTCACTTCTTTCTGGGACATTTCCAAACTCCTTAAAAACTGCAGTTGTTAAGCCCCTCCTGAAAAAGAGCAATCTTGATAACACCATTTTGAGCAATTTTAGACCAATATCTAATCTTCCTTTTATAGGCAAAATTATAGAAAAGGTAGTTTTTAATCAGCTGAACAAATACTTAAACTCAAATGGATACCTGGACAATTTTCAATCTGGTTTTCGACCGCATCACAGCACAGAGACAGCACTTAAGATAATAAATGATATTCGCTGGTATTGCTAGATCTCAGTGCTGCGTTTGACACTGTCGATCATAACATACTACTACAGAGACTGGAAAACTGGGTCGGGCTTTCTGGGATGGTACTCAAATGGTTCAGGTCATACTTAGAAGGAAGAGGCTATTATGTGAGTATAGGAGATCATAAGTCTAAGTGGACGTCCATGACATGCGGAGTCCCACAAGGGTCAATTCTTGCACCGCTCTTGTTTAGCCTGTATATGCTCCCACTAAGTCAAATAATGAGAAAGAACCAAATTGCCTATCACAGCTATGCTGATGATACCCAGATTTACCTAGCCTTATCTCCAAATGACTACAGCCCAATTGACTCCCTCTGCCAATGCATTGATGAAATTAATAGTTGGATGTGCCAGAACTTTCTTTAGTTAAACAAGGAAAAAACTGAAGTCATTGCATTTGGAAACGTACTCGGTTACTAACGTAACCTCGGTTCTCTCTAGAAGAGGGAACGAGTACTGCGTCTTAGCTAAGACGCTACGGGAAAAGTCTCTTTTCACGAAATACTGAAGCAAAAAATTATCCTTAATTTTGAATTTTTGTAAAGCGCATTTGCAGCAGTACACAGCCATAGGCGAGATGGCTCGCTCGCTCATTGGCTGCTCTGCAGCAAGTGCACAGCCTATCGAGCGCAGGCTGATGCAATATCAGACCAATAAGGACGCTTCGCGCCCATCACGCCACTTCCCGCCGAAACGGGTCTTGAACGACAGATGCTGGAGGCTAATTGATTGGATAGGCTCAAAAGGGGGACCCTTCATGGCCTCCAAAACCGCCGCGAGGTCCCATATAGGGACTGACGGAGGTCTGGGAGGATTCAGCCTCCTAGCTCCTCTAAGGAAGCGGATGACCAAATCGTTCCTTCCTATTGACTGACCGAGTGCTGTTTCAGAAAACGCTGCGATGGCCGCCACATAAACTTTGAGCGTGGATGGGGCCCTGCCCTTATCCAACAGCTCCTGCAGGAAGGAGAGAACCTCCGTCACCTCACAACTAAGGGGTGAACATCCCCGAGCTGTACACCAGCTGGAGAACACCGACCACTTCGAGGCATACAGCCGTCGTGTCGACGGAGCTCTAGCCTGAGTGATGGTATTTAGCACTCCCACTGAGAGATCAGCGGGTAACCGTTGAGCGCCCACACATGGAGGGACCACAACTCCGGTTGAGGGTGCCAAATCGAGCCCCTGGCCTGCGAGAGGAGGTCCCTCCTCAACGGCACTGGCCACGGGGCGATGTCTGCTAACCGCATCAAATCTGGGAACCATGGTTGATTCTTCCAAAAAGGTGCTACAAGCAGTATTGAACATCTCATTTCTCTCACCCGTTCTATCACCTGCGGAAGGAGGGAGACGGGAGGGAAAGCATAAAGCGGGCAGCACGGCCATCGCCGTGACAGCGCGCTTTCGTTCTTGGATTGACCTTGAGACGCAGTCGACCAGATACCCACGCTTTCAGCCAGAACTGCAGGGGGCGCATGCGGAGCAGGCCCAGCTGCAGAACCGGGGATGCCGAGCCCATGAGACCCAGCATCCTTTGACATTCTCTGAGCGAAACAGTCGTGCCGCAGCGGAGAGAACTCGCCGCGCGCTGCATGCTCAACGCGCGCTGTGGTGACAGCCGCGCCGTCATGGAACGTGAGTCCAGAGCTAAACCCAAAAACAGTATCGTCTGATTGGGGTTCAGCGAACTCTTCGCCCAGTTGACACTGAGACCGAGTTTCTCGAGGTGATCGAGTAAAACGGCCCTGTGCTCCACGAGCTCCGCTCGTGATTGAGCCAGAATCAGCCAGTCTTCCAAATAGTTCAGCACTCGCATGCCTCTGAGAGGAGAGAGCGCTGCGTCCATGCACCTCGTAAACGTACGAGGAGCTATGGACAAGCCGAAGACAGGACTGTAAACTGGTATGTCTGGCCCTCGAAGGCGAATCTCAAATATCGCCTGTGATTTGACGCTATCTGTATTTGAAAATACGCGTCCTTCAGATCTATTGACATGAACCAGTCTCCTCTGCGAATATGCGCGAGGAGCTTCCTGGTCGTAAGCATCACACCAGTCCTCAGGTCCTTACACTGGCTTCCAGTTACATTTAGGATTGATTTTAAAGTACTTTTACTCGTATATAAGTCACTAAATGACCTAGGACCGAAATATATTTCAGATATGCTCACTGAATATAAGCCTAACAGACCACTCAGATCATTAGGATCGAGTCAGTTAGAAGTACCAAGGGTTCACACAAAACAAGGGGAGTCCGCCTTTAGTTACTATGCTGCTCGCAGCTGGAATCAGCTTCCAGAAGAGATCAGATGTGCTAAAACACTAGTCACATTTAAATCTAGACTTAAAACTCATCTGTTTAGTTGTGCATTTATTAAATGAGCACTGTGCAATGTCCGAACCAATTGCACTATATTTTCACTGTTTTTTTATTTTATGTAAAATCATTTTCTAACTGTTTTAAATTAATTTTAAATAAGTAATTTTTTTTATAATTTTAAAAGTTTTAAAATTGCTTGTTTTATTCTTGTTATTATTTTTCTTCATTTTTATTTTACTTTCTTTTATGTACAGCACTTTGAATTACCATTGTGTACGAAATGTGCTATATAAATAAACTTGCCTTGCCTTGACTACAAACACGTAATTAAAATGAACTGTAACTCCGTGAATACTCAAAGATACATGAGAAATATATCTATAGAAAGCTTGACATGTCTACTTTTAAACTAAACAAGTGCCGCCGAAAACCGATATTCTGTGATAAAGTAATCCATATGAAAACAATGCGATTTCCGTTGTTCTCGTCTCCCTTCATTATATCTAATGTGACCACGCCCCCGCGCTGAACGCGCTATTCAGATTCAAACTGAAGCACGCGGCTTGAATACGCCCACACAGAAGAAATGCAGCGAGCCTCTTCTTCTTCCTGACTAAATGTATAATCAAGTGAAATATTATGAAGTTTCAATAACAATATACAATACTATACCATTCAAAAGCTTGATGTAAATAATATAAATGTAACAAATAGATAACTGTAACAAATGTAAAAACAATGCTGTTCTTTCAATTTATTCCCCCTAAAAAACCTGAAAAATAGTCTCAGCTCTTTTCAACATTAATAATAATGATAATAATAATAACAATAAATGTTTTTTTGTAGAAAATAAGATTGTTAAAAGGATTTCTGAAGGTTGTGTGACTGGAGTAATGATGCCAAAATATTAGTTTGAAAGTCAGCTTTGATTGTTTCTAATAAACTGTTTAACTGCTCCCCCAAGTGGATATTAAATTATGTTTTGGGATAATTAAATATATTCTTAATAAACTACAAACATAAAATTATATACATTTATTTTGTCCTCACATTCTTTCTTGTAACTCTTCCCTCTCAGTGATTATGCGGGCCTTTTGTCTTCTCAGGTGTAAATCACAATGATATTCATGATAGTTGACGCCTACTTGCATATGACTTTTACCAACAAAAAGTGTCTTAGAAAATTTAAATCAATATATTGTTTTCTGTGAGTGAGTAAACAAGATGATTTTCACATCATTTAGAAAGAAAAATTCTAGGCTACAAGCTAAAGTTCTCAAAAGTCCCGGGATCCAATGTTCTGTATGTTTTATTGCCTTATTCAAGTGATTTAACATTTTTAGTTTTTCACTAACCACGCATAATATTTTTTTCCCTCAAAAATACAATCATGTAAATGCTTGCATTTCACATATTATTATAGCCCAGTTTGTGCTGATTACAGTGCGATTAGACTTTACCCATTTCGATATTTATAAGAAACTGAAAAAAGAACAAATGTCAGGGCATGACAAAATAATAATCAATTTAATCTAGCTTGCACTTACTGTTGTACACACAAGCAGTTCCAGGAGGAAGACGTATGAAGTCGGCTTTGTTCATGCGCCGCTCAGAAGTGACGAACACGGAAGTGCAAGGGATAGATCAAAACAAAACAACAGTCACTAATTAGAAGTACAAAACGAGAATTTGGAAAGAAGAATGTTGGAGGATTTCGATATAAGCCTAGAGGAGACTGGTTTTCCTTTGCTAAAGTAAGGAAACATTGCTTCCATTGCTCCTGTTTATAAACTATGGTTTTCACGAGACTCACAGGCGCATGCGCAGCAATGATCTCATACTTCAACAACCCAGAGCTGCTTCAGTGTACAACTGTTGGCGCAGACAATTTAAGTAGTTATTACGTTTTGAATATGGATAGTTTTCTTACAAAAACGCATCGATTCACCCCAGACACTTTATATTATGGATGGGCACTTTTTATTTCACTTCTTTTGGACTGATGCACTGCAACACCCGCTGAGTGCCATTAAACAGTTTGAAAGATCAAATACATTTTTTAATAGAACTCCGACTGGATTCATCTGAAAGAAAGTCATATACACCTAGGATGCCTTGAGGGTGAGTAATTAATGGTTGTTTGATGTTAATTAATGATGTTGCATATCATTTGTACTACAGTACCTTTATGAATGATGTATGTGTGTCTGTTGTTTTGTGTGACAAGTTGAGGAGAGGATTTGCTATCGCTTTTCTAAGCAATCAGACGTGTATAAATCACCTAGAACATTCTAGCAATCACCTAGGAATGCCCTAGCAACTCTCAAGAATACACTAGCAATCATAACACAATGCCAAAAAACACTCGGAACCATTTAGCAACCACATAGCAATGCCCAGGGAACTACCCAAAGCATGTGGCACTGAATTTTTGTATATTAAGAATTTTTTTTTTGCTGCGCTATATTAATATTTGTTTTTTTACATTAAATGCTAACTTCAGTTGAATTTTCACTCTCATAGTAACACTCAAACTCTCTCTTTGCAGATCTCAGTGTCAAGATTTTTATCTGCCCCTGCGTCTACTGAACAAGTATCTCCAAGGACTCCCGTTCCCGTTCCGTTGACACCCCCTAGCGTTCGTCCCGGTCGCACCGGTGCTCGCACTCTAGCTGACATCAAGGCAAAAGCCCAGTTAGCACGTGCACAGCGTGCTGCAGCAGCTGCAGCCGGATCGTCTTCCTCAATGGGAACCAGCTCAGTTGGAGGTACCTCGACACCCTCTCCAGCTCGGTCCCTGTCAGAAGATTTTTCACCAGCGAGCAGCAGAAGTCAATCGGTGTCGCCTATAAAGTTAAGCAGTGGATCTCCAGCTCCTGAAGGCACAGTGACTCTCTCACAAACCTCTCCTTCCTCAGGTTCCACTGGACACTCAGACCCTGGTCTTGCACAAGCCTTCAGTGCAAGCCAGGGATTTTTAAAAGATAATTGCTCTTCGATGGGGTTGCAAACCACTCTGTGTACGCTGAACCCAGCACCTTCAAGTCAGGCAGGTAACTTGATTGTATTGAATACAGTTGCACAAAACCAGAGACCACAACAGATACCTTGTTCAGGAGCATCAGTGACCAAGCCTAGCTCTTCAATCCCAGCAAATAATCCTCTGGTCACCCAGCTTCTTCAAGGTAAAGAGGTTCCCTTAGAAAAGATACTCCCAAAGCCACTAGCCAAGATGGAGGTTCAATCTGTGGCCATTTCTTCCAGAGATAAAGGGAATCTTGGTACCACCACTGCTGGGTTGAAAACAAACCAAGAAGATGCCAACAAATTTGGGAACCATGTTCCTTTTTGTCCATCAATGATGCAAACTAGAAGTGTGGACAAGTTGATCAAAGTTGGCACTCAGGACCAGATGCTCCCACCGCTAAGGGACAAATACGTGCAGAAGAACACCATCTCCGACTGTCAACCCTCCCAATTTCAGTCTTGTCAGCTAGGTCACCTTGATGGTAGCCATGACCAGAGTGTCCATCTAGGCATCTTTGGACGGAAAAGGATATCCAAGCCAGCTATGACAGGACACTACCTCCTCAATGTCTCCACATATGGTAGAGTATCAGAGAGCAGCAAACGACCCCATCTAACTAGTAATAGAAGCACTGCCCACGCCAACCTGAAGAAGGAGAAAATCGAAGCAGAGGAGAATGAGAAAGCAGAGACTGAATCATTTGCAGGGTCTTCTACCACATCTCAAGGACACCTGAATTTTCCAAGGGTAAAAGTGGAGAAGCAGGGATCTGTCATGAATAAACCAGATAATGGTTTGACACCCCAACTCTGCTCTGATATAAAGTCTGAATCTCCATCGCTGAGTTGTTTGTCCAACAAAGACGAAGGTAACACTTCTCTTAGAACCAAAGAAACATACTCAAGAGTGCAGCTTGATATGTGCAGCGGTATACAGGGTAAAACAGAGCCATATCAGTTAGGTGACTGTCACCAACACATGTTCTTGTCTCAGAATGAACAGAATGGACCTCAGTATGGTGGTACTATCAGCATGTCTGTCCCTCATGCACTTAACCACAGCATGGCTGACACTCCAACTTCTCCCACTGTGTCCTGCAGTGGTGATGGTGAAACGGCTGCTGGAGGTATGATGTCTTTTTCCGTCACTGTCACTGCCATACCTGCTGGTCACCTACTGGATCAGGACATTCAGGGTGAAACCTCACCTGAGCAAGCCTTCATAGAAACCTCTGCGATGGAGGACGTCCAATCAAAGTGCTACTGTCGGCTGAAGGCCATGATTATGTGCAAGGGATGTGGCGCATTTTGTCATGATGATTGCATTGGTCCATCCAAACTATGTGTCTCATGTTTGGTAGTACGATAATGGTCATGAGGATGAACTGCAACTTGTTCATTCATTTATTGGCTGCATCCGAAAACTTAGGCAGGTGACTTGCTGCATCGCTCCCGTATCAGACAATGACTTTTCAGGGAGCGTTTTTTTGCACGAGGGTACCTCATGAAACTGATTTTGGGCAGACTTCTGAGGCAGAGTAATGGTTAAATGATCTACAGCAAAATATTGAGAGCTTTGGTGATAACTAAGTGGATATTTAATTACTGCAATATTAATTTCTCGCTAGAAATGACATAAAAAGTGGAACACGTTTATCAAAAACATACATTTACACACAACACAGCATTGTGGGATATTAAAATCAGCTAAGCATACTGTACATCTATGCTTCCTTCAAAAATCGGCCAGATGAAGGCATCTCGGGAGACAGGAACTGAAGCTATCAATGACTTTGGACGTGCCTTGATGCCTTCCTACCTTGGAATGCGTCCTCTGAAGGCAGCATTTTTCAGTTTTCGGATGCAGCTATTCATTCAAAAAGAAGCAATCACTGCAGTGAGGGTAACAGAAATGTTACGACAGTATAGCAGTGACTCTCTCGCTGTGGTAACCTGTTTCTTGTATCCGTTGTCATTTGATAGGCAAGCTGTTGTGCTGAATGGGGGGGAACTCCCTAAGAATGAATTGTGCCTGCTAATAGTGCTGTTTATTTGCACGTACATTCTGCTTTGTTTTAGCGGCTGATTCAGGAGTTATGCAAATCAGGTAACGCGACCAGCAAGCCTGTGTTATTCTTGCAAGTCAGTTTTGAGTACTTAGTTGTGGCCAATGCAGCAGACTAACATGATCTGGCATGATTTACTGGGACTGTTTAGTCTGGCTGCAGTAATGCAATCCAGACACCTGAATCGGCTCTTTAAAGTGCCGAAAGTGCGCTCGACTACACTGTATGTCTGGATATGTATCCATGCTTTTCATTTGCAGTTTGAGCGCTTTAAGCGCCTGGTTAAACTGGATTGCGGGTGCTTTGTAAAGACACCACAGGTTTTTTGTGGCGAAATGCAGAGCGCAAAAGTAGTCCAACTGTTTAGTGATTTCGCCCATTTGTTTTTCTTTACAATACAAACATAAACAGCATGCTAGAAGATGAGGTGTGAAAAATGTGCAATGCTGATTAATACTTCCTCTCATTCATTGAGCACCTTGTTTTAGACTATTAGATTGAATAGTGGCAATATTTAAGGCTTGTTCTATTTCTGTTCTATTTTTGTACTAGATTTTCAGAAATGGAAATGAATATACTACTATTTTTGTAGATGTAAAAAATCATGATTCCCTCCAACCCTCAAATTTCGGATTTTTTTACACATGATTCACATTAGTTTGCTGGATTAGAAACCGATAACATCAATATTAATCTTTGCACATCCTGTAAAGCTATTTGTTGGTTGGTTTAAGCCTTTGTGACACAAGCAAAAGAACCACACAACTGAAATACCAATTTCTTTGCAGAATTACTGTGAATATGTAAACCTAATATATTAACCTGCCTTGTTACCAGGTTTATATGGTACTTTTCAGAGTTATTTATGGGATAGAAGGGAGTTGTCAACAGGCTAGCACTTCTCTGATCAGTGAGTTTTACTTGAGAGAAGAATGTAAGAACAGATTTATACTGATAATGGCAATAATTTGTATATTTACAATATTTATAAAATTGAGAACATTAATCCATTACATCTCATTTTCTTCAGAAAAAAAGGATTTATTAGCGTTGCACTTTTTTACGTTCAGAAAATGACTTTGCTAACGATCTATTGCTTTTTAAAAAATGATGATTTGTAAGGATGAAAGAATTAAAGCACTTAAACAATCTGTTGTACCCTCTCAGGAGCAAAACCAGGTCTTAATCATTTCAGTAGCCTGTGTCTAATCAGTTTACGTCACACAAGTGACATTGCCTCTAATTGGAATAGTAAAGGCTCTCTGTAACCTTTGTTTTTAGGGATAGGAAAATAATGCAGAGTATCAGCAGCAAAACTGTATGAGCAATGAAGTTAAACACTCAGAAGGGAGATTTTATGAAGATTTTTTCTTTTTGTTTAGGATTGTATACCAACTTTGTTACATGTACAAACATTTCTACAAAGCATTCTTGTATCTTGCCTAAACATATCCGGTTGTCTGATAACTAAAGATTTTTATTTATGAAATACTGTCCAACACATCATAATTTTAAATCATGTTTCAACATTCAGTGGTGTGGTTTAATTTCTGTCCTGAAACAATTCTGCTAAACAGATTCATTTTGATACCCATAGTTCTATGTATGTTAGGGAAAAAAACTTGATGCATCTTTGAATTAGTCTTTATATACAGTATATATGTATATATATATCATCTGCCTTACAGGCAGTAGACATGTAAAACAATTTCAGATCAAATTTGCTTGGTAATATACCAAAGGTGATTTATGGGGACTAGATAATTAGATTTTGTTATTAATGTCTGTCTAGTTAGGCAAAGTAATATATTTTAAGTAATATATTTTAATAAAAAGAAGTCTATTTACAAATCATCTTACAAAACATTTAAGAAACAGGGTATTTACTATATCTTTATATTGACTGTCCCATTTTGTTATACCTTTGTTAAAGGTGCACATAAACGTTTTACACAAGTGTTTTTTTTTTGTTGTTTTTGTACAAGAGTTCTTGTGATAAGTCTGATCTGTTGATATTTTTGTGTGGCTAGTTTTGCCTGTGATGGATTGAAGTGTCCTCACGGGGGATTTTTAATTGACTAATTATACAGTATATGTGTGTGAAACTTGCAGCTCACTTTATTGATTATTGAAAGTCTAGCTTCTTACAAAAAATAAAAATCCACAGGTTTATGTTGTATGAATAAAAAAGTAACTAGCATGGTGGTTGGGTTGTGCTGAATGTCTTTGGGTGAGAGGTTTTTTCACGGTAACTGGCTTCCATTGGCTTTTGTCAGTAGGTAAACTGTCACTTTTATTTACTTGTGTATACATATGCAGCATTTAAACTTGCAAGACACTCATAGAATATAACTGTAATACCTCCGTTATACATTATATCAGGCCTTAGAATTTCTTTGAATAATAATAATAAAAAAAGATATTTAGGTTTATCATTTCTTGAAAATGATTGATTTTGTCAGAGGTGTAAACGGCAGCGTCTAACTGTTGTTGGTCATTTACGGCTTTCATTACTTATGATGGAGTTGCAACGCGTGATTTACCACTTTCTCTATCGCCAACCTTATATGCCTGTGACATTTAACAAAACACTTGGATTTTTCATTATTGAGGCAATGGTTTCATCTGCGGACCCCTGAAATTATGTGACTCTTAGTGCAGGAGGTGAACTTGGATTGGCTTCCACAAGGTTTTTATTTTTTTTAGTCAGATATTTCATGTAAAATAAAGGTGAATGTAATATAGTAATTGTAATCAGCAGTTGTAAGCAAAGTGTATTTTATCAAGAAACAATAATGCTGTAATAAAATGCTGTAAAACAAATGCAGTGATGGGATATTTTTATGTAATTCAATCGGTTGATTTCTTCTAATTTAAACAATAAGGTACAATGACGAATGACGTATTGCATAATGTGTTATTTGATGGAATGTTGCTATGCTGCAACACTAGTGAAATGGTGAATGGGTGTTCGAGTCATAGTTTTATTTTCAAGCAGCGGAACACCGTATTGACCATTCAGAAGCCAGGACTATGCTTTATAAACCCAATTAAAGCATCCATTTACATCCAACATGTTCTATAATGTAGTTGCATGTCATCACAAATTAAAAAAAAAAAAAGTTTAATACACAGTTTGAAGGTGGTGTTAATATAAATTATGATTTTAGAGTATTAGTCAGAATCAGAATCTCTTTTTTTTTTAGCCAACAAGTACCAAGAATATAACTTGGTGCATTTAAGATTGCATGTGCTGAAATATGTTTTTTCGGTATATGAATATACAGATATAAATGTAATATATTTATTTATAATATAAGCCTGTGTCTTAAAAGTACCAAATTTTTAGTTTGGAGGATAGGCTATTTTATACCTGGGTTAGAGGAATTTTATTCTGTTCTGCTCTCTTTCCACCAGAATGTGGAACAAAGCGAATTTAAAATAATTTATTTACCCAACTAAGGAATTTCTAATATAAAATGTAATACAGTATTTATTTTTTACAATGTAATCTGGTTAAATTTGGACCGAGATATTTTATTTTATTAGGAAATTATTTGATTTGTTTAGCCTGTATGATTTGGTTCTGGTGTGGTTGGTATGTTTTTGCTCTTTTTTTTTTTATTTTTTTTTTTTTATTATCTGTTTCTTGCATTTGCAATGATATTATTCATAAGTAGCCTATATCTCATATGGACTTATGGTTTTATGGTAGCCTGTGATGATCTATTAATTTAGAAATGTAAAATAAAAAATAAACATCTTTATGTGTCTTTGACGTAGACATAATAAGCGCACACACGCAATACACGCATATTTGAGCAAGCATATTGCACTGCATTACATAAAACTTAACAGCTAAAGGCTTAGTATTAATCGTGCACATGAAGAGGAATAGTGCATCTCAGTGATGGGAAAGGCTTGAGTGCTCTGCTGTCCTCTGCTGTTGGCTGAAGCTCAGAGAAGCGCTCGTGCTGCAGTTCCTACAAGACCCAATCAAACGGAACACTAACCACGGCACAAATATGAAGATGGGGGAGCGCAGCGCTAGCGAGTTGCTGATTATTGGGTCAATATTTATCAGTCTATATTAAAAAAAATATATATATATATATATATATATATATATATAATTGAAACGCAAGAGAGCTATGATGAAGATGATTATGCTATGCCAGGAATCGAGCGCGAGACCGTTGATCGCTCTCATCAGATGCTGATGATGATGGTCGCGCGACCTGCGTGATTTCCTCCCGCTGGTAAGACCGTCCGCTAATGATGCTTTCGCATTCAGATGAACATACAAACACAAACGTGTCCTCAGAATATCATCTTATGGACCCAGCTGATCATATAGCATCTTATTTATTTAACTAATCAGGTACATATGAGATGAATACAGATAATATGGCCGTATACATAAAGCTTAGACGTTGTCATTTAAACGCATCGGGGGTGTAGTATTAGTATTGTATATACGGGAGTGTTTGTACAGTGTGTATTTCCGTTGGTTGGTGAAAAATCCTCACGTTGAGTCACGTCAAAGCGCGAGTCATTATAGAGGAGCGGTGTGTTACTTCTGTCTTAGTGGCCCATGTCTTCACTTAGTAGTAGCCTTTGCAACATGCGATTAGATTAGCAAAACAAACGGAACGACTTGAAGCCAGAAGTCATAGCGTCAACGGTGTCTTTAACGGTCAGGAATGACATAATGCTTTCTAGTGGCGTTTCGTCCGTTAACGAATCGGTTCATTTGAGTGAATCTTTTAAGTGAACGCATCTTTTTCATCTCCATGCACTGACTCGTGTTTTTTGGTTCACTGAAGTGTCTCCCGCTGCCTTCCTGTCATTACAGTCCAAAAGTATTTGAGTGCTTCCTGTGAAGAACAGTTCTTTATTAAACAAAAACGTCAGTTTATCTGAACAAGCTGTTAGCTTAACTCGGAATAACACTGTAAAACCTGCAATTGTTACCTGATTCAACCCATTACATATAGTTTTGTTTGCATAAATGAATGTTTTAATTCAGTGATGTGAAATAATATTTTTACTTGAATAAAACCAGTTAATTTAGATGTGCAACAGGTGGGTTTTATAAGTAAAACTCACTGCTCATTTTCTCCATTGGGAAATTGATTTTTAACAACTTGCAAATCTTTGTGAGCTCCAGCATTGTTAATCAATGGCATATGCATTTGTTTAAGCCATCTGTTCACTTTATTTTAGCTATTTTTTTTTAAATAAATGTCTGAAAGCAGAATTCATGGTGAAAAAATACATTTCCCAAGATACGGAAATTCCACCAATTGGAGAATCAAATTGCACCAAAGGGTCTCTGCAGGGACCGTACTCTCCCATGAAACACTGGGAATTATTTAATCAAGACAGTTTCACCGTGCTTTTAAAATACTTCAATATTTGAATATTTATGCATGCTTTGCAATAAGCTCAAAATATATTGTTTCTATAGATATAATCAGATATCTATAGACTGATTGTTAAGTGAATGATTTAAAGGAGTAGCTTGCTCATGCAAAAATTAAAATTGGCTGAAAATATACTCACCCAAAGGCAATGCATAAATGTAGATGAGCTTATTTCTTTATTAGAACAGATTTTGAGAAATGTATAGCATTACATAGCATGCTCACCAATAGATCCTGTGCAATGAATTTGTGAGAGTTTAAACAGCTGATGAAAACTTTACAGTAATACACAAGTAATCTACACAAAGTTGTCTCACTTGAATCAGGAGAGAAATATGCACAGATCAAGTACTGTTTTCAAGTGCAAACAGTTCTAAACAAATAGGTCAGTGGATGTTGAGAGGACACCAGGGGATGGACTTTGTCACTTATTGGTTTAACATCAATATGCCTTAATTGTGGATTTGTTTCTTACAAACACATTCCTTTTCACTTCACAAGACATTAGCTGATGGAGCGGAGTCATATGGATTACTTTTGGATTATTGTGAAGGTTTTATCAGCTGTTAGCATACTGATGGTATGAATCAAAAGATTCAAGTTATTGGGATTTATAAAAAATCTCTTTCACTAATGGAAGTAGCAAGTAAATATGAGTTGACGGCTGTTGTTATGTTTTATGGTGATGGTAAGAATTTAAATTACACAACAGTAATAACTATAAAATCCACATTACTATAATATACAGTATTATGCATATATTTTTACAGTCATTACATTCAGACTTTTCTTTCATTGCTTTCCTGTGACTCCTCAGCAGCTCGTTTTTCATCTCTCTCTTGTTCTCTTCTTGTCACTATTAAGTGGCTCCTTAGTGGCTCTTGTTTCATTAGCTTACAGGATGCGGTCTGTGCAGACACTATTGTCATACATAATCAGAGCACTTGGGGGGAAGGGTATTTCCCCAGATGTCAACATCAAAATGTTTTTCCTTATGTAGGAGCTTCCTGGTTCCTTTGCATCACCTTATCTGAGTCCCAGCCAACCTGACAGGTGAGTCTTTAGGAGTTTCCTGTGGACTGACGATATGCACCATGAGTTTGCAAACGATCGAGAGTTCTAAAAGTCTAGTGATTAAGAGAATGTGGAATATACACAGAGTTAGATTAACTGTATTGCAGTTGTTGTTGTTTTTTAGCTGTATTGCTGTTGCAATCTCTATATCAATGTCTTTACAAATTATTTTAAAATATTTGCAAACATTCAAATTCAATTTATTGATTTTTGCTTATATTGTGAGTTGTGTCTTCGTAATGAGGCTGTGGTTAAGTTGTGGTATTAAATGGACCTTTTTGTGTTGTGTAGAATGATTGAGGAAGGAAGTAAAAGCAGCAAATCCATGGTGGAGAAAAGACAGCTCTTCATGGAGATGAGTGAGTTGCTTTCAGTGTTAACAACATTTTCTGCACAATGCACCACACACATACACAGAGGTCTTGTCAAATTCTATTCGCCCTCCACTGCCACAGGGCAATAGACTGGCACAAACTAGTCTATGGTCTTATGGTTGGAAGGCAAAAATGATTTTGAGAAAACAGTGGAACCAGGTTGATGGTCCAAGTAAAACTGAAGTATAAAATGTCACATTTGCTTTGTTATTCAGTGTATTTTTGTGTTTGTCATAGATTACACATTTTTGAAGGGATAGTTCACCCAAAAGTTCTCATCCTCATGTCGTTCCAAACCTGTATGACATTTGTCTTTTGTAGGACACAAATGGTGGAAAAATGTTATGGGCCACTTTTATGAAATTTTGTAGATGATGTTTTCAGGTTCTCTGTGAAATTTTTGTGGGCAAAATCACACCACAGCTCCAAAAAAGATTCACCACGTTTCGAGCCATATGGACCTTCATCAGACAAACTTTGAGATATAGACAAATAGTTGATCACCCTCACTGAGGTTTATTTTTGCCCTTCAGATATGCACCTTTTTTTTAAATTGTGAAATCCAGTCATTTCAGTAGGAATCTATGAAATGCTCCAGTTACTTAAATAACCTTGGTTCCCTGAGATAAGAAAACAAATGTTGCATTAACGTGCTATGGGGAATCTCCTGTTTACTCTGATACTGAAGCCTGATTTGATCACGTTTGTGTAGCTGCATGGACCAATGGCACTTCAATGCGCCAAAAGGGGTGGAGCGGACTGCTATAGAAATCAGAAGTCTCCACTTACAAAGGGGATTAGGTAAACTTAAGTGGACAAAATCTGTGTCTGCAGGGCTGGGATGTCCAAATTATAATACCTGGTGATGGTTGATGGCGATGACCAGCCGGTGGCCTCACAGATATCACCATTAGCAGTATCTAACACTTTAAGGACCCGAACTAGCTAGAAGGGCTATGACTTGTGCTCTGAATGGAGTGAAGAGGTTTGAGGATGACCCTACAATTGTTAATCCCAACTCAGACATGAAGCATAGACTGACAGTGCCTGCAGGTCATCCACTCGCTTGACCAACGCTAACAAAAGGATGGCAGTCTTAAGCGACGGGCTGCAAGCCGGCTGACTGGAGTGGCTTGAAGGGAGGGCCCGTATGGCCCTGTGGACTATAGATCTCAAGTCAGGGCACATTATGAGGACGAGATCACAAGAAGATGGGTCCTCGTTCCCTGCTGCACACCATTCAGAAAAAACTGACCATTTAAGGGCGAAGAGGCATTTTTTAGACAGGACAAAAATGGTATTAGTCACACTCGCAGGCAACCATGTCTGATTCCTCTAGAGTGGCACCACCAGGAAGACCGAACATCTGACTTCCCTGACCCGTCTGATGACCTGAGATAGCAGAGCAACCAGGTGGAAGGCCTACAAGCGAACACTGGGGCATCCGTGGGCCAGAGCATGTAAAAGTAAATTGGGTAGTGAAAGTTGTCTTCTGAGGCAAAGAGGTCCACCTCTGCCCTCCCGAAAATAGACCAGATTATTTGTACCATTTGGAGATGTAGTCTTTTTTTCTCCTGGAACTACATTGCCCCTGGACTGAACTGCTCTCAACGAGATGAGTTTGCTTGTGGCCATAAAAGTTTGACCTGAGACTGCCTTGGTGATTTATAAAGGCTACCACTGTCATGTTGTTCCAACGGACCAGGACGTGGTGCTCTTTTAAGGCAGACAGGAAGGTTTTTAGCACTAGAAAAACCGCCATCACGTCAAGGCAGTTGATGTGGAAGCATTGCCCCAGGATTGACCAGGAGCAGAATGTGGTCTTCCCCTGCAGAGAGCTCCCAAACTCGAGTTGGAGGCATCTGTCATGACCAACTTCCTTCTGGAGGTCAGTCCCAATGGAATGATTGAAACAGGCAAGGGGTTTTCCAAGGGGTCACAGTTCTGATTTAGTGGTGGGTTACCCTGAGATGAAAATGTCCCAGGCGCCAAATGTGGGACGGGACATGGGCTTTGAGCCAATACCGGAGGGGCTGCATGTGAAGACTGTGATTGACATGACATGAGGCCAAGCATCCTCTGAAAAGACCTGAGAAGACATGAACTCCTAAGTCTGAATGACACTGCTAGCCGCTTAATTTTATGGAAGAATTCCAGCTTAATCCATACCCGCATCTAGGCAGATTCGATAACTGTCCCCAGGAAGACCACTCACTGGCTGGGAGACAGAGAGCTCTTGGCTAAATGAATTTTTAGCCTAAGCTGCTCCAGGTGGCTGAGAAACAGGGACCAGTGAGCGATGAGTTCTTGTTCCATTCTGGCTGAGGCATGCCAATCGTCTCTAGGTAATTCATAGGTCAGAATCTCTTCTGTCACAGAGGGGAAAGAGCAGCGTCCATTCACTTCATAAAGTTCGTAGGGCCAGAGAGTCACCCCCTCAAATGATCCACTGAAAAAAAAATATGCCCCGGGACATATTTGAATGAGGATCTGCTTCCAAGTCAGCATCTTGAAGGGAAGATTCATAAGTGCATGAGGAAGTAGCGGCTATAAGTAGACTTGCTGTACGCTAGAGAAACCATTTCCACTGCTCATTTTGCAAGCAGAGTTTGCACTTCAGACTGTAGAACGAGAGTATTGTCGCCCTGTACTGAATTTTGAATAATGCCTCTGAAGCAAGGTGGCCTGCGAGCAAACTGGAGTGAGTAACCTCATTCTATGGGGCTGGAGCGCTTAGGCAGGAAGTGGTGATTGACCTGCGACAACTTCTGAGCTGCAGTGAAGCACTTTGCAAATCTGCCAGGCAGATTGTGGGTAGATGTGTGCGGTGACCACCTCTTCTCTAGGTGGGTGCTTGCCATACCCTCTCACTTCAGCACCTTCAACAGAGGTGAGGTCGGCAGAATTAGAAAAGTGGACATGCGCCAAATAGGGGCACCCCACGCCTCTGTGAGTTCATCGTGAACTTCCGAGAAAAACAGAACTGGAATCTAGCGGGAGATTTGTTGACGACAGCCCAGTGGGCATCATTCATCTAAACGGCTGTGGGCAGATTCTTCTGGAGACGACCATTCTAAGCCAAGATTCTCCACAGCCTGGTGAGAATGTGAATCAGTTCGTTCTCCAGCTATAGGTGCGGAGGAGAGAGAGATAGAGCCTATCCAGTGGATGGGGATTATTAGGAGACCACGACTGACAATGGCCAGATGAGGGAATTTGCCCAGGACACCGGGGATACACCCCTACTCTTTATGAGAAGTGCCATGGGATTTTTAAAGACCACACAGTATAGTGTCCCTGTCACTAGGGCATTAGGACCCACACAGACCACAGGGTGAGCATCCCCTGCTGGCCTCACTAACAACTCTTCCAGCAGCAACCTAGTTTTCCCAGGAGGTCTCCCATCCAGGTAATGACCAGGCTCAACCCTGCATTGCTTCAGTGGGCAACCAGTCTTGGGCTACAGGGTGATATGGCTGTGGCTTCTAGCGATCTTCCACTGCCTGGAGCGAGCTGCAGAGTCAGCGGGGAGATTACCTTTTTAGATCCGTGCATTACTATGAATGCAAATTAATACACCTGCCGCAGTTAATGTCATTAGTAATATATCATTTATATTTGCTTGTATGTTTTGAAGGTATATTTTATTTATTATTAATCTGGAATTAATTATTTAAGAAAGTATTAATACAAGTAATTTAATAAAATTGCACAAATAAATTCAATAATTGTTTTGGAATCAGATAGTGATACCCAGAATTGAAATTGGATGCCAAATGATTCCCACCCCAAGTAAACAATGACAAAATTTGAATTTTGGTGCAAACTGCTTGTGTGAGGGCTGATGTGAAAATAACAAAACCGATGCTTGTGACTTTCACCAGGGGCACAAAACTTTGATGTTATTCGTCTCTCAACGTATAGGACGGCATGTAAGCTACGATTTGTTCAGAAACGATGCAACCGTAAGTCCTGTTTCCATTTATTTATTTAAAAATACCATTCAGTTTGTACAGTATTTTGGTATTTGTACAAAGTCACTTTGGTTGTATATCATGTTTTTTGTTCTTGTATTGGAAAAATTACAAAACATGTCCATTCTGTATTTTTAATTATCTCACTGGTGTACTCTTCCTGTCGTAGTTCACCTAGTGGACGTGTGGAACATGATCGAATCTTTCCGTGACAATGGGCTAAGCACATTAGACCACAACGCAGAGATTAATGTGTCACGTCTGGAGACCATTTTGTCCTCCATCTTCTACCAGCTCAACAAGCGGCTGCCCACCACCCACCAGATAAACGTGGAGCAGTCCATCGGCCTGCTGCTAAACTTCATTGTGGCCACTTATGACAGGTGTGTTGTTAGTGAGGGAGATTTGCTTTTCTCTCAGGGGGTCTCTTGTGGCAGTATGTCCCTGCAAACCTGATGGACTGTGAGTCATATGCATCGTGCCAAGAGTGAGTGTTTGCAAGGCATAGGCTCTGTTCCAAAACATATTGAGCTGCCAAAGGAGGCAGCCTTTTAAGACATCGTAATTACACTCCCAAAGTGAAGGCTGTTTCAAAAGATGGGCATCTGAAATATGTTGCTTACTTAGATACTGTCATGATACTTCATGTTGGTGTGTCAAGTGACTACTATGTGAGCGACACTATTAAAAATAGACAGTGGACCTGTTTTAATGCAAGATTTCACCAAAATTTTGCTAATGTGCATTGTGACGAACTCATTGAAAATGAAAAAAGAAAAAGAACATAGAAAAATAAGTGTCAATTATTAATATACCTACAGCTGATTCAGTAGCAAGCAGTGATGAAAACAAATAGCCTAAAATTATCTATTTTCTCCCAAATTTTCAGCAATTGGTAAGTCCCCTTTTGAACAAATGTTGAACCTATTCACTAAAATGAATACACTTTCCAAGACTAAAAATGAGCTAGAGGACATTTTAGCATTCTGTTTAACAATTTAACAAAAAGGGAGATTAAGCTTTTTGAAATGCTTCACTTCTACCTCTTGGAAAATGTAGCTAACCACTGAAAAAAAAACACAATATACTGTAAACAAAAACAGCTGAGCTGCAGTAACTCAGTAAAAGCATAGTTAAGTTTGTAGCATTGTTAGGCTACTTTCCAACACTGAGTTTACCAAAATGTTCCGTTTACACACATATTTCCAAAAGATTGGCTATAAGAGTATGAAATTTGCTGTAGACCAAACAGTAAATGTAATTTAAAGAACCTTAAGGGTTAGGATTGCTATAATAAAACGACTTCTGATATAATATGTTGTTTGTTTTTCAGTGAAGGCCATGGGAAACTCACAGTGTTTGCTATGAAGGCAATGCTAGCTACGATGTGTGGTGGTAAAATACTGGACAAATTACGTTGTGAGTATCATGCCTGTTATACAGCTACTCAGCAGTGATTTGCAATGGATATTTTCTGTCATTAATAGGGGTTCAAATGCTTTATAATGCTAAACTGTTATTGATTAGTCATTCTGAACTCTTCCAGGGTTGCCAACTCTCATGCATTCAGCGTGAGACTCACGCAATTGACACATGCTTTTCACATGCTTTCACACCCACACAACCATTTTCTCACGCAGTGAAAAGCACTCTAAGTTGAAAATGTAATAATAGGATATTGGCAAAACAGATTTGGTAAACGCTCAAGTGGGTATTTGTTTTTGCGCTCAGGATATGCGTCAAAAGTTGTTATTTACCATGTGTTTTTGTAGCGTTGAGCCAATCACAGACAGATCTGTTGATTCTTGAACAGATCTGTGATTGCGCACTTTCTAGACTAATTATAACCTGTTTAGAATTATATATATATATATATATATATATATATATATATATATATATATAGTACAGACCAAAAGTTTGGACACACCTTCTCATTCAAAGAGTTTTCTTTATTTTATGACTATGAAAATTGTAGAGTCACACTGAAGGCATCAAAACTATGAATTAACACATGTGGAATTATATATGGACTTATGTACATAACAAAAAAGTGTGAAACAACTGAAAATATGTCATATTCTAGGTTCTTCAAAGTAGCCACCGTTTGCTTTGATTACTGCTTTGCACACAAATGGGGTTGGGACCATCAGTTGTGTTGTGCAGAAGTCAGGTGGATACACAGCTGATAGTCCTACTGAATAGACTGTTAGAATATATATTATGGCGAGAAAAAAGCAGCTAAGTACAGGAAAACGAGTGGCCATCATTACTTTAAGAAATGAAGGTCGGTCAGTCAGAAAAATTGGGAAAACTTTGAAAGTGTCCCCAAGTGCAGTCACAAAAACCATCAAGCGCTACAAAGAAACTGGCTCACATGCGGATCGCCCCAGGAAAGGAAGACCAAGATCACCTCTGCTGCGGAGGATAAGTTCATCCGAGTCACCAGCCTCAGAAATCGCAGGTTAACAGCAGCTCAGATTAGAGACCAGGTCAATGGCACACGGAGTTCTAGCAGCAGACACCTCTTTAGAACAACTGTTAAGAGGAGACTGTGTGAATCAGGCCTTCATGGTAGAATATCTGCTAGGAAACCACTGCTAAAGAAAGGCAACAAGCAGAAGAAACTTGTTTGGGCTAAAGAACACAAGGAATGGACATTAGACCAGTGGAAATCTGTGCTTTGGTCTGATGAGTCCAAATTTGAGATCTTTGGTTCCAACCACCGTGTCTTTGTGCGATGCAGAAAAGGTGAACGGATGGACTCTACATGCCTGGTTCCCACCGTGAAGCATGGAGGAGGAGGTGTGATGGTGTGGGGGTGCTTTGCTGGTGACACTGTTGGGGATTTATTCAAAATTGAAGGCATACTGAACCAGCATGGCTACCACAGCATGCAGCGGCATGCTATTCCATCCGGTTTGCGTTTAGTTGGACCATCACTTATTTTTCAACAGGACAATGACCCCAAACACACCTCCAGGCTGTGTAAGGACTATTTGACCAAGAAGGAGAGTGATGGGGTGCTGCGCCAGATGACCTGGCCTCCACAGTCACCGGACCTGAACCCAATCGAGATGGTTTAGGGGTGAGCTGGACCGCAGACAGAAGGCAAAAGGGCCAACAAGTGCTAAGCATCTCTCGGGGAACTCCTTCAAGACTGTTGGAAGACCATTTCAGGTGACTACCTCTTGAAGCTCATCAAGAGAATGCCAAGAGTGTGCAAAGCAGTAATCAAAGCAAAAGGTGGCTACTTTGAAGAACCTAGAATATGACATATTTTCAGTTGTTTCACACGTTTTTGTTATGTATATAATTCCATAATTCCACATGTGTTAATTCATAGTTTTGATGCCTTCAGTGTGACTCTACAATTTTAATAGTCATGAAAATAAAGAAAACTCTTTGAATGAGAAGGTGTGTCCAAACTTTTGGTCTGTACTGTATGTATATATATATATCCTCTACAAGCAGCAAAGTTTCGGGAGTGAAATATAAATCCCTCATACCTCACATAAATGTAAGATTCATTTTCAAATGGGAGAAAAATAGATGTTCAGTAAGCAATGTAAATGCATACTAACAGATTAATAGAAAAATATTTGAATTTTTATATAATTTTTTTTTTTTTACAAAAGTAATGACTAGCAAATCTTGCAGTTCTCTCACTGTACATTGCTATTCTTGTTGTGGTAAAGTTAATAGTTTTGTAGCACTGCTATGATAGAGACGCAGTACCATCATGACATTAACAGATATCAAACAAAACATTGCCCATAGGTGTTATACACACACACACACACACACACACACACACACACACACACACTGTATGTGTATATATATATATAAATTTTTTATAAAAAAAAATAATCCAACCAAGTAACCCCCCCCCCCCACCCCCAACCCACTGTGGGATTTTTCACTCCATGTTGAGCTCAGAAGTTGGGAGCCCTGCTATTCTTTTTGTTAAATTATCACCATTATTCAAATTTTAAAGACCGTAAGCTCATATAATGTTTTTATTATAAATATTATTTATTTTAAATTATAAATACAAAAAGGCTTTTATGCCAAAAAATGTAACTGAGAGTTTGGCTCCCCCTTCTGTACATAATGTGTACTGAATTTAAAATTACAGTCCTATTAAAAATCTTGTCTGAAGACTCCTTGAAATTATTAAAAGACATCTCAGTACTACTACTAATAATAAAGATTTTATTTTCATATTTATTTTCTTTAAGCTGTATAGAAAGATCTGGTCAGAATGTTGTGTTATGTCTGACGAAATTACACAAATCAAAAGTCAGTTCATCACAGTAGATTGGATTTTTTGGGGGAAATAATGCATTTTACCCAGATATGTTTTTCCATTTTTTTTTGTACTTGTATACAGTATTTAAGTGATGCATATTTGTAATTTCCTTTAATGCCCCACAACAACACGCATCATTTTATCATTCCTAATCTGATAATCGATAAAGTGTTGATAATTATTAGATATCCTCATGCATTATAACTAAAATGTAATATAAAATATTAAAAATAATAAAAAATAAGGATTCATTCTTAAATATCTATCCATGACACGACATACAGTAACCCAAAATCACTTATATCTCTTTCAGATATATTTTCCCAGATATCAGATTCGAATGGGGTGATGGTCTTTGCCAAATTTGACCAGTTCCTGAGGGAAGTGTTGAAGCTCCCCACGGCGGTGTTCGAGGGGCCATCATTTGGCTACACCGAGCACTCTGTGAGAACATGCTTCACTCAGCAGGTGAGTACACCTTAAAAACATTCGGGATCTCATTCAACCTGTCTCAGTGTCTTTGAGGCTTTCACTAAGAGCGTCTTATCTGTGCTTTGCCAGAAGAAGATCTTGCTGAATACGTTTTTGGATGTGTTGATGGCAGATCCACCCCCGCAGTATCTTGTATGGCTACCTCTCATGCACCGACTCGCTAATGTAGAGAATGGTACGTGAAGCAACGGGATCGTTCCCAACGCCCACTGCGTCTGGACACCTCACTCAGTTAAATATGGCTCAGTTAAAACTAGGTTTGCGGCTGCCTGAAACCCTTTGTGCTTGTATCCCACAGTCTTCCATCCAGTGGAGTGTTCGTATTGCCGGAGCGAGAGCATGATGGGTTTCCGCTACCGCTGCCAGCAGTGCCATGGCTACCAGCTTTGTCAGAGCTGCTTCTGGCGAGGTCATGCCAGTGGCCCCCACAGCAACCAGCACCAGATGAAGGAGCACTCCTCATGGGTATGTAGCATTAGTTCACCCAAAAATGGAAATTCAGCCTTCATTCACTCACTCTCGTGTCATTTCAAAACTGTATTATTTTCTTTCTCCCAAGAAACACAAAAGGAGACGTCATGTTGAATATCTAAGCTGTTCTTTAGCTTATAATGAAAGTGGATGGTGATTTAAAATGCTCTAAAATGACAAAGGAAAAAAAAGACGGTATACCAATATGTTCTATTCAGTGTGTTCAATGGCTTTGTTAGAGGAACAGACCAAGCTGAGATCATTAATCATTAATGACAACAGATCTCAGGCTAAGACTAAGGTTCGACATAGTTCTGCATTAAAAGAGAAATTATTTTCCAAAACCAAAACTTCTGGACACACTTTGCTATAATAGTACAAGGTAGAAATATAGAATTTAGAAATACAGTAATGAGGTCTACTGAAGAATACTGTATTTAATAAATATGTAATAATGTAATGTGAAATATTATTACAATATAAATAACTTTTATATTAGGAAATGTATTCCTGTTAAAGAAAAGCAGAATTTTCAGCATCGTTACTCCAGTCTTCAGTGTCACGTGATCCTTCAGAAATCATTCTAATAAACTGATTTGCTGCTCAAGAAACATTTAATATTATCAGTGTTGAACTGTGCTTAAAATTTGAGTAAAAACTGGAATACCTTTTTTTTCAGGATCCTTTGATGAATATAAAGTTTTAAAATAACAGTATTTATTTGAAATCCAAATTTTCTGTAACTTTATAAAACGTCTTTACTGTCGCTTAATCAGTTTGATTCATCCTTGCTGTAAAAAAAGTAATTAATTCTCAAAACTTTTGAACAGTAGTGCACATTTTTATAGCAAAAATAGTTTGGCCTTGGCTGAGGGATGGATGGACAGCTAGTATATTGTTTCCTGTTATTCTTCTGCCATTCTTCTCTAATTCCGGATTTCAAGGAGTTCATGTTTTTCAGTGAGTGAGTTATATTGATTACATTTTTAATACTCAAGCGTTGTTCCAAAGCTCGTCACTATTCAACTATTCGCACTGCCTCACAAATCCAATTATAAGAGTTTCCCCCTCATTCTTACTACCTCAGTATTCGTTTTCTAACCACAGAGCAAGGATTTTTTGCTTTCATTAACTTTGAACAAAATATATCACATATACGTAAATTATGTAAAATGTTCTAGCTTCACATGGGAAGTAAGTCTGCGGCTTTTTATGTACTGTACAGATCAAATATGCATTAATTCTCCCTTTTTGCATCAATCAATTGCATATATTTTGGGGTTGTTTTTAGTATTTATTTTTAACTTTTCAGGATTTCTTTTTCACTCACTTTACAGAAGTCTCCAGCAAAGAAGCTCAGTCATGCCATCAGTAAGTCTCTGGGCTGCATGCCGATCGGTGAGCCGCCTCACCCTGTGTTTCCAGAGGCAGCAGAAAGACCTCAGGACCTCGCACACACCACGTGAGTTCTCTGGAGGGCTTATCCAATCGCATTTCTTTCTGCTATCTCAGCTCTGTTCAACATATACATCTCAAAACATTCATTCACTGCATTTCTGAATAACTTTGCTAACTATAAAAAAGAACGCAACGCAGATCCAGATTGGTTTTATGGCTTTTAAGTGCTATTTTAAATTTAAATAACAGTGAGGTTATAATCGTAATCACGTCCTCTTGTCTGAAATTCCACAGGATTTGTTTCTTGTTTCTATAGCGAGAGTGAATATTGATCTGCAGACCTATCATGGGAAAGAAATGTAATTAGAAAATGCCAAGAAGAAAGATATTGTGTGTAAAAAAATATATGGGTACAGTTTTCTCGTTTACTGAATTATAAATATCGGGGAGCTAAATCAATCTTGCCAGACCTTCGCTCGAAGGAACAGGCCCTGGTCTATAAGTACTTTCATTAACTGACACATGAACTTGGGGATTGATGAAGACCATAAAACTGCTGAACATATGTGCCCTCCACTGGAGGGAAAGTGGAGCAGATTTACTGTGTTCAGTTATTTTTCTGATCAAGTTACCAGCATTATGAGTCATATCAAGTATTAACAGCTCGGATAACAATCAGATGACTTTATAATATCATGCTTATAGAGTTTGCACTGTGGATGAGGAAAATGAGCACTACTATTGTTTCAATATGAGCTTAAGACTGTAGCCTGTGATCATTTATTTACTCATAGTGGTTGTCTTCTGATGAAAATATAGTTTTAATCTAGTCAATATTTTGTTATATTTATACATTTGAATCTAGTTTATCGTGACATATCATTTTAATCCATGAAAATGTGCAACAGTAAAAAAAAAAAAAAAAAAAAAAAACCTATACATTTATATGAATTTATTATTATAGAAATACATAAAAAAAATATTTAGCAAGGATGTGCTGAATTGATCAAAAAAACATTTTATTTTACATGCTACAATTCATTCTGTGCATTGATGATCAGCATTAAAATTTGACCTCGAGGAAGACATCACAGCAGTCACAACAAAGTGCATGGTGCTGTTTATAAAGTGAAAATACGTGATATAAAAAAATCAGATTTACTGGTCCTTAGATCCCATGCAGGCAGACGGTCTCCTGTGGGGACTGAAATAATAGCTGAAGTGCACAGTCATGCTCCAGTGGCATTTCTGAGCTGGCAGAGAATAGCTGCACTAAAACTGATGGAGGTTTCAAATTAATGGAGTACGCTGATAGTACCTGAGGCACGTCCCCTTGAGGATCCCGCTCTGTATCTTTATATAGATATACAAGCTTTTTAAACCTAACGTTTCTCTCAGATATTGACTATGACCCTTTCTGTCTGAAGAGAAGTATGGTGGATGACTGCCAACAAGACAACTGAACAGAATTTGGACTTTTCTTTATTTTTGAGTCCTCTTAATGAATACCAAAATGTTTTACTTTCTTAATACACATAACTGGTCTGTTTCTGTATCTGTACCTCTTACTTTTTAACTTTTCCCCCCAAGCCACCAATCACCATTCTTAGTATAAAATGCGTATTTTTACAATCAATTTCTGATGGATAAAATTCAGTACAGTATGCAATTTTGTCCTGTTTCACTCATTATGCCACATTACAAAAATAAATGTGTTGTGAATGACCCAACATGTGGTCTATAGAGTCAACTATAAACATTAAAATTGCAATAATTCATTTCTCCTTAATAAATAAAGATTTTGTACTTTATACTGACACCTAGTGGCTTGGATGTAGAATCACACAAGTTGTATTTGCTTACTGAGGAAATCTAATCTAGATTGTATTTTTACTTTTTTTTATTTAGCATTAATATTTTTATTTACAATGCCCTAAAGGGAATTAATTAAGAAATCCAGCTTTGCAGAGAAGATCTTAGGCTGTTCAGCACAGAAAAACTCTCTCTAAATGTGTTTATAAATTTGTCCCCTATAAGGAACAGTCACACTTACACAAGACTTACTCAGCAGCAATTATGTTACATTCACTGGCTTCAACGATAATGTTTTATGAGAATTAATGCCAGATATAAAGTTGTCTGCTATTATTCCTATATTATTGGCATAATCTGTTGACAAAGATGTTTTCTCAATATTTTTAAGTTACCAAGTGTAAATCAGTTCTTTTAAATGTTGATTTATGAATACATGCAGATTTTGTGGTTTGTATTTAATATCTGTATTCAAGTCCATTTGTTTTCAAAGGTGCATCCTGTTACAAACAAAATGTGAGATTCTTTGAGATATATTTAAGATCAAATATGTATTTAAATATAGTGAAAGTGACGTGACATTCAGCCAAGTATGGTGACCCATACTCAGAATCAGTGCTCTGCGTTTAACCCATCCAAAGTGCACACACACACAGCAGTGAACACACACACACACACACACACACCGTGAAGGGCACATTTGCCAGCTCATGTTCAGCTGCCAGCGTCGTCTTTTTTTAGTTCACAAATTCAGATTGCTAAGCAATTAAAACTGCTCTTTAAATATCCCTTTGTACCACTCGAATAGCATCAACTTCAATTAGTCTTTGTGTGAAAGAAATTTATTTTCAAAAAACGCTTGCTATTTATCGATAAAGAGAGATTTTCATAATGCTTCCTTTAATTTGCCACACAACAATTAGATATATGAAAGGGCTGAATTACAATAGATGTATATCAGACCTTGATTACAGTCCAAATCACATTAAAAGACATGAAATTGCATTAACAACCCATTTAGCTTCTGTAATGTGACATATTTCAGAATCAATCAGGATTTAAATGAGAATAATTATGTAAGTGACAAGGAAGATAAATAGTCTTCTTTAAATAAAAGACTTCAAAGACATACATTTTTCTCCTTTAATGTGCACCGATAAATAATTTACAATAAGAGCATTAATATGTATTAAAAGAGGTTAATTCTGAGATTAAACATGCACTCTGAATTGATTCCCCCTCTTCTGTCACACACTGTCCTCTCAGTTTATCTAAATGTAGTTTGAGGTGTCTGTGGGCCACTTCATCTCTTTAGTGCTAAATCAATCTTAAGCCTCCAGCGTTTGATGTTTACTATGACTGTGAAATGTAACAAGGCCACTTTTATGGACTCTAACAGATTTTACGATCTGTTTCATTGAGCATCTCCCTCAGCTCAGACAGAGATTTATGCATTCTTATATTGAGTATTGAAGAAAGTGGTTCTGCTGTGATAAATCTCATCAGTGTTGTAATATTACTTAATTAGTTGCACTTGCTAATACATTTTTACAGAAAATCTACTTATGCATACAATTCACTGCAGGTTCTAAGCTGAAATGTACAGTAGAGGCAGTAAAACTCCAACAACTTTTATTTCCTTTTTATACAAATTACGAATAAATGGGGCAGATTATCAATTAAAGACAAGCGATTCCTTGCAAAATGCTATGTTGTCTTCAAAACACTTTTACCAGAGTGCATGATTTGTAAACTAAATAAATTTGATGTTTGCATCACAAAACCAGCTCTATACAGTATGTATGACGCAGTAAATCTGCTCGGTAGCGCACCTGGTACAGCACTGCACCTGCTATGCAGAGTCACCAGTCGCTAAAAAAAGAGCTCAAAGACTTAAAGCAAGATAAATAGGGATGGTTTCTGCAGCAAATGCATTTTTAACTCATGTTTGCTTTTGTTAACACTATCGGTTATGTTTGGGTGCTATGTTATTTTCAAAGACATTTAGCAAGCATTAGCCTTTTAGCACCAGATTCACATTCATCTGTTTCAGATAAAACTGAACAGGCTTTTAGCACCACTAACTGAACTGGAATTCACCTTGAAGGTGTCACAAAATGTGCAAGAAGCAAAGTGATATAATTTCGCAGAGAGGTCGCCACAATCACATATTTCAAATGAGCCTGGGTTGAACATTACTATTTGTCACACTTTATGTATTTATTTATTCATGATTCCTAATCCTGAATAGTTTCTCATCAGCCTGGTCGATTTTGCTTGTTTATTTATAATCTCATGATTTCTGTTATTTGATACTGGATTGATGTGATACATGACATCAGTTACATTGGTTTTGGTTAAAATTATACAAATCAGGATCCTCGTTATTAGAGCTCTGACCCTCTCTGACCATCTCTTCCTCTTTGGGTAGCTGGCTGTCTGCGTAAACATGTCTGACGGCCTGTTACTGCCCCTCACAATTGGCCAGCATAGTGTTCCTGTTGGCTTTGACCTCAAGGTGACATCCATCAACATGATCCTCCACATCCCACTGTCACAAGCTGCAGGCCGCCTCGTTCTGATTGGTCATGACAGAGTCAGAGACAAGGAAAATCATGTCCGCTCGGTCCTGGGAATCAGAGAGACATAGGAACTCTCTGGACAGTGTTGTTGTTTTAAGTGAGATTAATTTCTATGATGAGCTGCAAGAATGTTGTTTTTCTGACAGCTGATGGCATGTCTTTCAGATCTTCTCCTGTTTGAACGATGGAGTTCTTTAGCACATGCTGAACCATAGGCAGGGACAGATGTCTGTGACTAATTTGCAGTGGATATGAATGAAACAAAATGGCACAAAGCATATTTTTTCTTGAACCGCTGACAGAATGTTTGTGGGTTGTATGTATGTTAAATAGGTCAATGACTAACCCACAAAAGATCTATTAATTCATTCAAAAATACAATTCATGATTACACCTCTTCTATGATGAAAATTTTCCTAATTTCTGGATTAAAATTCATTTAGATATTTTTGTGGCCAAGAAAAAAAATGTAAAAAAATAATCGCTAGAAACAACAAAATTTCTAGTTAATTTCACAAACAATTCCAAAGAAATGGCATTTAACAAAATGAACTAAACCCAAAAAAAAAACAAAAAACCATGAAGTAGAAAAACCGAAAAAGTATTTTCTTGTAAAACATACTCCAATAATCTTGTCAGAAGTTTGATACAACTGTCCTGATATCATTATTGAGAGAAAATAATTATTCAAAAAATTAGTGTGGCATAATCTTTATTTATTCGTTATTTTTATGAATAATATGTGAAAAATATTATTAATATGTTAAAAATATGAATAATATTATTAATATGTGAAAAGATGTAAGTTAATATGTTAATATGTGGAAAAACTCAAACATGCATTTATATTATTATGAATTCTTAATTCATGATATTAGTTTGAAAATTGTATTTCTTAAAAAAAAAAAAAAAAAAAAAAAATATATATATATATATATATATATAATTTATAAAGATATCACTGAACCAAATGCAATTGTTCCTGTTTCAAATATAGTTGAACAAAAATCCTCTTTCCTTTTACTTAATCAGTATGAATTAATATAATGTAGCTGAAATAGACAGTGATTGTCATGATGTGGTGATGGTCATATAACACTGATGTTTGACTGCAGATGTGCAGCATGGGCCCAGAACCATAACTTTCAGCGGAGACGTGATATTAGATGCTCCATATTTCTCCAGCTCGGGCTCTGTGAAAGTACTCAGTTCACTGTAATTAACCAGAGGAGAAGAGCGCCTGTGAACGGCCCCTTGATGTAATTCATTTGACCTCATAAAAAAGATGAGAGTGTGATTTTTGCCTTCCTCGGGCAGAACATCAGGATGAATAAATCTACATTTGTAGCAAGTCTGACATCTAAGACTTGTCAGCTCTGGCTTTGAATCTAGAGGAGTTTGCTAATCAAAGTTTAGGAGACGGTTTCATCCGGGTTTGATCTGCTTGGCGAATTTGAGTGGTTGGAGATTAGCTAAGACGTACATAGCATTTGAGGTTCAAATTAGAACTGAAGAATCCGGATCCGGTGACTGGGAGTGATGGGAGTGATGGGGTGCCACCTGTTAGCTGTGGGTTATATTTTTATGTTTGTACTGCACCATATGCCATTGATTGGAGAGATACATCTAATTAAAAAGGCCTCAGTATTTCCCATACTATCCCATCTTATCCCATAAATCTAGCATTACAGTTTTATTATCATATTATCATATTACAGGATTACAGTATACAACCCTCTTTAGTGACTGTGCCTATGAAGGATGGGTCAGGGTTGACTAGTTGTGATATACAATGTGAAATTTTGAAGTGGAAAGACTGAAATAATATTTTCTTGCAAAACATACTCCAATAATCTTTGTTGTATTTCGAAAAACTTAAAAAAAACACACACACATATATATATATATATTTTACAGTGAACAAAGTTTTACATTTTCATGCATACAGAACAATTTATATGTGAGTTGTATTATGAAATTTGTATTTTTATTAAATAAATGGTCTTTTAATTAGATTTTAATTCGATTTTGACATTTCACTAAAATCAAGACAAATGAATATACATCATTAAAATATTCTTGTAAATTATAATTTTAATTATTCACTTTAAAGTTCACATTGTATCTTTTTTTTACTCTGTATTCTGTAAATTATTTATAGTTCATTAAACAAACTTGAAATAGGTTAATTCTTTGTGAACGAACCCAACTCGGCTCTGACGACTCTAAATTCATCTCTACAAACAGCAAATCTCCTCAACAAAAGTTTCAAGACAATTTCTACCAGCTTTTCTCACAGATGAAACCCATTATATTTAGTAAATATTATGCCAGATTGTCCAGTAAATGCACTATGTTCTATTCACTCACAATGGCTTTCTGCAATATTGTATCCATATTGCTTCCATTCACACATCAGCGCCAAAATATCATTTGCCGGAAATGACCTTTAAACAGTTGGCACCTGTCCATTTTAGTGACATTTCTTTCCACAATGTAGATAATTGCTTTTTTTTTTGACAGGTTTACAACTAAACAGCATGGAGTAGCTGCATCAGCTCTTTCAAAACTTTGTGACTGGCTTTGTGAAAGGCTTGGAAAATGTATGGAAATAGCTGTATGAAACATATATCTAAATCAGCCTAATTATGCAAAGCTAGTTCATTCAGACTGCCATCTGGTCAATTTTGAAAACATGTAGATTTGGACTAAGTATTAGACTATTGTTTCTGTGTAGGCTGCATTGTGTATAGTAATTGTGTTGTAAATGAAGCTCTGTTGGAAAAGGGGATTGTTTGCTCTGGATTATTGTGACTAATGTGGATGGCTGGAAACAGATTGGAGAAATGTAAATAGTCTTAGGGAAGAATATTGCATCTATTTCTGAGTGGCTGAAAGTACTGTACGTGCATCTAAACTTAGGAGCCGGGAGGCTGGAAGAGAGAGAGAGAGAGCGAGAGAGGGAAGAGGAGAGAGTAAGAGTGTGTCTGGATCGTCACCGTGTCATGTGACTGTCAGGTTTCCTTGGAGACAGCAGCAGTGTTTGCATTGAGATGCTCCTTCAGTTGAGCACAGAGCAGGACGGGGAGCTGGACAGAGCGGTCCCCGCTTACGTCTCACCACTTGACAGACGGCCACTCTTTGCCTTGCGGGAGGTGCGTGAGTAATTGCATAGAACAGAAGGGCTTTATTAATATAAAATGAGTCTTTTGTGGTTCCAACGAGTTATAGTAAAGGTCTAGCATGTGTTTGGGGATTTTCTTGCCATGTGTTGGATCGCTTTGCTCGATGCTGGTTATTATTTGCTTTTAGGATGCCACAGCTCGGCGTGTGACATGATGCTAACAGCCTCAGGGAACATTAACATTAGGACGTCCCAGTAATGCAAATGCGCCGAACCTCCGAGCGACTGAACTAAGACACAACAGTCTTTGGATGTTTCCTTTCATTTGAAGAGATTGTATTGCAGCAGGCAAACGCCTCTGATATGTGCAGGGTACCCAGAGAAAACCGTATTATTTAAAAATGATGATTTTCAGGTTAAAAATCTGAAAAAAGTTTGAATAGTTAAGATAGATTTTTTTAAATGTGCTGAACTCTAAATTTCAGATTACTATTCATTAATCATAAATAACTAGAAAAATGATGGAAATGTATTAAACAGGATAATAATATATTAATTTTGTGAATTAATAGGAATTAGCCACCAGTTTCCCAAAACCTAAAATAATGACTAGACAAAAAAAAAAAACGATTTATGTTAAAAAAAATTTAATTACTCTTATGTAATGAAGCGAAAAGTTCTGTCATGTGTGTCCATCAGGAATGGCGGGCATTGAGTCCAGATGGATCCCGTGGCACTGTTTACTCACATAAATTACCTTCTGCAATGTCACCCCCTCCTATTTCTCCCAACCTTCTCGGATTCCTGCAGCTTTAATTAGAGTTCCTCCAAACCCTTTTGTCGTCTTGTTAACTTAATTAAGTTTGGGCAAATAGCATTAAATTAAAATGTGTGTTTCTGGAAGGCAATTATGATGAGGAAGTTTAATGTGCGTTCAAAAATAACATCACTTCTTAGAGCGGTTTGATGTCTTTTGTGCACTCGGAAAGCTTAGCGCGTCATCCGTAGGTTTGTGTCTAGGCTTGACTTAAACTCTGTGATTTTGCAGTCAGCTGAGGCCAGTGGCCAACGACATGAATGATACGGTTCTCATTTCCTCCGGGGCGCCCACGCCTTCAAAAAGGTAAGCGTTCCACACAGGCTTCTGTCTGCATGCTGACTGTGTGTGTGTGTTTTTAAGCCCCTCCACTTAAGCCTGTTATGTAAAATGGCTTGTTTTGAAATTATGTTGCGTGCGGATGAGTAGAAGATTGTTGCATTTTTCTCTGGGCGGAATATTTTCCATGTTTATTGCATCGCTGAAGAATTAGGTTGAATGTTTGCCTTTCAAATGCAGATTACTAAAAGCATTGAATCGAGAAATAGGCCTGCTGTCTCCGAACCCTCTGCACTTCCCGGGCCGGGGCTGCAGCCCAAGGTGATCCGGAAGATAAACTCTGATGGAACGAAAGCCTTATCTTGTAAATAGAGAGCTGGTCAGGTTGGCATTTTTGGTTGTTTTGTGCTCATGACACCTGCCCAGGTTCCCAGGACAAATACCTTTTGTCTTTCAGGCATTATGAAGTTTAAGGGTTAGATCAGCCCAAAATGAAATTCATAAGTCATTATTTTTTCTTCCTCATGTCATTCCAAATCCTTCAAGGCTTCTTCAGAAAACAAAAAGAGATTTTAGGCAGAATGGTCCTGCTGCTCTTTTCTATAGAATGAAATTGAATGAGGACGGGTGATGTTTGAAAAATTACAAAGAAATGTGTGAAAAAGTACCATAAAAGTAGTCGTTTGATTTAGAAATTTTGCATCTTCTGGTGTTATACAATTACTTTATGTGAAGAACAAAAAAGTTGCTATCCACTGAAAATCATAGCTGAAAATGAAAATGAAAATCGTTTGTCATATTATTGCAAAACTGTATGACATTCTTCAGTAGAAAAGAAGAAATTTCAATTCAAAATCAAAATCATTTCAATGAACCAGATGTGGCATGTTTAGCACATTTGCACGTATTCTGCTCTAAATATAGCCCAGCGTCTAAGCCAGGACTAGTAGACTGGTAAACACTTCACCCTACATGAAATCCCTCTCCGTAATGAACAGAGTCAGTCTAAAAGGAGCTGACTTTACTTGACTCTTTAACCTCAGGCGTTCGGAGATGCCATGCATTTAAATGAGGTCTGTGGTCGAGGGAGATTGTAGATGTTAGTTTCATCTCCGCTTCCATCAATAACGCGCCACTGGCTATGAAATCAAAGACACAGACTGTCAGACTCTCTACTTGAACCTTTCACCCAACACCACAGTCTCACATTACAGCACATTGTTTGTGTGAGTATGATGTCAAGTGCTGCTGGTGATGGCTGCGGCGCCAAAAATGTACGCAGAATTATAATGCACTTAATTCTTGTCTCGAACTCTTGTTTCCTGGAGTCTGCCAAAATGGAGATGTTAGGGGACACAAGAAGTGCTCCTTAGCATTCTTATGTAATTACGCTGGGTTCAACCTGCCGCTCTTGATTACATTTGTCGTGTCGTGATGATTTTCAGTAGTCAATACCAATACCGGTGAACCTACACAGATTACTAAAAGCATTCAATTGAGAAATTGGCTGCTGTCTGTGAACCCTTGGTGCGTCTCATGCTGGGTTACAGCCCAGAGTGATCCAGTGATCGTTTATTTGCACATGCTATCTGCATTGTTTTACCACCTAATTCGCTAAATTATGCAAATCAGGTAAAGCTGCAAGTGCATCAACAAAATCTGTAATGAATGCAATTCCCGATCTTTCAGGCTGGTTATAAATTCTTCGTTATATGGAGGATGCAGCAGACGACTGTGATCTGGGAAAGAACACTTTACTGTGACTCAAGCACTATTTCTGTCCATTTAGCAACAGGTTCAATAAGGTTATGGGTGATTAGTGATTAAGATACAATTTAATACCAACACAAGTATATTTTCACGATTCTAGTTACCTATTTTCTACCACATATTTAAAAAGTTAAATATGAATAAAAATACTAACTGATTATGTATTACTTTAAATGATAGCCTAAAATAACTGTTTTCTATTTGAATATATTTTAAAATGTTATTTATTTTTTTGTGATGGAAAATTCTACAGTGTCACGTGATCCTTCAGAAAACATTCTAATATGCTGATTTCCTTTTTATTATTATCACTGTTGTAAACAGTTGTGCTACTTAATATTTTTGTGGAAACCTTGATATAATTTCTACAGGATTTTTTCATGACTAGAAAGTTAAACAGCATTTATTTGAAACAGAGATTCATTATAAATGTCGCTACTGTCACTTTTAAATAATTTGATGTGTCCCTGCTGAATAAAAGTGCTGAAAAAGTTTGGTTTTGAACATTTTTCTTTTAAATATATTATCTTAGTACTAAAGTGGCAGAACTTTTGACATTGCTGATGTCTGCCATGTTGTAAACTGTGATTATTTTGTTCGGACCGTAATACTGTGCATAACAGCTTGATGAAGATGACTTTCCAAAATGACATTGCCCATGCAGTTTATAAAACAGACAGCTTTATGTACACTTGCACACAGTTACAAAATCATCACATTGTTCCATTTCAGTAGTGACACTTGGTACCTTTTATTTTCTCTTACTTCCAACATTAATAACAAGATTCTGTGCAGAACTTTTTGAGCCTTGAACCTTTATAAAACTCATTTTGGGTGTAATTGCATGGCCTTGTAGGAAGCTCAGAGCTGTAGGCGGGACAGTGAGCGTGAGCGAGTCTCTCTGCTGACGGTGCACCTCTCCAGCACACGTTCATTTACTGGGTCGAGGCTTCAAGGACATCTCCACGTGTAGAATTTATCGTCTGCTGGGTCATGGCCAGTCCTGCTGCCAGAACAGAAATATTATTTTCCATTTGCTCTGAATGAGTTTTTAATTTGAAGTTAAGTGAGTATTGACCACCTGTCACTGGATATGAAATCATAGACTCCTCCTCTATCATAGTCTAGCTGTATGTTGATATGCTCTCTGTGTCCTTTATCTACTTTTGCATTCAAAGGGGTCAGAGTACCTTTTATTTTTTATTTTATATATTTTTTAAAAATGTTCCCCTTCAGGTCCATTTAGAATGTAAAATGATTGTGATTTTTATGACTTTTATATTCTTTTGACAAACTAAAAATGACATGAAGATATTTATCATATATTTAGTTAATGCAGGAATAGCAGATGTTCACACTGTCACTTCTACTGTATATAATTTTCTTTTGGCAATAAATTTGAGGTGATGTGATCTGTTATTGATAGTATTTTCACATTTTTGGACTGTGTAGAGGAAGCATGGAAGCTATGTGCCACCAATTGTTTTATTTTCCATAAGGGACTGCATGTTTGGACAATTAATTTTTTCACTTGTTCTTGTTGTGGGGCTGGTGGATCACACGCATGGGACTCCTTTGTTATGATCAGTCTGTAAAAATTAAATTGTGTTGCTATTGTATTGCAACAATACAAACTTTATAATCATCGGGAAGAAGGAGGCGGGACCTGTGGACAATCAAATAAGACTTTAATTACAAAATAAACACAAAACAGCGCATCAGCCCCTCACGGACGACTGACGCGCACAAATAAAAACCAAACTAAAACTAACACCCAGACCTGTGCCCTAAGCACAAGAAAGTGCTAAATAATAATACTAATATAATTGCATATTTTAATGTTAAAGGAAATTTTACATGTAATTATAATAATAATAAATAATTATAATTATCGATATAATTTTAATTGTAGTCATTTGTAATATTTCAAATGCAATTTTAATCATTTAATATTTTTGTATTAACAATGATCATCATCATTGTTATTATTATCATATTATTAATTTAGAACAATTTTAATTTGATATTTGGAATACAATTTACACATTCAGAATAACATTTTCATAATTACATATTACTGTAATGTTACATGTGTTATGTTGTTGTGATAATACATAATAATAATAAAAAGAATTGTACATTTTAATATTTTCAAATACAGATGTAATATATTTTAGTATTTTTTGTAATGTTACATGTAATTATTTTTTATGTTTCGAATGTAATTTTAATAATTTTGTTTATTGCTGTAATGTAATACTAAAATAATAATAAACGATAATCATCATCATCACCATTATTATTATTATTATTATTAATGTTACATTTTGTAATAATAATGACTAATAATAATTATTATATTATTTTAATTTAGTAATATTTAATAATTCAAATAGTTTAACATAATTGAATATTACTGTTATATGTATTATTATTATTATAAAGCTTACACAGGCATATTTCCAGGTAAAGAATTTGAGGAAGACCAATTTGTTTCTCCTAGGACAGAGTTTTTTTTTGTTTTGTTTTTTGTCTCTTGCTATGCACTTTTTCTTAGTGCACATCATTGTAAACATACCCTCTATTTGTTGAAAGTGCTCCTAATGAGAAAATATTACCCAGAGCACCTTCAAGTGTCAATATAAGTGCCTAACAGCTGCTGTCAGGGTGCCATATCAATTTGTGGATTCCAGTGGATCATTCTCAGCATGACACTGATTATTATCAACACCATGTCTGTCTGTGAGACGTCTGGCATGGAAACAACCCTCTTAATGAATCACTCCGCTGAGACTGCGAGAGTTCAGGAAAGTCACGGCGGCTGGGCCACAGAGACTGCCACAGCAGACCAGCTCTATGCAAGCCATTCATTATCCTATTGTATTATCAGACTAATACAATATTTGTGTTACATTTGATTAATGAGTGGAGTTGTGTGCATTTTGATAAATGCGTGTTTTTGTGTGGTGTCTAACTCATAGAACATACACATTCACACATATGCACACGTGATTCACTCCTAATTGTAGAGCACTTAATGAGGAAGGAAAACATATGCTCTGTCATCTGCTCCAGCCATATGCCAAACCTTATAACATAAGAGCCAGCCACACCACCAGAGCCTATCCACTGCACACGTCTGCGTTCTACAGCCACTCAAACACAACAGACCTGCTCTCAAGCTTTTAGGTGGAGGAAAATGCTAATACTGCTATATTATAGAAAATCTAATGTAATGATTAAAAATTTAATGTATATTAAACTGCTAAAATTAAATGAACAATTACAAAATGTACTGAAAAAAATCACTAAAATATTATATTATATTATATTATATTATATTATATTATATTATATTATATTATATTATATTATATTATATTGACTTTGTGTATAATAAACAAATGTACAACTGAATATTATATTATATTATATTATATTATATTATATTATATTATATTATATTATATTATATTATATTATATTATATTATATTATATTATATTATATTATATTATATTATATTATATTATTAGTAAAGTATAATAGAATTATAATAAATTATATTATGTATCATGGCAGTACTTAAGCTGCTTTAAACTATAACTGCTATAACTAACTACGAGTTTTTAGAGTATCTTCCTGATGGTCATGTATCACCTCAGATGTTTCATTTCTCGTGTCGATCTGCCATCATCCGTCTCATGCTCCTTCACTCTCTTTGCTTCTCTTCTTTCTTCTTGCTGTATTCTGTCTCTCTGTCTGGACAGTAACACCCTTGAGAGTCCCAGCAGACTGGATGAAGAACATCGTCTCATCGCGCGATACGCTGCTCGTCTGGCAGCGGAGGCCAGCAACTCCACTGTGAGACTCGCTTCACAAACGAGGACACTTTTAAGTTACTGTGTGGAATTAATGAAAATCTACAGTGTGTTTAGTAATATTTGTTATAGCTTTTATGCTCCATAACTAGGCAACTTATTTTTTTAATGTGATCATTTAACGGCATATTTCTCATTAGTTTTGCGCAAAATCAGTGAAACGAATTATTTTGTCTTTCAGCAATGCCCTCCATCTGATCTGAGTTTCAACTTTGATGCTAACAAGCAACAGAGGCAGCTCATCGCAGAACTAGAGAATAAAAACAGGTGGGGTTTTGCTTTGCTTTACAATGGATCTACATATCTTTAAGCTAAATTAAAGTAAGTCATTATGTATTCATATTTACTGTTCAAAAAAAGAATAACAATAATTGAAATGCTGTAATCATGTAATATATTGAATTATTCATCCAATAAAAAACATTTCATATTTAAATAGTTAAATTGTATAATAATAGCAGTAATAATAATGAAAATAATAATGATTATTATTATTATTGTTGTAATATATTCAATTATCCAAACAAAACGTAATTATTGAATACGTATGAATTACAATGAATTAAATTTAATACTACTACTAGTAATTATTATTATTACTATTGTAATATATTCAATTATCCAAACAAAACTTAATTATTTAATACTTATGAATTACAATGAATTACAATGAATTAAATGTTATACTACTACTAGTAATTGTTATTATTACTATTTTAATGTTTAATTACAATAACAAAGACTGTGTTACAGTAGAATCGAGTGCTTTCAAGAGATGCCAGTCAAGTTGATTTTGGTTACTGTGTTTGGTGCCTACAGGGAGATACTGCAGGAAATCCAGCGTCTGCGTCTGGAACATGAACAGGCTTCTCAGCCCACCCCTGAGAAAGCCCAGCAGAACCCCACTCTACTGGCAGAGCTACGGCTGCTACGGTACACAAATACACAAACACATTCACACACAGCCTTTATACATGCATGTACAAAACAACAACAACAACAACAGAATGGGTGTGGAATTAATCAGAGCATTCAACTTTAAATTACCCATTACTTTAGTTAACCAGAGTGTTATTAGGAACATATAACAGGTTTTAATGAACTGGGTGGGATATCACTCCCTGTAGTCATTGTTCAAGTCATTTAAATGGAGTACCTCTTATGGGCACCAGAGGGCATGTAGAAGCCAAATTAGTTTTCTTTAATAATATATTGGTCTGATAAGATGAGTGGATGAGCACATTTCTATTATGTGCTGTTTTTGCCCTCTTTGTTTTAGTTTCGTGGAGATTTAGCCAAGTTATGTGCATTTCTGAGCAATCCAATCGATTTCATGAAGGACTTGAGTGGAAAGGGGTCATATTCTGCACTTTTGTCTTGATTTTTTTAATGTTAAGCAATATTTCGTAATTTAGTTTTACATTTAACCATTATTATAAAAGCTTTTGGTACTCTACCTTTAAGAATAGTGTATGCAAATATCCTCTACTTGTGGTTCTGAAATCAATACAATTTTAGCATGAGCCATTTTTCCCACTTAGGTTTTGTAAATTGTATGAGTGGGTTGTGGAGGGAGCTTTGCATAACGGACATAGTACAAGGAGCTTTTTATTTCAAAAGAGCAAAGGAAATCCTGTTTTCCATCATGTGTGCCCTTTTAGCTGTGTATATTTGGCAGTCATTGATTTTTATGATTCATATGGTGATTCATTTATTCATTTTGTTTGTCATTTGGTTCAGGCACAGAAAAGATGAATTGGAGAGGCGCATGTCAGCCCTTCAGGAGAGCAGGAGAGAACTAATGGTCCAGCTGGAAAGTCTCATGAGGCTGCTGAAGGTACGAAACTTGTCGGACACCAATTTGGCTCTTCATTTGCCACGGCAAGGATGAAAACTTCATTTGTTTTCTCGTTCTGTGCTCACTGTTTGTCTCTCTTGTTTTCGGTTCACCTTTCTTTTTCCCACCGCTGTTTCTCTGACGTGTCTGTTTTCACTCACTGTCATCTCTCATCTTCTGGCTGACAGGATGAAGAGCAGAAACAGGCAGTAAGTGTTCCTTTAATACAGCTCTGCAATTCTGGAGTAAACACGCAGAGTCACATCTGCGAAAGTTTGATCTAACATATGTGTTGTGTTTGGCAAACCACAGATACTTCCAAAAAGGTAAAAGGTAAAAGAATAATGGGTTGCATAATGCTGAAAATGGAGAGGATCGCTGACAAAAAAAAAAACTTCTTACCCTCATCTTCTTTATTCTTTGGAACACAAAATGAGATATTATAATGAATGTTTAGGCTGCTCTTTTCAATACAATGAAAATGAATTGGATTTTTTTTTCACCAAGCTCTATCAGTGCTTTATGAGCTTTATCAGTCATTTGCCGCGGCATGAAAATAATAATCTGTATCCCTACTCTTTTTTTGTCATTTTTGGAGTGCTAGTCCATTGTGTCCCACAAAAGAAAGAAAGTCATATATGCTTGAAATGATATAAAGATGAGTAAATGCTGACAGAAAGGGACTGTTCAATAATTTACTACCATAAAACTTTAAAAATGACTAATAAGTGAAAGTTGATTAATGAGAATAAAGCATGGATATGTCATGAGCTTATCGCAGACTGTCTGTGTGGGCGATCTCTGTCATGTCTGTTCCTCATAGCGAGGACATGAAGCTCCCATTTCCAGTCAAGTCCCACTGCTTTGTTCCTGTGACCCAGGGAGGGACCACGAGCTGCATGTCTCCCTGCCAAATATCAGAGACCTGGTCTCCTTTCATCAGGGCTAAGCACCTCACGTCTAATGCGACTGCAGTCTGGCCAGCCATCTGCTGCCTGGCAGTGGGCCACAGGCCCTGGGCCCAGCATCAATCTGTGGGACAGTGCGGCCCTTTTCTACCATCCTTTTGCTTCTCTAATGGCACTTGCATGCTGCTCAATGAGCTCTCAGGCCAAAGATTTATGCGTTACAATCTAAAGAAACCGATCAAATATCTATAGGTGTGTCTGAAGTAGTAGATTTTTATTAATAATAATAATTAATTATTAGTGCTACTTGGGGGGAGCGAGGGACCAATGGAGGTTCAGGTTGTTACACATGTAGTGTAATTTTTGTGTTCTCCTCCCTCATCTCCCTCCTACAGACTCAGACGGGGAGTTCGCCCCACTCATCTCCCAGCCACAGTGTCAGCTGCACCATGCCTATGCCCATCCGCTCCACCTCAGCCGGCTCGACCCCCACACACACACCACAGGACTGCCTGGCAGGGGTCGGAGATGACGTGCTGGATGCCTTCTCTCAGGGTGAGAAGTCTGAAGCTTTGCATTGACATTATCATCCACACAAGATGATTAGAAGATCTTTATAAAATGATTGGAAGAAGTTTAAAGATGATGATTGGAAGATGTTTAGAAGATGTTTAGAATCTGTTTGGAAGATGATTAGAAGTTGATCAAAAGATGTTAGAACATATTTAGAAGGTGCTTAGATCATATATCAAATATCATTAGAAGATAATTATAAGAGGATTTTGGAGATGTTAAGAAGTTTAGAAGATGATTATGAGATGTCCATAACAAGTTTACAAGATTAGAAGATGTTTAGGGGAAGAATTCTTTCTATAAAATAAAGACTGGGGCATTTAGCACTAAAAATATCATTAATGTAGTCTATACAACTGTTATTGACTATATTCCAAGACATGTAATGCCATATGATTGTGAGGAACTGACGGAAACTTAAGTCGCTAAATTAATTTTGGATTGATATGTTGTACCTCTGGTTATTGTGATCTGAAAATGTTCCTCTTTCATCCAGGTGTACCAAGAAATCTCCGTAATGATCTTTTAGTGGCTGCAGACTCAATCACAAACACTATGTCGTCACTAGTGAAAGAACTTCATTCAGGTACTTTTGTAAACTCACTTCTGCCCTCTAAGAACTCACATCATGATTTTAGTAGTAATTGTAATGTTTGTAAATTATGCAGTGGATGACGGTTTAGAGGAAGAAGAGGAGAACATGCGAAATGGAAGGGAGAAGGGTTAGTCCCAAAGGCCTTGTTTGCCATTTTACCCTTATTCCTTACTCATTCCTTTACTTATCTTTTCTCAGAATGACAACTGATATAATAAAACAGTAAAGGCCCAAAGTCCAATTACCTTGTAATAAGCTTCCAAGCTTTTATTTATAGGGATGCACAATATATCGGTATAGTATTAGAGTTATTGATCCCGGTCTAGTATTAGAGTTACTCTCTCTCTCTATATATATATATTTACATTTAAGAATTTGCATACAATTCCCATCAAAAGTTTGGGGTGAGATATTTTAAAGACAGTAGTGGTTGTATTCAGCAAGGATGAAAATTGATCAAACGTGAAAAAATACATTTATAGTGATACAAAAGATTTCAGTTTAATATATTTTTAACATTTCTATTGATTAAATAATAATAAAAGAGTTTTATTATTTATAATAATTAAAAAAAGTTTTTTGAGCACCAAATCTGTATATTGGTGATGATCTCTGAAGGCTCATGTGACACTGAGTATTGGAGTAATGAATGCTGAAAATTCAGCTTTGCCACCACACCATAGAAATAAATCACATTTTAAAATATATTAAGATAGAAAATAGTTCCTCTTCAAGAACTCGAGCTGTGTCGAGAATGATTTGGGGAACGCCTCCAGCGTGATGTCTCTGAATAATGTGTATTATCATTCAAATGGATGGGCGAGACGTCATAGGCGGGTGACGTCAGAGACCAGGAAGCATAAAAGCACGAGGGGTGAAGCCGGCAACCAGCCTTCTGTTTTCAGCAAGCGCTGTGTGTGTGTGTCAGTCGCTATCTGTTTGTGAGTCTTATTTAGAGTCGTTTTTCCACTGATAAACTCCATTTGTCAAAGCTTCAATCAAGAGAAGTTTTGGGTGTGAGCAGGCAGCGTTCAGGCTTTTTTGTTTTCCCTGCCTACAAAAAGAAAAAAAAAAATGGTAGGGACACACGCAGCTCGCGTGTTGTAGTGGTGGAAATTATGATTCTTTCAAGAGATTCGTTCATTTTCAGTTCGTTGACCAAAATGATTCGTTCAGATTCGTTCACTGATTCGTTCAGTGACCATTTCTTCGTATTACACAAAATATTCCAGCAGGTGGCGAAAAAGAGTGTATTATGTGTTATGTCTTAAGTCAATGAACGTATTCACGTGTGACAAAAACTGATTTGATTTTATTAAAAGGTGTGCATAATCGCATTCAATATACAAAGTCTAATTAAGTGATTCAGATGAACAAAGCACGAGGTTTTCTTGCATAATTAGCATTTTAATTGTTTGGTCAGACCGTTCGTATATTATATATTCACATTCAGAAATCGGGGATTAAACGTCTAGTTATGTTCTGTATGCTAAATATGAAAACAAGCATATGTGCACAGTACCTATAACTGTGCTTTGCATTTTGAGCGATTGACATGCTAAATTGCCAACTGACCCGGTTTGCTCTCATTCATTCCGCTCTCGAATGAGATAAGTTACTTACCAGTTCATTTCATTCACGAACGAGATTTACTAAATCATTCAGCTCAATCACGAACGACATGGGTGTCAGATCAGTCATTTCATTCACAAACGACGTGTCAATTCATTCAACTCGTTCGTGAATGACGTGTTCCAGTTCAGTCATTTCATTCACAAACGAGATTTACTAAATCATTCAGCTCGATCACGAACGACATGGGTATCAGATCAGTCACGACATGTGTCATTTCATTCAACTTGTTCGTGAATTACATGTGTTCCAGTTTAGTCATTTCGTTCACGAATGATAAGATTCTCTAGATCTCGTTCAGACTCGTATGATACGCGTTCAGTGAAGGACGTATTCGTTCACTACATTCAACAAATCAGATGCTCCTTTACATCTCATACTCGAAGGCTATTGGCTCGAGGTTGAGTAATGCTCTGACAGGATGAAACATTTCAGATACCGGTTCACCGAGCAGCGCATGTGTTGCTAATAGTGCCGTGCTGCTGTGGAGTGAGGAACTCAGTGAACGAGAAATATGAGTCAGTTTATTGTGTGAACAAGAACGATACATTCACTTAAAAGATTTGGAGGCGTTCCCCAATGCGTTCTCGATGCAGCGTCTCATTCCTTCAAGGAACCAGGGTTACATACGTAACCTTAGACGTTTTTTCACAATTCCACATTACTGTTTTTACTGTATTTTTCAAACAAATGAAGGCCAGACTTCTTTAAAAACATTTAAAACATTATTTAAAAACTTTTGAACAGTAGTTTATAAATTGTTTCACACTAAATATGTAATTCTGCATATTCATTGTCATCTAGTGCTCATTTAAAGTCTTTAAAAACACAAAACAAAATCATTAACAGTGTTAATCTTCAGTAAAATTAATACCCAAATTAGCATTGTACTGTATATTATAATGTGATGCTTAAATTCACTTGTAGCAGTATTGATATTTATTCATATTTATATAGACAAAGTAGTATAAATCTTAATATCAGTCATTTATCTGTTCTTGGACATAGCATGGCAATATTATTAGATTATTGGAATTTTAATATCGGTGCATCCCTGATTATTTAACAATATTAAACATCCCCAATTACCAGATTATAGAATGTAGTCATTAGTTGACCATAGTTTCTCAGTTTGATTAAGGCCTATTTTTTTTCTTCTAGCTGAGTCAGAGTAAAAGAATATAGAATACTTCATGTAAGTATAAATAAGAACATTGTCTAGTCCTGCCCTTAATGCCAAAGTAAAATGTGCAAAATACCGTGGAGCCGCCATGACCCCCTAACCTTAAATTTGTGTTTTGTCCAGTGTCATCACTGAAGCATTCTGGGAAAAGGAACTCCACCCCTTCATTCTAAGCTCCAGGAAAGGACCAGCGACATCAAAACCTCCCTGGCATTCGCATATAGACAAATACATGCTCTTCCCCAGCTGGCTTTCACTATGTGAAACCAATTCAATTCAAACCTTGCACAGAGCAAATTGTATTTATTAGGAAGTATATAAATATTTAAATATAGGTCTATATATATATATATATATATATATATATATATATATATATATATATATATATATATATATATATATATAGCTCTATGTCTGTCTGTATAAACCCATTGTTATCACATTACCCATGAGAATGGCTTGTTTGTGCTTTCTTAAAAAACCTTTATGACTTTGTGATCACTACTTTCTAAAACGAACGCACTGTGCATCTTCATGACGTCACTCAAATATATCTATGCTTTAGCTATTTTTCCAGATGTTCCCCACACTGGATGCTTTTTTGTAAAACTAGTGATGATTTTTTTGTGTTTTAATGCATGGAGTGGCTCTACTGGATAGGTGGAGAGGGTCCGTATTTGCTCTGCATGTGACATTTATTCCAATCGACTTGAGTGATGCCTGCTCCGTCGCTCCTCGTAGTCTTCTGATCATCAAACTGCTGCTTCTGCATCACACACATCAGAACCACCATATATCAGGGATGTCTCGTACAGCTCGCTGTTTGTCTGGGATTTCCTCTACTGTGTTAAGTTTAGCCCGTTGTTGTGGCCGTTGTTTTAGCACTTCGGTATTGCCTCTTAGTTTAGAGTATCGCATATATATCTCTGTATTTTTGAAGAGCATAAAAGGACTTTATTGGAATACGGATATATGTTCCGTATATCCATAAACCAGCTTAGCCTTCTATCTTTTGAGTGCACACGTCTCTGTAAAAGTTATTTCAAAAGCTTTATTGAGTTTGTTATTGTGTAAACTTATGTGAAATAAATGAAACCAGTGCTCAGGGATTGTTGAGAGAGAAACACAGTAGCAATGCTCGTGAACAAATGGGTGGAATTCACTTTGACACCACAAAGGTCAAATGTCAAAGATTAGCACAGGTCATAAAAACTTTATGGAACGGCTGAGTGTGGAAAACAGGATCGTTGTATGGAGGCCTATCTCTGCCACATAAAACAAAATGCTTAGGTAAACCATAATTATGGCAGAAAATGTGATAATGTCATAACTATGAGATAAAAGTCGAAACTGTCATGGTCAAAATTATGAAAAAGTTGAAATTATGAGATCATATGAAGTCTTAATTATTACAAGTCAACACTGAGATACAAATTCTTGCCATTCAATTATGCCATAGAAGCATATTCTTACCAAATTCTTACCAGAATTCTGACTTGGTATGTCATAATTTCAGCTTTTTTTTTATTATTATGATATTTAGGTCATAATTTTGATTCGGATTTACAAAAACAAAGGCTTCCCGAGTATTAAGAAGAGGACATGCTTAGAGTCTAAAGCTTTATTGTCATGAGGAAGACAGTTTGACTTACTGTACTTGAATTGGAAGGAATTCAGGTTCAATAATTACATTTATCTAATTATTATAAGTATGTAATTGTGTTATACTTTTGTGATTTGTTCTTTGTTAGTTTGGTTTCAAGTAAGAAATAATAATAACCATTATTTAAAAAAAAGTTTTGTTTATGACTGCTAACATTTGAATGCTAAATTAATTCCATTGAGCAACAATTTGAAGTGAGTTTTAGTGTAGAATATTCAAATCCTTTTACATTTATGAGATTCAATAGATGAAACGATTCATTCACTATTACTTTTCTAAAATGCTTGTAATTCTGCATAAGGAAGTCTTCTGAATGGCTACAATATGAAGTTTTAAACTGGAAAAAGTGTTGCTTCTGTTATAGTGAGTGCATTCATATATATTTGCCTTTTCAAATCAGATTTTACATGATCATAATGCTTGTTTTGTGTTTCAAGGAAAGGAATATACAGTGCAGTTGGGAATTTATTGTCATTGGTTTAATTTGCAAAGTACAGCATGAACGAAAGTGTATGAAATACTCTCAGATGGGCAAGTTTGAAGGTTTGATTATGTTCCAACGTTTGCTACAAATATGAATGCAATCTTCTGATGTAGGTGTGTGCCTAGATGTACTGTATAAAGTGCTGTATAAAATTTAATATTCTGCACATGTGCAAGTCAGCCCTTAGATAGGAGTTTTAGTATGTGACTTAGTCGGAATGCAGTCATTATTTACCTGTGATCTTTGAAAAAAATAATATTGTTCTGCCTTTAAAAGTTGTGCCAAACTGTTTGCCAACCTTTAGTGCGTCCTTTAGGTATTTGTTCTGTGTATTTGTGTGTGTAAAAACCACAATTTATTGATTATGAATTTACTGAAGCAGTCCACAGAGAGGGTAACTAATAACAGAGGGCCTTAAATAGCTTAAACACAATACAGTTTAAGTGGAAGGATCCCTGCTCGTAATCAATTTCAAGCATCATTGTGAATTTATATGTTACAGGTGGGCCTCCAACGGAGTTAGACGAAACAATATTTCAAGAATGAAATACGCAATCAGGTTTTCATTTCTTTGGCAACTCATGATTTTATTTTGTTTAAAAACCCAAACTGTCAGCGGAAGCTACAAACACTGTTTAATTATTTCATTTGATTGATTTGCTGCTGTATACAATCATTGATTGCAAAGGTTTACGTTCATATTTGTGTTTATGTCACCCCTATGTCTTTTCGTATACTATTAAAGGGTAAAATATATGAAAAATCTTCAAAGGACAATGAGTGTTTGTGTGTGTGTCCACAGAGTAATATATGAGAGTAATATCAGATCTGTCGTCAATGGGGTCCTGTGATGACGGGGCCACCCATAAAATGTGAATTTAAGCAGCAGCCCCGATTGAGTTACAAAAATCAGCATATGAGTTATTTACCATTATGCCACAGACAACCATGGAAATTTGTAACTTTTTTTTCTAACTCCTTGATCTCATGTCATTCCAACTTCCAAAATTTACTCACTCTCAAGTTGTTCCAAACCTGAATGAGTTTCTTTCTTATGTTGAAGAGAAAAGAGGATATTTTGAAGACTGTTTTAACCAAACAGCTGACGGTAGCCATTGACTTCCATAGAATGGAAAAATACAGTTAGTTTTGTGTTCAACAAAAGAAAGAAATTCATGCAGGTTTGGAACAACTAATGACAGAATTTTCATTTCTAGGTGAACTATCCCTTAAAAGTGATTTATACGTTTTTTTTTTTTTTTTTTTTTTTTGAACCGAAATTTCAAGATGTTCAATAAATGTGCAAATTCAACTGAACTGGACAACTAGCACTCTAAATAGCATAAAGCTTTAAAGCAAGTCTATGCACTTGATGGCCATCTTTGTAACACCCCCAGGCAGCTCTTTCCAGTTACACAAGTGCAGCTGCTGCTTCTATAAATTGTGTTTCTTTAGCTCAAATCAATCTAAAACCTTTTTTTTCCAGGCCTATTATTTATTATTTAAGATGAATTGTTTGGAGCCCCACAATTCATTAATTAATTCCTACGATTTATTAATTTGTTCCCTCATCTTAAGTAAATCATGGCCATGTTGTACTTATTTGTTCCCCCAATTTATTAATTTGTGCCCCTTTTTTTAAGTTAAATGTAGTAAAAAGTTAAAACAGAGTGAACCACACAGTGAAAATGATAAATGATCTAATAATGATCTTGCAGGGCCCCCGAATCACTTTTTTGAGACACAAAATCGAAGAAAATGGTCATATATATATATATATATATATATATATATATATATATACACTCACCTAAAGGATTATTAGGAACACCTGTTCAATTTCTCATTAATGCAATTATCTAATCAACCAATCACATGGGAGTTGCTTCAATGCATTTAGGGGTGTGGTCCTGGTCGAGACAATCTCCTGAACTCCAAACTGAAGCCACAACACGCACCACCTTGAGAAGTATATAAATTGGCACCACCTGTGCCAATTGGGCATCGTTTAAATGTCACGACCTACCTGAGCATTGTTTCTGACCATGTCCATCTCTTTATGACCACCATGTACCCATTCTCTGATGGCTATTTCCAGCAGGATAATGCACCATGTCACAAAGCTCGAATCATTTCAAATTGGTTTCTTGAACATGACAATGAGTTCACTGTACTAAAATGGCACCCACAGTCACCAGATCTCAACCCAATAGAGCATCTTTGGGATGTTCAATTCAATTCAAGTTTATTTGTATAGCGCTTTTTACAATACAAATAGTTACAAAGCAACTTTACAGAAAATTATGTTTCTACAATATTTAGTAGTAGCTAAAGGTGGTGACTGTCAGTTTGTGCACGTTTGACAGGATTTTTAGAAAAAATTTTAATTAATTATTTTATTAATTAATAATTATTATGCAGTCACACTTGTAGCAATAATTGTTAGTTCTGTTTGTTGATTCAGGGTTAGCATCATCTGAGGTCCTCTGAGGGTCAGCATCATCTCTTCTCAGGTGTTTTGGATCCAGTCTGGAGCTTGTGTAAATCCTAGTTACCACGGGATGTAAATCCCGTGGCAAAACATAGAGACAAAATAGAGACATCATTAGCATAGCTGCTGATCCAACAAAGTAAAATTAGTTTAACCCAAGCTAATGAATAAAAATGCACATTTGATCAGATACAACTACACTCAAAATTTAAAAGATACATTATTCAAATGCTTGGCGAAAGAGATGCGTTTTTAATCTAGATTTAAACAGAGAGAGTGTGTCTGAACCCCGAACATTATCAGGAAGGCTATTCCAGAGTTTGGGAGCCAAATGTGAGAAAGCTCTACCTCCTTTAGTGGACTTTGCTATCCTAGGAACTACCAAAAGTCCAGCGTTTTGTGACCTTAGGGAGCGTGATGGATTGTAACGTAGTAGAAGGCTAGTTGCAGGAGCTAAACCATTTAGGTAAGTAATGATAATTTGTAACTGATACGGAACTTAGTAGCCAGTGCAGAGACTGTAAAATTGGGGTAATATGATTATATGTGGTGGAACGAGAGCTTCGTGCCTTGGATGTATATATAAATAAATACAGATTTCATTCATAATTAATTTTATATCTATCCAATTTGCAGCCAACTGAATATAAAGATCCAATATTCGTTTTTTTATTTTGAGTCTGAGACTAAAGCGCAGTATGTAAACACTATAAATTGTATAAGAATTCTGTAACACTAAGAAATGACATCAAGCAATGAATATACAGTATATTACAATATCTAGATGATGTAAGAGTACTTGTAATGTGACAAAACAATACACAGTACATTCACGTTATTCATTCAGATTATGTGAATCACATAAAGAGATTTTGATAGCTGCATCTAATCAGAATAGTTTGTGTAACTTGCGAAGAGGTTAATTGATGACGAAATCACACACTTCCCCGCAATGCAACGCGATACTTCCGGGTTTCTTCTCACCGAAGCCTCGCTTTCGATTTCAACATGGTGGCTACGTGAAATCAGCCGTGTAACGTGACCCATACCTGACTGACTTTAGGACCCGCGCGGAGCTGCTGGAGCGCTGGCCTCTGCTGCAGTCAGCGTGAGCAGCGGAGCATCCGGAGGAGAGCTGGCCGGCTGGGGAGGCGGTGGAGGACGGGGAGAGCGAAGCAGAAGGAGGATCCGGGAGTCAGCGAAAACAAAAAAACAAAAAAGGGGTCAGGCCTGGAACTTGGCGAAGCGGGTAATTAACACTGAGATCCGCTTTTCTAGAACCATAAGCCGCCATCGAAATAAGTCTCCGCCGTGGGGCTGGCCGTTTTTTTGGTGCGATACGGTGGGGGGCGGCTCGATGTGGCCAGTGGTTTTTCCTGCTCATACAGATGTGCGACTTAATACACCGCGAGCGTTTATTTGCAGCTCCTCGAAACAATGGCTGTTTCAAAACCTAGCGAGCTGCCTAACGTTACCTAGACAGCATTTTTGATAATCATTATGTTCCGCACGCGCTTATGATGCCCTCAAAATGCCAAAAGACGCGCTTAAGATGTTCCAAAGTGCTCTCTAGGTAGGCATCTCACCTTATGGGTATGGGCAGAAACTACTGTATGGTTACTACTGCGATTTTAATTTTTTATTTTTTTCTGGAAATAGAGTTACGGGATAGTTCACCCAAAAATTTAAATACTGTCATTTATTCACACTCATGTCATTCACAAGCCAGTGACACTATAAGACGTTTGACATAATAGATGTCAAGCCTGTTTCCTAATATGTCATATTTAAATAAAACTGTAAACGTTATTGAGTTTTCAATAACGAAAAAAAAAAATTGGTTCACGAAGAAAGTTATCATATAAATTTTGATATAGCGCACAAGTCATTCAGATGACTGTTATGATGCTTCTTGTCATTTTTGGAGCTTCACAGCCCCCTGGTCACTATTGAATTTAATTGTCTGGAAAAGAGCGGCATGGACATTCTGATAAACCTTTTTTTCACTGGAAGAAAAGGGTTTGGAATGACATTACAGTACGTTAAGAATTCAGAACACAGAGTATTCATTTTTTGGTGAACTATTCCTTTAACGGTAGAGTCGCCTAATTTATTGACCTCTAAATCTAATTTCATGGGACTTTGGTGTCCTACTTGTAGAGAAAGCACAGTGAGGCACACATACATGGGAGTGAAGAATAAAATGTACAGATCCCTTTAAAACCGCTCTGAGGAAGAAAATAGGAAATACCATGAAGTAAAGAGTTCGTATTTCACCTCAGAGAAGGGTTTTTCGAGTCAACAATATATTATTTTCTCGTGCATTAAATTGAAACATTAAATGTAATTAAGGTTCATTTCTCATGCACAATTCCCAATTATTTGCATACACATCAATGTTTTACTCACTTATCAGACATTAAGAAGTCTGTTTGGCATTATAAGTTTGAAAGCACCTCATCTTACTTATATGAGGGCAACATTTTATTGTGAAATGAGTGTATTACACAAATTGTATCCGAGTGCTGTTTCTTTTGATTATTGTGTTCCTTTCCACAGGGGATCCTAGAGAAGGAGGGTCATCATTTTATCCCCTATTTTTCTTCTTTTATTTTCATTTTCTTTTGCATTGTATTCAACAGTCACTCATTTGGCGATGCCGTCCAGCTCAGTTACCACCGCCGCCGCATTCAAGAGCTCCGACATCAACTGTGACACGAACGGAAATCAAATGGTAAGAGGTTAATGAGTCCCTGGACATTTTTAGGCTAGCTACCACATCTGTCACTGAAGTGTCTTGTGTTTCGAAAAGCTTTAGTTTGCATATGCCAAAACTAGAATTTTGTAAAAATGTTGTTGCAATAATTTCAAAAGTGGTGGTGACATGTTATAAATCTTCATGCAGCACGCAATTCTTAAACTAATATTAATGATTCTGGCATTTTTAATGTTAAATATAATTAATATATTAATATTTATATAATATATAAAGGTACATTGGTAAAACTTGACTTAAAGCCTTTATGTATAACACATTATAAAAGTATGCATTAATATGCCTTGTAATACACCTTAAAATGCATCGTACAATCTCATGAATAATTTCACGCCATCGCGGAAATACCGTGATGAGATTCTTACTTGCAAAATGTCCTTCACGTCTTTGTAGAACTCACAATTACAACTTGAAAAATTTTGTGAGATCTTCCAACTTGTAGCACCTGACAGCTAAAACTTCACGTAGAAACACTTAGAATCCTATCATCGCGTATTGTTGATTTCTTAATAATGCAAGAATACGAAGAATATTCTGAAAAGAAACGAAAGCCGTACAATACAGTTTAATGTCGCTAGCACAAAGGTGAATAATTATCTAATGTTGCGCGGAATAAACTACACGTTTATAAATTTGAGTAAAAACCGTTACTTGATGTTTTGTGTTTTTTCTGTTGATTAAACAAATACATTTTGGCAATACTATTGTTGCCATAATTCGGAGGATGTGAACATCTCAGACTAGAACGTCCTAGTAATTGCAGTAATTATGACGTGACTTGAACAAGGTATAATATTCAGCCAGTAGGAGCAACTGCTAACAGTTCTTTTTTACTCATTATGCGTTCATTTGTTCATAAATTTAAGTCTTAAATAGTCTTATTTGTATCTATACCAAATAGATTACTTGTTAAAGTGTTTGTTTTCCTGAATAAACGCATATTCATTCATTTTCTTGCATAATTTCTTTTTACCCATTTCCATTTTCCAGATGTCTGACACGTTTCGTGTCAAAATTAAAGGGCCAGTTCACCCAAAAATGAAAATTCTGTCATCATTTACTCACCCTCATGAAGAACCAAACAGTTTTGGTGACTTTCATTGTATGAACAAAAATAAAAACATATTTTTGAAAGCATCTTCTTTTACATTTCACAGAATAACATTTTTGGGTGAACTGTCCCTTTAAGTCTCTCCTCAAATCCATCAGTACAGTATTTCATTCAGTATATCATGATGATTTGTCGTGATTCATTTCCACGGCGGTGACTTGTGGGGCTATCAGGTGTCAGCGTAGAGGCTCTGGTCAACATAAATAGTAAACATGAGTAAACTGTTATCAGAGATGGTGCCTGCTCTTTTTCTCCAATTTTGAGTGTTTAGTGACGTTGGTGTTGGCTTGTGTTGGAGAGGCTGCCGTTCGCCTGATTTACGGGGGATTTCATTCTTCCCTGCCCCTGCACCCATGGACCCGTGCTACGCTCGCAGTCCTGTTGCTTGGCAACAGTTCTTGCCTTAAATAACCGGCTGCCGACAGAAATAGAGCAAGGATGTGGACAGTGTTACTGAGTTCACACAAGGCAATGTCGATTTCTGTGCACACCCTTTGTTTTTGTTTGTTTAAACACGTTGTTTGTTTATTTGTATCGTAATGAGAACATTGCGTGAGGCTAGTAGGGTTTATTAGTCATAAAATATGTGGAAAGACCTTCACAGGAATAGAGTGAATGCTAACTCTCCAGAATTCAGATTTTAAATGAATAGATAAATGGAAAAATAAAAGAAATAAATATGCATCACATTTTAAATATAAATATATTTTAATAATTTAAAATATAATTTACATTTGAGTTTAATTGTGCATTTTTAAGGCATCTGTGTCTAATTTGAGGTGCTATTTGTACTCTGCTTATTTAGATTCATATCAGTTTCGTTATGCATTAATAAGAAGAAATTCCAATGGTGTCCCGCCATCTTTCAGCCATGCTGGACTTCTCAGTAGTCATGGCAGACGGGGACAGCATCCTCATTAGCATTCTGATTTAGAGCCGGTGGTTTCATTCAGCCCAGCCCTGAAGCTGCTGCAGCAGCTACATTAGGATCATCTTTTCTCTCCCGTCCACCCTAGGGTGCTTGGCTGGACGAAGGGTGGCTATTGTTGAGGAGGGAAGACACGGTTGTGTTAAACAAAGAGAAAGTGAATGAGGGGAGAGAATGAACCACTGAATGTCTTTGTAATTGTGTCAGGAAAGAGTCCAGAGAGTTCAGCATCTCTCCACGGCTGTATCAAACCGCACTTTATCTCAGCTAAAAGGACGATGCCATTCAAACACTGGCTTTTCTCATTATCTAAGTAACCTTGACGTAAGAGATGTAGAATGATATTATAAATCTTTTCATAAAAAAATGTAGGTCTTGGTGTCAACTGCAATATTTTGGTGTGGTAAAGTTACTGTAAAAAAAAAAAAAAAAAAAAAAAAAAAGAGGATGAATCGATATTAAAAATCTTTCCAATGCTGATAAACTGCTAATTATTTTCATGTTTTGGCTGATAAAATTATAAAATGGCCAATATTTAACTCTACTATTTTGTCTACATGCATTAAAAAAAAAAAACTATAGGGACACAAAATATAGTGGTATTGTATCAGTTATCGGCCGATATTAAATCTTTTAAAATATGGGTATTTTTTTAATTATCTGTATCAAGTTTTGGATATTTACAGTTTGTGGGGTTGGTAAGTGGTTTTTGAAAATCTTTATTTGATCAAAAATGCAGTAAAGATAATAACATTGTGAAATGTCTTCAGCATTACAACATTATAATTTACAGTATGAAAAGTGGATGTTAATTTTGAGATTAACATCACATTTACCAGTGCTATTGAATTATTAATGTTTTTAAAGATTAAATTTAAGTGAGCACTAGATGATGATAATCTAAATGTAAAAATAGAGAAATGAGAAGGCACAAATACACAATTTTTATTATAAAAATAAATAAATAATAATACCTTTATTTTAAATAAATGCTGTTCTTTTAAACTCTCTAGAATCCTGAAAGAAATCATGGTTTCCACAAAATATTAAGCACCTTTTTAAAAAAAAAATATTAAACACCTTTTTAAAAATAAAAATAATGATAATAATGATAAAAATTAATTCTTCTTGAGCAATTTCTGAAGTATCATGTGACACTAAATACAGAAGTAATGGCTGCTGTAATTTCAGCTTTACCATCACAGGAAAAAAAATTACAATAGAAAACATTTAGAAATGTCCTAATATTTCACAATAATATTGTCTCTACTGTATTTTTGATCAAATAAATGCAGCCTTGGCAAGGATAAAAGACTTTCAAAAACCACTTACCAACCCCACAAACCTTTGAACATGAATGTAATCTCCAAAAAGTGAAACATAAAAAACTTAAAATAGGCTGATAACTGTACCACTATATTGTGTGTCCCTAGTAAAAAAAAAAATAATAATAATATATATATATATATCATATCATATCATATATCAGTAGAATTCAAATTAAATATCTACAGTTTTCTTAAGTGTATTTGGAAAAAGTTTTGGAATGAAACAAATAATGTGACGCATGAAAATTACAATATTACAAAAATAAATAATACTTTTATTTATATTATCCATGGAACTCAAAATGGCCATGTGCCGGAGAGCTTGAATATGAGCCAGTAAGGGGTCTGGTTAAGCAATAATAGTTAATTAATGTGCATTTCTGTCTGTTTAGAATGAGAGCTCTAGAATGGACACCATGATTATTGATGAGATGCCTTCGCTCTGCACTCCTGTCCGCAAGGTTGGACGGCCTGGCCGCAAACGCAAGAACCTCCCCGTGAGTATCCTAGAGACTGAGCTCTCAACACTCAACCAAACCACAAAACACCCAACTTCCCTTGGGATTCGGTTTATTTTCGTTTATCCACCAGGCGCTAGTTTTGGCAGTGGTAGGGAACGTGTAAACAGGCAAACATGAGGTTGCTGGTAATGACACATTTTTTTGTAATTGGACAAACTTGTGATTTGCACCTGGTGGACAACAAAACACACAAAGACTCCTATAGACTAATGCTTAGTTAGTGCTTCTGGTCAAATGAAGCAAAAACAAGCCCACATATGCTGAAAAGCTTCTCTCTCAGTGAGAGAAAGTTGCTTTATGCAATGTTAAGTTCAAAACTTGCTAACATGAAAGATGTTTCTGACTTATGAGCTAAAATGTTTTTTTGAAGAGCAGAAAGACAGTTTTTATGTGTTAGAAGCTCTATGCACAGAAACTTATGCTAGTGCTTCAATGCTCAGGATTGTCAGTTTAGAGCTTCTGAGACCTGAGCCATATTTTGAAGGTAATCGCTTGACTTGAGCCTAGCAAAATCCCCCAATTCAAGGAAACTAAAAACCCCACAAGGGTGCGTTTCCCAAAACCAAATATCACCGCAAGTTCTGTCATTATCAATAGAGTTCAATGAAACTTGTGACCCTGGTCAGCTAATGATGCTTTTGGGAAACATGTTCATTGACTGTGATTTAATTTTTGTGGTGAATCTTAGCCTCCAATAAAAGTCTGGCAGTGTCAGCAAGTGTTGATTGCATTTCTACACGGCTCTTACAGCTCATGTGTACAGTGTCACAGTGTCTGGGTTGTGTTCCCTGGGTTTCCACTAGGTGTCCTCCTTTCTCACGGTGTCTGTCTCCTTATCACTTCCTGTTCCCTTATTTGGTCACCTTCCTCCTGTTGAGTAATTGATTGTTCCCCACCTGTCTCCTGTTCCCTCATTATCCTTCTGTGTATTTATACCCGGTCTGTCTGAGTCTGTGTGACGGAGTCCTTGTTTAATGTCCTATGATTATTCATGTCCGTCGCTTCTTGCCTTGCCTTGCCTTGCTTTGCCTTGACTTGCCTTACCTTGTCTTACCTTGTCTTCGTGTCTTGTTTATGTTGGATTTGGATATTCAGTTTTGACCCTGCCTGGACTGTTTACCCCTTTGGATTACCCTTTAAATAAATGACTTGCCTGCAATTGGTTCCCTCTCCCGTGTTATCTGTAACACCGAACGTGACATACAGAAGAACCAATAAGACTGATGAAATTTGAACACAGTTTCATTATTAGTGTGTGCAAACTGGCAGATTAAAATCCTTTCACGCCACAGAGCACCACTCACATAGTTGTTCACTTAATTACATCATATTCTTCCAAAATGATTGTTTATATACAGTCGTGGCCAAAAGTTTTGAGAACTACATAAATATTGGAAATTGGAAAAGTTGCTGCTTAAGTTTTTATAATAGCAATTTGCATATACTCCAGAATGTTATGAAGAGTGATCAGATGAATTGCATAGTCCTTCTTTGCCATGAAAATTAACTTAATCCCAAAAAACCTTTCCACTGCATTTCATTGCTGTCATTAAAGGACCTGCTGAGATCATTTCAGTAATCGTCTTGTTAACTCAGGTGAGAATGTTGACGAGCACAAGGCTGTAGATCATTATGTCAGGCTGATTGGGTTAGAATGGCAGACTTGACATGTTAAAAGGAGGGTGATGCTTGAAATCATTGTTCTTCCATTGTTAACCATGGTGACCTGCAAAGAAACGCGTGCAGCCATCATTGCGTTGCATAGAAATGGCTTCACAGGCAAGGATATTGTGGCTACTAAGATTGCACCTAAATCAACAATTTATAGGATCATCAAGAACTTCAAGGGAAGAGGTTCAATTCTTGTAAAGAAGGCTTCAGGGCGTCCAAGAAAGTCCAGCAAGCGCCAGGATCGTCTCCTAAAGAGGATTCAGCTGCGGGATCGGAGTGCCACCAGTGCAGAGCTTGCTCAGGAATGGCAGCAGGCAGGTGTGAGCGCATCTGCACACACAGTGAGGATAAGACTTTTGGAAGATGACCTGGTGTCAAGAAGGGCAGCAAAGAAGCCACTTCTCTCCAAAAAAAAAATAAAGGACAGATTGATCTTCTGCAGAAAAACTGCAGAAACTCCCCACATCTTAATCCCATTGAGAACTTGTGGTCAATCCTCAAGAGGCGGGTGGACAAACAAAAACCCACTAATTCTAACAAACCCCAAGAAGTGATTATGAAAGGATGGGTTGCTATCAGTCAGGATTTGGCCCAGAAGTTGATTGAGAGCATGCCCAGTCGAATTGCAGAGGTCCTGAAAAAGAAGGGCCAACACTGCAAATACTGACTCTTTGCATAAATGTCATGTAATTGTCGATAAAAGCCTTTGATGTGTATGAAGTGCTTGTAATCATATTTCAGTACATCACAGAAACAACTGAAACAAAAATCTAAAAGCAGTTTAGCTTTTTGAAAACTAATATTTATGTAATTCTCAAAACTTTTGGCCACGACTCTACTTACTGACTTCACCCTAGGCTGGATGATTGGATGCATTTTTCAGTAATAACTTTTGTCTTTTTGTGGCCAAGTTTATGTTTCACATGGAGAAATATAATTATGGCGTCAATTCAATGCCACATATTCTTGCAAAAGAATTGAAGTATTGCAAAACAAAATAAAGATTTGCACATTAAAAAAACCATGCATGTTTTAAACCTAGTGAATAAGTGCATGCCTCTGCTCAACAATGGTACCTTGATCAGTTGTAATCTGCATGTCGGACCGATGACGTAACTTCCAGGGAGGCATGTCCAGGCAGTGCCATCTCAAGGGGGGTGTGAGGCCCTGTGCAAAGTTGACGTATGAGGACCTCTGCAATTTTGTGTGTGTTTGTGTGTGTGTGTGTGTGTGTGTGTGTGTGTGTGTGTGTGTGTGTGTGTGGGTTGCTATAGTAACAAACGCAACTTTAACAGCATCTGATCGATTGTGATGCCATGCTCACTGACATACTTGCACATGCATCACGGTCATGCACAAACTCATAAGAACTGTAAGATCGTAATCAATTTACACTATTTGAAAATAATATTGTGCACATTCACTGTTATTCTTGTCATGTTCATTTATGAATTACATGAATCATGATTGCATATTTTATAGATAGATATAACTATCGGTTGCTGAACATATCTATCGTAAAACAGTTTTAATACAGTACTACTTACACATCTCTCAATAGCAGTGTTTCCACTGTTGGGACAAAAGCGGGCGTGCTAGTGCGTGCCAGGGCCAGTCGCATTTCCACTGTCACTTCTGGTGCTTGATTGTGCCTCGTCAGTGCTTCCTCGTTTTTTGGCCCGTCGAAGACCTTGGGCCAAAGCGGGCCAGCTGGGGCTAGAGGAGTGGTTATGAACAAAGGCAGAGTTTCTCCATGTCTGGAGAGCATCAGCACTGCGGATCATTTCATAAAGCATACAGCTATAACACTAGCATTAAATTTTTTTTTAAATAAGTTGAGCCCAAAACTCACTTTTAGTCAGCAGCGAGTGTTTGAAATAATTTGATCCGATGTGGAAGAAATATTTATAAGCGATGCAAAAGACTATGCACACTAGGCATTAACGTTACCATAGTAAACATGGTAAACTGTGACCGCTTGGAGAAATCAGACCTCTATCACAATCGTGTATTTATTTAGTAATTTATATAATCTGTCATAAATCTCGACTCGAGAGTTTAGCTCCGCGTAGCCTATGTTATAAAGATATAATAATGGTTTTTGTTCGGGAGCTTTTATAAAAATAGAGATATTATCATTCATTCTAAATGTGACGGCTACTGTGGCTACAAATGAACAGAAATAGACTCGACTGAATAAGCAAGCTATTTTCATAACGTTTAATTTAGTTAAAGTTTAAGAGTTAAATTTATTTCTGTGTGACTAATTTTGAGTCCTAATAAATTAATTAATTACGATCAATGTATCACTTATTCTATAGTAAAACATTGATGCTTTTGAATTTAAATATTTAACAAAGCATGCAAACAAACGGACGCTTATTATTAGTTTTCTGATAACTTCTCTTTGTTGGTAAAATGAAGGGGTTGTATGACGTTGTTCTGAGAGGTGTGTAAAGGGTGGGTTTTAGTGAAGCGCAGCGGTGCTTCAGGCTCGACTGTGGAAACCCCACGCTATTCTGGCCTTGGTGCTACTGGCCCGAGGCTATTAGCCCCATCCAACCTGTTTTAAGCCCTGGCTCGCACTGGCCCGACAGTGGAGAAGCGGCCATTGTGTTATGAGAGTGAAGCAAGACCTGCCTTCTTTAATTCTGATTGGCCAACTCGATCATTTTGACATTGACTAGCACTGTTGGACCATTGAGGCAGACCAGCCTAAAAGTTTAACTTTTAAAACTTTTTGTCATCCTAACAACAAACAGCTTTACTCTTTCTTATATACAAAGTCTTATACTGTCTATAAGCTATGACTATTTTAGTCTTTCAAAGGACAAAATGGGTGGAAAAAAAGACATAAACTACATAAAATGCAGGCCAGGAGCGAGGCCCTCCAGAGGCGTGAGGCCCTGTGCGGTCGCACACTTGGCACAGCCCTAGCGACGGTACTGTGTCCAGGACTGAAACTCAAAATAAAAGTAGCCTTTCAAATAAATTAGTTGCTATGGCCATGGAAATATGTGTTGCAAAATCATTGCTTTTGCTCTTTTTCATTTATATTTTGTAATCCTTTATTTTTATTTGCAAAAATAAATTTTTCTCGCAGTACTTCATTTTCTTTTGCAAAACTTTATTTTCTTTTGCAATATTTCAGTTGTTTTGCAAATATATGTGCCATTGAATTTACTCCATGTTCTTGGATACAACTTATTGTACAGTCATGTACAATAGTCATGAAACACTGAACACGTTGCACATTCTGCCGTCCATCTTGTGGAACTTGAGAACACATGTTCAAAATGACGCATCTGGTGCTTTTTGTACGGTGTTTGACCAGCTTTGTCAATGCTGAATTGTGGCTGGACATCTTGGCTACAATTGACCATATGGACAATTACTTCCTGGTTTTAGATAAGCCAGCTCAGTCATTTCCGGTCAACTATACTATGCCGTAAAGGGAGCGCCCTTTGCGTGGTTTCTCTACCTAATTCATTCACAATTTGGAGAAAAGTTTTGTTTGTCTAAGATGACCAAACGTCTACGTATACCATTTCAGGAATGATAAACACGAATTTAAAATTTACGCGAGGGAATCCATTATATCATGCCACGAGTCATTGCAATGATTGACAGTGGCTAACGAATGAATCATCTGACGAGCTGATGTCAAAATAGAGCTGTGCATTAAGTGATTCAGCCTAACAAAACTACAGCAGCAAGCAGCAAGTCTTTGTTGGATAAAACTTCATGTAGTTTTTAAATTAAATCTTAACATTCAAAAATATTCAATGCATTATTAATTTTTTATAACTTATTTAATTTGTATTTAAGTTTAAATAATTCAGCATTATAGGCTGTTGTCTGGACTTATTTATTTATTTAAATGACAATTAATTTATTCTGCTGCCATCTCGTGGCTATAACAGTAATTTAATTTTCATCTTAAAAAGTCTTTATTTTTTGCCGTGATACGTTTTTGAAACATTTCTTCATGTCCTCTTCATGAATTAGAAAATGAACCTTTAATAATGTAAATTTTATAAACGTTGAGAAATGATGGGAGCATGATGTCCGCGACAACGCAAATCCAGTTAATCTGCAAACAGCAACGTACTTGATAACTTCAAACAGCTCGTCTTGGCTACTTCAATTTTCCTCACTGTATATTTACAATAAAACGAATTATGATATCAAATACCACTGCCTCCTTTCGTTTTCATTTAAACATAAAAACAGCTGCAGAAATGTACTTAGTTCAGGGATATGTGTATATATACAGCCATTACAATGAAACAAAATATTATATCAGTTTGCCTTTTTTATTTTCATTTTAACACATAGATAAATTTAATACAGACCAAAGATAACCTGTTAGATTTACCAAAAACGAATTATATTTTATTTTTAACCACTAAAGAGACATCAGAGCCAGCGGCACACATCAGAAGGTCTAGCCGAAGTGAGGCTGCTCTCGGCGGATACATGATTACTGAGCTCCCGCTGATCGGCGAAACACATTTTTAAAATAGGCACTGTCTTTATAAATAAACCACAGATTTGAGTTTTAAACTACTACACTCTCGCCTGAAATACTTTTAAAATTACATTTCATGATACAATAAAACAGTAATATTTTGAAAATGATCCGAATAAATGGTGGTTGAACTCAACCAATGCTCCGTGAACTCAACCAATCATGATGTTTAGCGCACAAGTTCCGCCCCCGAAACTTTATTTAGTTCCCGGTTCCTGCGGGGGAAACACACCAAGTACCAGGCCAAAGTCCCTAGTTCCTGGGTAAAGTTCCTGCGGTGGAAACGGGGGCATTTAGTACCATTGGGATGTCGTTTAGGAGATTAGCATAACTGCCTAAACGGTTATGATAGTGTTTATTTGTCAGCATTCAAATGTACAGTTATGTGTCCTTTCCTGGGATTACCAGACTGCATATAAAATTATATGTTATTTAATAACATGAAACTGTATGTTAATTCCGCTATCATTATTTATGGTGTTGCAATTGTTTTGTTTCTCAGTTTCTGATTAGAATGAGGCAGGAGAGATTACGAGCTGGCTTATCTTTATCCGGAAGTTCTAAATAGCGCCCCGTGCATATGGTCAATTTATTGTACAGTCTGGCACAAAACACTAGTGAAAAAAGTGAACTGTAACCTGTATGGTGATTAGATTCCTAGTTTTGGACTGGATTCTCGAACTTGAGTGCTGGTGCTTTTCGGAAAGTGTGCGGCCAGCTTTGTCTGTGCTCAATTGCGGCTTGATGTCTTAGCTAAAATATATCTTACAGTGTGATATGAATTACATTACAACCGCTTTGTCTGTGTCTTTGAGATCACATTATTGGTTGTTTTGCACCTTAATGATAAACAGCGCAGGGCCATTGTTAGGTAGGAGTATGTCCTCGGTCATGGGACTGCACTAAGGTCCTCTATAGATTATTTTACTCACTGAGCCCTAAAGAGAAATCATAAAACCTTTGCCCTGGGCCCAGTAAATTTTAAGGAGTGAATATCGGGAGTAAGTTCTTTTACACGTCCAGTCCCTGGTAAACATCCCCCTTTCTCTGGAGCCAGTATTCCTGTTTTTTGAAAATAATCTGCGCTCTTGCATAATTAATCCAGAGAGGGCATGTCAGGGCATGTGGATGTTCGGTTGCCCCACATCCTCTCCTGCCTTCCCCTGAGGACTTTCTGATTGTATTATCCTCCTATCCCATTTCTTCAACAGGTAATTGCGGTCCTGCGAGGAGAGCGATGTCTTACTCTGTGAAATGTAAGCCATGTGAAGACAGATAGAATAATGTTAGTGTCATCTCTCGTAGAGGTGCTGACTGCTGATGTGGAGGACTTTGTTAGCATTCTATGTTTGACTGCCTCTGTGAAACTGTTTGGATTTGTGAAGCCGGCTGGGGAAGACGAGGCTCTAAGTGATGTATCAAGAGTGATGACTGGGACTTTTTTTTAATTTGGCTTTATTTTTCATCTTGAACAGTAATAGCATTGTTTTCCACATGTCTATTTTTAGACAAGGAAGTTGGACTTACAAACAACCCCGCTCCATTCTTATTCTAAACTTTTGTGCAGCAGATGGGGAATTTTTTTCTAGGTCATAAGGAAGGTGCTAATATCAAAGCATAACACATTGTTTTGATCACTGGACTGCAGGCAATGCCATTGTTTCATGGTTTTCCAGGGTTAGATTTTTATATTCTTTGAAGAAAACATGCATTTTTTCATGTAAAACGTGCCATTGCAGTGCTTGGGTGAGGTGGGTGGTTGCCAGGGCGTTGTTCACCTAAAAATGAAGATTCTGTCATCATTTACTTTTCTCATGGTGATCCAAACCTGTGTGACTTTCTATACTTCGTGGAACATAAAGGAAGACATTTTGAAAAAAGGCAGGTTTTTTTCCATCCATACAATGGAAATCATTGAGCACCAAAATTGTTTAGTTACCAACATTTTACAAAATATCTTATTTTATCTGGGAAGTCGTGGCCTAATGGTTAGAGAGTCGGACTCCCAATCGAAAGGTTGTGAGTTTGAGTCCCGGGCCAGCAGGAATTGTGGGTGGGGGGAGTGCATGTACAGTTCCCTCGACTTAGGTGTCCTTGAGCAAGGCACCGAACCCCCAACTGCTCCCCGGGCGCCGCAGCATAAATGGCTGCCCAGTGCTCCGGGTGTGTGTTCACAGTGTGTGTGTGTGTTCACTGCTCTGTGTGTGTGCACTTCGGATGGGTTAAATGCAGAGCACAAATTCTGAGTATGGGTCACCATACTTGGCTGAATGTCACTTCACTTCACTTTAATTGTATGTTCTACAGAATGAAAGATTATACAGGTTTGTGTAAATAACAACAGTTTTTTGAGTTAACTGTCCTTTTAATGGTTACCAAGGCCCCAGAATGAAAAATAAAATGTGCGACAAAATGTCAAAACATGCAACATAACATTATGAGCATCTATGTATGGCTTGATAGACATTATCTCAGTAGAGAGAACAACAAAAAAAAACATAATGTCTAATTTGGTTCTTTTTAATGAATCAGTCCAAAAGATTCACTAAAATCAAAATGACTCCTTTCTTTGCATGAACATCTTATCTTTTTACGAACAGCTTATAACAATCCAAAAGAAAGGAAAACTTGAAATCGCATCATATGACCCCTTGAAATTAAACTGCACAATTTCAAAATGTGAAGCAAAAACAGAATGGTCTGTCTTTAGTTTTGTGAAATCGTATTACATAAAACACCTGTATGAAACTGAAACAGCAGATGTAGTAATAGTGACATTAATGGACAGTAATACATTGCCAGTACAGACACCCCTATTTTCTTTTCTTTTTTTGAGGGGGGGGGGGGGGGGTCTTAAAATGCACCAACTGACTCTCCTCCAACAATTTGAAATTATTCCTCCCATACCACCTTCCCTCTGTAATATCAAATGAAAAATGAAGCAAATGGAAATAATAAACACTAAAGTAGAAACCCAGAATCCAACATTTGTGGGTGGCACAACGCTGTAACCCTGCTTTTAGTCAAGTTGTCACCTAGAGTCTTGCTATGACAAGTAAGATCATCAAAAGTGTGCAGCTAAACAACTTGACTGTTTTAAATCTTCTGTCAGCATTACGACATAAGACAGCGACACAAATACTCCTTATTGTGAATGAGAAGAAGAACGAACAATCCAGCTGCTGTTTGGGAGATTATGTGTTTCCTCTAACTAGAGGAGAGTAACAGTTTGTATTGTGTCCAATGCCTGTTCGATTTCTCTTTCATGAGAATGGCTTTGACATCCTGAGGCAGCGAGGCAAAGTGGCAGCTGCTACTCTAAAGAGAAATGCCACTGTCATATTGGCGGTTCAGTTCTTTGCGGGCTTGAAGTCTGTTTGTCTCAGTATCGCCAGCCTCTCATGTCAGTCTGGCTTCCCGCGCACATGCTAAGCAGGTGGTTGGATTCGATGAGTGATTTATGTGAAGGTTAAAGATTAATCACTTTGTGTACAGGATGTATAGTCATACAGCACAGGGCCTTTGTGTAGTTGAGGTAGCGTGATGGCATTTTTATTCTTCTACACGGTACCATTTAAAAAAATCTTTTTAAGAAATTTAAAGTTTTATTCATCAATGATGCAGTAAATTGATGTATAATGTATAATATAAACATTTATATTTCAATTTCTTTTGAACTTCACAAAAATATTAAGCAGCACAACTCTTTCCAACATTGATGATATTAAGAAATATTTCTGAAGGATCACTGTGACACTGAAGACTGAAGTATTGCAGAAAATTCACAGGGAAAATGAAAAAATTTTGATTTTGAAAAAAAAAACATTTACTGTTCACATTACTGTTTTTTACTGTATTTTTTTTTACTGTATTATGTGCTTTATTTTAAGTGTTTTAAAGTTATTTGATATTGTTTTGTGAGGAACAGAACAAATTTAAGACTTTACTTGCTTAAAATCTGTGAGCTTTATCTGTTGTTACCGTATCGTTAAGTGAAAAACAAATGAGTTTGTTGTGAGCAATTTCTAAGTATTGTTGTTAATTAAAAATAAAACCAGAACTATTAATTAAACAAAAAAGTATATATATATATATATATATATATATATATATATATAGTACAGACCAAAAGTTTGGACACACCTTCTCATTCAAAGAGTTTTCTTTATTTTCATGAATATGAAAATTGTAGATTCACACTGAAGGCATCAAAACTATGAATTAACACATGAGGAATTATATACATAACAAAAAAGTGTGAAAATATGTCATATTCTAGGTTCTTCAAAGTAGCCACCTTTTGCTTTGATTACTGCTTTGCACACTCTTGGCATTCTCTTGATGAGCTTCAAGAGGTAGTCACCTGAAATGGTCTTCCAACAGTCTTGAAGGAGTTCCCCGAGAGATGCTTAGCACTTGTTGGCCCTTTTGCCTTCAGTCTGCGGTCCCGCTCACCCCTAAACCATCTCGATTGGGTTCAGGTCCAGTGACTGTGGAGGCCAGGTCATCTGGCGCAGCACCCCATCACTCTCCTTCTTGGTCAAATAGCCCTTGATGCCTTCAGTGTGAATCTACAATTTTCTGTATATATATATATATTTTTTACAACTGTCAGTTTCTTCTTATGAAGGCACACAAAGCAAAGACTTCAGGAGACTTGAAATGTGGCGTCATATGGGACACATTTTATGATAATTGTGTAGTTTATGTAGCTTTAAAGCTCTACTCTTTATGCCCATACTGCAGTAATAGTAAAGTAGAAGCAGAGGTGGGTAGAGTACCCAATAACTGTACTCAAGTAAAAGTAAAATTACTTCTAGAAATATTTACTCAAGTAAAAGTAAAAGTACTAGTCTTGAATAGTTACTTGAGTAAGAGTAAAAGAGTATCGGATAAAACATCTACTCAAGTAGTTAGTTACTAGTTACTTTGGGTCATATATACTGAGCCTATTTTTATTTAGATATATAGATAAAATGTATGTAATGTATGTGTGCGTGTATAAATGTATATATTTCATCAGCCTTTACTCCAATTTATGTAAATTATTATAAAACCCTGTCTGTTTACTTAAGTAACAGATATAGGTGTCATGCCATAACATATTTTTAATACGACTGACTTTATATTAAATGTGAATTTAACATTGAAAGTCAATGTGATATAAATATTGCTACTTATCTTTCATTGTTCAGAAAGAGAGCAAATAACATTTACATTATTAAAGATAATTTTCACTGACAGTCTAGATTTCAATCACTCTCAGAAACTCCCATTAAAATCACTGAAACTGTTAACACTGTGAAATCAATATCTTAATTAAAGATTTGTACAAACATCTGCACTTTGTTGTTCCTGCGAGAGAATTCGCCAGAAAGAGGTATTCAGTCAGTGAGCGAGTGAAGGAAGCACCGGCATTTTAGCGATGACTCATCTGAACGCCTCTGATTGGCCAATGCTTTAATAAGCTCAAAAGAATCATGTGTGATTTGTTATAATGCGCAGCGCTGTATAAACGCATCTATCTCTGGCTCAGCGCCAGCAAGCAATCACAGATCTGAATTTAGCAGCTGATAATATGACTCGCTGAACGTACTTGCACCAGTGAGATTGTATTAAAATTAATAAAATCTTAATCGGCTATGTTTTGTCTTTTGGAAGCTGCATTCAACTTGACTCCCCTCTGTTATAAGCCACACACGTACAACAAGCTAATGTCACAGTGGTATCGTGTACTGTAATCGAATGTAGCCCAAGTTATTACCTGTTAAACAGTAGACAGCACACGCGGTGTTCATCTAATAAGGATCTCCATCGCTAGCAAATAATAACCTTTGCAGATTTCAATTCAGTGCAGTTCCAGCCACGTTTTCAACGCTCTTTCTCTTCTTAAACGTTACAACTCCGAGTGAACCACTTCAGACGCTCAGCGCGTGCGGCAGGGAACTGAACGACTCATTCAAACTGATTCATGAACCAATACACTCGTTTGCCAATTGGTTTGATCAAGCCTTTGAACAGAATTGACTCAAAAGAATGAATCATTCGCGAATGGGCATCGCTCATTGCCCAGACAAAGTAGACGGCGCGTTTGGCATAAACTGAAGCATTATAACATTTATTGCATTAAGATAAAGTAACGAGAGGAGCGTCGCCCACAGTTACGAAGTAAAAGTACAGATTTTTCCCCAAAAATTTACTCAAGTAAGAGTATAAAGAACCCATCTTTAAATATACTCCGAAAAGTATTCGTTACCCCAAAAAATTACTCAAGTAAATGTAACGAAGTAAATGTAACTCGTTACTACCCACCTCTGAGTAGAAGTAGTTTGTTATTGTGCTATTTTTGTGTTTCCTCGTAGACAGATCCATAGCAACATTGTACTCACATTTCACTTAATATGTAGGAAGAGCTTCCGTATCTTTTAGGTTTTTGATTAGATTAGATGGTTCAGATAGGTAGATTAGATGTCAACACAAGGACATCGGAAATGGCCTTACACTGAGCAGACGAAAGACGAGGCCTAGACTGCAAATGAAAGATTTGACTTTTTACTGCAACTAGGGTCTTCCTCTTTAATTTGTGCTCTGTGATTCATAACCACTTTGAAGTAAGTAAAGGTATATGGCTGTTATTATCAGGAACCCTTCTGGAAAAGCAGTTAATTTAAAAAGAGGGGGTGCTTTAATGACCGTTTTATTAAAATCATCATCCTCTACCTTGTTAGAGCGATGTTACAAGATGATGCAATTCTCCAAATAAAATTTCCTGCACTGTTAGCACCGGCACTGAATCTACTGCATCATGGAAAAACCCTAACAAAACCTATGACAACAAAACACCTTCTAATTTGCGTCATCTTCACTGGCTGCATGCAAAACATAAACATACAGAGCAAACAGTGTCGTATTCAGGAATGAATGATGCCTTTAATGACTCACAAGATTTGAATGAGTCTAATTAATAACCGTTTGCTTAAGACATCAAGGCGGTTATCGAATGACATCTGATTATTTGACTTTGTGTCGTTATAGACGCATATAAAAATGGTACTTTAAAATATTAAATATTACGTATGTACTAGAGTGGAAAATAAATATTTATTTCTATATTCATTTTACCCTTCTGGTGCATATTTTTCAGTGTGTAAGTGAAGTATATATTTTTTTCAAATATATTGAGTTGGGCTTTTTGTTTTTGCATGTTTACTTTTGTACAGTTATGAAGCTTATAATCACAAAAATTAAAGGATTGTTATGGTAAATTTGGTTTGTTGTGTGTTGGAGGGCATATTTAATTAAATATTGAATCTATTGTGCTGTAGGGATTTGCTATTGTTAATCAGAGCTTCTGATTAATAATAGGTTGTAGATGCATGACTGATTATGACATTTTCTGCTGCAGGTGGAGTGTTACGGGCCAGTAGATCAGCTGGTGGGCGTGGCTAAGCAGGAAAAAGGAGTGGAGCTCCAGTCGTCTTTGCAGTCCCAGAATGGAGATGTTGAGAGGCATGAGAACAAATCGTGTGAAGGTCGCCACCCCACACTGGACAAGAATGCTGCAGAAAACGGGCTCCCACGCCAGTCGGGCTGTCACGCCGAGTCGGCCTCTGATTCAAGCCTGAGCCCATCCCTGGAGAACGGATTTGTCTCCAGCCAGGACTCCGAGAAATATGAAGAGGAGACACTGCCAACTCTGCCTCACAAGAAACGAGGGAGACGGAAACTGGAGCGGCCGACTAAATGTGAGTTATGCTCAGCCTTCCTTGCATCATGTTTCACAGCTGTCTGCTCACTGAGCCACTCATGGGCCCAAGGCCAAGAACGTGTCATAGTGATGAAAAAAATGCAGTATTTAGTCACAAAACAAGTGGGATTGTAAAATGGTTTTGAAGGCTTTGCTGCTACTAATAACTTGAAGGACAAATTATTAGTGTTAAATGAGTACATTAATATGTAAATTAGAGTAATTACGCTGCCAAAAATCAAATTTGCAAACAAAAGACACCAGCCTCCCACTCTGTGTACAGAAGTGATTTGGCAAGATTCTCTCTCCAGCAGCGTTTGGTTTTTCCAATAAGGGCAATCCAATCACCCTTGCCACATATTCAACGTTTTCCAACATATATTGTTTTTTCAGTACCATTCATCACTACAAAACTGTTCTGAATGTTTGTCTTTACACACAGTGTAAAGTCAGTCAGTACAAATTTAAGCTTTTTATTTTATTTTATTTTAGTTATGAAACATTAGCAGCACAGAACACACATCTAGAACATCTAGAACTTCACTCACCAAGGGAACTTGGAGTATTTTTTTTAAAGAAATCCATCCAAGCAAGTGTTAAAATAAATAAAAATATTCTGTTATATTCTGTTCTTTAGTATTTCAAAAAATTGATAAGAATCTTCAAACCTAATTAAAACTGATTAGAGCGGCATCTACACAAATGCTGAACCTAATAATTACACACGTGCCTATTAGTGATGCGTGGGTCGTCTCTTAACCCGCGGGCCCCGCGGGTAACCTGCAGGTCGGGGTGGGGCGGGTAAAGAAATTGGCAGTTTATTTGCGGGGTGGGTTGGGGCGGGTCATTAAAAACAAAATTAAAAACATCCATTTATGTTGCGTGCAATTTAGTGGTGGAAATTTGGATTCTTTCAAGTGATTCTTTCATCTTCAGTTTGTTCACCAAAATGATTCGTACAGATTCGTTCACTGATTTGTTCAGAGACCATTTCTTTATACGCCACAAATACGCCAGCAAGTGGCGAAAAAGAGTGTTTTATGTGCTATGTCTTAAGACAATGAACGTATTTACTTGTGACAAAAACTGATTTGGCTTTATTAAAATGTGTGCATAATTGCACTAAATAAATAGTAAAAATAAGTTGTCCAGGTGAACAAAGCACGAGGTTTTCTTGCATAATGGTCAGACAGTTCATATATAATATATTCACATTAATAAATCGGGGATTAAACGTGGAGTTATGTTCTGTATGCTAAATATGAAAACATGCATATGTGCACTGTACCTATAACTGCGCTTTGTATCTGCTGATTGGTGATCGAGATTTACATGCTTGGCCGACTGAGCTGGTTTACTCTCATTCATTTCGTTCATGAGTGAGAAGATCTCTCGATCTCGTTCAGTGAAGGGCGTATTTGTTCACTAACGTTACATTCAACAAATCACATGCTCTGTCCATAACTCTTTGACAGGATAAAACCGTTCACAGAGCTGTTCACGAGCTGCGCATGCGCTGCTAATAGCGCCGGGCTCGCGCGCTGCTGTGGAGGGAGGAACTTCAATGAAAGAGAAATGCTGTATGAGTCAATGGTTTACGTGAACGAGAACGATTCATCACTATTGAAATTCCCTATAGCCTATATTAAATATTTGGAATGCATATTTTCATATTTTATTAGGTTCTTTGATAAGGTAAAGTAGCATCGTAACTTGCATGATGTCCTAGATGCACAGGGTGGGTCGGGGCGGGTCAAGAAATTTTACTTTATTTGGGCAAATAAAGTAAAATTTCTTGACCCGCCCCGACCCACCCTGCGCATCCAGGACATCACGCAAGTTACGATGGGCCACCCTGCGCATTCAGGACATCACGCAAGTTACGATGGTCCACGGTGGGCCAAATAATTGTCTGCCGCAAATAGAGTAAAATTTCTTGACCCGCCCCGACCCACCCTGCGCTTCCAGGACATCACGCAAGTTACGATGGTCCACGGTGGGCCAAATAATAGCATAAAAGCGTGACCCGCGGGTTGGAAAAAAGTCAGACCTGCGCATCACTAGTACCTATTATTTTATTTTTATTAGCATTACTTAGCCTTATTTTATATTACGCTTAACATTTAGAATTGTTTATATTTAAATCATGTTTTTTATTTGATTAACATTATTTATTATTACATTAACATTATTAAACATTATATTTTTAAAAGCATAACATTCATGCATTAACTAGGAAGTTAAGAGATGGAGTATTAATGTTTGGAATTGCTTTAAAAAAAGTACTCTCACTGATTCAGAAAATAATTCGAATGATTCCTAAAATGCAAATCAAGTGATTTGTTTGTGAAGTACATTGTTGCGCTGTATGTTTGATTTGAGTTCTGCCACAAAAGACAATGCAATAGAAAGTTATGTTGACTGTTTTTGTCAGTATATTATTGCACAGCACCTGTTTTTTTTTCATTTCATCACTTGTTACAATTCTGTAGCTCACAGCTCAGCTTAAACGTGTTTATTTTTTGCCATGGCACTACAGTGATTCTGAGATGCTCCTGAATATAGCACTGCGCTCCAGTGTGATGGCGATGCCAGTTATCACTTCTCTCTCTCTCTCTCTCTCTCTTTTCATACTGTGGGGTCAGGTATTGACCTTGATGAGAGCAGTAAGTGAAGGTCGGGTAGACAAAGCTGTGTCTCTTCTGGCAGCCTGCCTTGATTGGGTGCAGTGCATGGGAGACAGCAGGTCTGTGTTGTGGGCACTCTCTCAGTGGGGGCCGTGCCAGGTGCATGGCACAATGCCCACAGCACTGATCCTACATCAGTCTCCTTTAACCCACTTTATGGCGATAGACGCCAACATGTAGACCAATATAAAATGCTATAAAGTTTAGACAGTCAATTTATAATTGGAAATCCAGTAAAACGTCATATACCAAATAAACAAAGTATGTGCTGTTTGCTAGCACTGCTAACAATGCTATCGTCACAGCGTAGGTCAGACAAAGATGAAGGAGATGTGGATAAATAAGTAAATAAGTAAAAATAAGGAAGATGGTAATCAAAATCATGAAGAGAAATTCATTAGCTAAACCCATATGTTTATACAAAAACTGACAATGTGATGAAGAATTAAATACACAATACACTAAGGAGTACAACAAGGGATAGGTGGGAACATAATGACAACCAGCTAGACACAGTGATAACAGAGGAAACAGGATATAAACTACAGACAAACACAACAGAACAAAACCTTAACAAAAATAAGAGTCTTGTAAAGTGAATAAAATAGTCTTAAATAACTCACCTTGATGCTCGTATCAGTGGCTCTGTGGGGAGTCGTGGCCTAACCCCTAGGGCTGTGGGCTGTGGGAATCTCGGGCCGACAATACCACGACTGAGATGCCCTTGAGCAAGACATCGAACCCCCAACTGCTCCCCGGGCGCTGCAGCATTAATGGCTGCCCATGGCTGGGTGTGTGTTCACGGTGTGTGTGTGTGTGTGTTCACTGCTGTGTGTGTGCACTTTGGATGTGTTAAATGCAGAGCACAAATTCTGAGTATGGGTCACCATACTTGGCTGAATGTCACATTACCAGTTTCCTCAGTTAAGTGTTGTGTTGGAGGAACTGGAACGTTGTAAGAGTTGGCAAAACCAATGGTATCATAGGATTATTTTCTTGCATAGACCTCAATATATATCGCCAGAAGCCACAGATATTCTGTGTAGCCTGATATGCTTTTTTGACAAATTGACAGTTAGGCATTGACTAGGACCACGGTTTCAGCTAAAAATTGACTGTTCTGCTGGAAAAATAATCACCTACATCTTGGATGGCCTGAGATTGAGTAAGTAAACAGCAAATGGGGTTCCGTATTCTGTTAAACAGGTCTTGTTGCTTCCGGTTCAAGTGTTTTGTATGTGCTCTGCTTAATATGCAGCTGTTTGAATAAATGCCAACAATAGCAACAACTACCTAGATTAGTCGATTATGTTAAAGCTCTTTTTTATGTTATGTTATTATGTTAAAGGTCTTTTCAGTATTTCATACTGCTGTTAACACTTTCTTCGATAAGCGGATGTAATGAGACCTGTTTTCCAGTTTGGTTAGGTGGCGTTGGACATTTAAATGACTCATTCGCCCCACATTTGTCTCAAATTATGCACTTGATAAAGACTTGCGGACTTGTAGCCTGCCCCGTATGGTGTGCCAGTTCTCATTTTAGGTTTCAAAAGGGTGTTCACAAGCTCCACCTTTGTGGCCACTCTGTGCCCTTGATGAAGCCTTTTGTTGGGCTCTCACTAGTGTGAACTTTATAGCAGACAGTTATCCAGCAGTAAATGTGGCAAAGTGTAGACACTGAGGTGTAATAATTATCAAATTTCTTTGTAAGCAATAGTGAGGCTGTGACTGTAATTGTAGGCTCTAACTGGCTATAGCTCTTTTAATATCTAATTACAAGTGAAACTTATTTGCAATAAATAAAAGATGCAATTTTAACTGGTTGAGTGAAAGATGACAGTTGTTTTGAGTGAATTATGCCTTTAACAAACTCACATTTAAAGAGTACTCCACCTGTAAGGATCCCCCTAGTGTTCCTGTTCTAGAGTACCGATTGATTGTATACAGTTATTCAGTTTTAGAGGTATAAAGAGGGAACTCTTGGGTCCTGATTAGTGTGTTTTGCTGAGCTCAGTCCATTCCAACAACAAAGCTGCCTTAAAGTCACTACCTCTGTTTGCCAGACTTCATTAACCTGACACTAATCGCTAAAAGATAATTGCACCTAGAAACTGTTTTTCAATAATTAGTTCAATCCCACCAAAGATTTAATTGAATCATGAACTCTGTGTAGTAAAAAAAAATTTTTTGCTTTGACTGACAGAGGATGGGCAAGTACAGCCGCACCTGTGTCATTTTTATACCTCTACCTCGAGGGCACAGGATAGATTTCAGTCCAGTGAAGGGGAAATGGACGCTCTAAACATGCAGGCTGGCATGTGCTTAAACTGGCATGCTGGAGGCTTGATGGGCACAGTGTGCCAACCACGCTCAGATACCCAGTGACCTTGGCAGTCTCGGTGGAATGAACCCCTTCCTCACCGTACAGACAGATTGCTTATTTCCGTCGAACGACTGTGAAAAGAGGAAGAGACAGAAAGATGCAGCGAGAGAGGATTTGCACATGCTGTAAATGTGAAGAGGACTCGCGGGTCAAGGCCTTTTGTTTTGGCTGGGTGTGTGTGGTACTTCACTGGCAGGCTTTTGATGGCTCTTGTGAAGAAAACAAGCTCAGGTTTTCCCCGCGGCCTCTCAACGCTCAAGTGTTGTGATGTGGCTGGGTGATGGAGCTTTGATAGACTTCAAACAGATCTTCCTTAGGCTATGGGTTATTAAAATGGGTGCTGTCTACTTCTTTTGGCTTCATGTCAATATAGTGACGTTATTAATTTATGCCGTGACAGTCTGGCTGTAAGCCTGGTCTAAATCTCACAGATCTATTTATATGAAGATGTCCTGTTCATCATTTATACTTAATGATTAGAAAAATTAGGTATTTAGGATTCTTTCATGCACACGTTATTAAAAAAAAGCTGTTGCAAGTTTGAAACCAATATAGCCTCAAAATAATTTAAATAATATTGAAATCTAATGCCATTCACAAATATTGAAACGTAGTGTCTTATTCAAAAATGTGACGTGGTTTTTTCACAACATTTTAGGTGTTTTTTTATGTACATGTTGATTTTTACATTCACAAATCTTCTTACTTTTGTTACCATGTAGATGTTTTTGACAGCTTTTGACAGCTTTTAATTCACAAATGCCTTTTTTAACCTTATCCTCTTTATTCAGCCAATCATATGTTATGCTTTCAATTCAGACAATTATAGTACAGATAGAACAGCTGGCTCTAGTATTATCATGATGGGCAGTAACATATGCATTATAGATCTTTAGATTATAGACATTAATACTCAGTTTCTAAAGTTCTCCAAGACTTTAATTTAGTAACACGAAGACCTCGAGCTAAAACGGTCCAGCTTCCTGCTGCTTTTGGCTTCTTAGCTTTTTATTTAAACTCTTTTACAAGTAAATAACTGCACACAATTGAGAATAGTTTATTTTGGCTCAAAGCTATTTTATGCTTGCTCTTCTGCATAAAAGCCTTATGAATTTTTCTGTTGATGCTAAAATATCATTGAGGCCTTATACTGCAGATTGACGAAGACAGATTTCCATTGACAAATCCAGACTATCAGAAACATTTCAGGTAATCGCTTGTTCTTGTGGCTGTTTCCCTTTAGACGTGGAGCACAAGGAGGACGAGGGTGGGGACTCTGCAAAGAATGAGGTAAAACTGTCTTCCTGTTGTGTGCCTGTCTGTGATATATGTGTGTACGTTTTGCTAGTTTCTGTTTGTCGAAATTCTAACTTTTCCAATAATTGCTCAAGATCTCCTACGAAGATGACGTTAATGTGGAACCTGCTTTTCCAGCTACATGATTATGAAAGAAATGGTACCCTAATGGTGAAATATCAAATACACTTGGTCCTCTGCTTAAAAACAAGGGTCCTTATTCTTCACCAGCCATGGGCAGATGGGTTTTGTCAGGCTGCTCGAACCCCCTCTTAGTTTGAGAGTCCCCCACCAGCCCATTCGCAAAATGCTCCAAAATCGTTCGCAGACAAACCACTTACTTCCTTCCTTCATTTAGGATCGCACAGATAGATAAGCACCCTAAAACAGAGAGAGAAACGGTCGTTAATTTTTTTCATTTCCTTTTTTTTTGTTGGTTTTGTCCCTTTAAACAGGGAGCTCGAGGGAGGCTTCGTGGGGGAGTGGGCTGGGAAGTCAGCCTCCGTCAAAGACCCATGCCCAGAGTAACCTTCCAGGCCGGTGACCCTTATTACATTAGCAAGAGGACCAGGGAGGAGTTGCTGGCCAAGTGGAAGTTGGAGGTGAGTACCACTGCTCACCACTGTCCCAGAGGAAGAGCGATAGGGAGCATTTCTATGATAGCAGCCAGAAACGTTTGCCAGGGCAAGAGTGCCGAATAAATTCCGCGAAAACCAAGTGTATTTGATGAGTCATTTGATCTCACATGAAGGTACCATTTATTTCATGAGATGTCTTGCTGGCTTCTTCTCACACTGAAAATCCACTGTTTTTTTTGTTATGCACAGGCATGTTTGTTATGAATGAAGTAGACAATCAGAGGCATTAAAATTGGTAATGGCAGTTTCTATTTTTTTCTGTTTGGTTATGAACCATTCTTAGAGTTGTTTATTTATCAGTATTATAAATATTTATTTTGCTTATGTATATATTTGCATGCTTATTGGGTGTATTTTGCTTTAGTTTATAATGGTTTATTTAGAATTTATATAAAATAGTAGAGTTGTAATATCCATTAAATGAAAATTTTATCAACTTTTTTCGGTATCGGTGTATACCTAGTTGTGATTGACAGAGCGTTTTTGTGTAGACAAATTGTAGCTCCTGGTTAGTACCAGGGTCATTCCTAGTATGAGACGGGGCCAAGTGCAAGGAGAGGGTGTGGCACCCTCTTAAAGGATGGGGTCCGGCTCGGTTGTCCCGTTTGGACCACCCCAAGAACAGCTCCAGTTGGCCTTTGTACTGTTTAATTATAATACTTATTAAAGTACTTTGCTGATTATTGGAGACATCTGGAATAATCCAAGACCAAGAATGCGACATTTCAGCAAGACAATTTACAGTTTATGTCATCATTTCACTTTTTTTTTTGGTTAAGTAGTCTGTGTCATGTTGAATCTTTATACACGTTACATCAACGTGCAGGGCTGAAATTGTTGTGATGTGTCTTGACTTGAACATGCAGTCAGATTTCTGTTCCACTAGTGGCACCAAAATAGGTTTCCAGAACGCTCCTCCTGTCTGTCATTGGTCTTTCAAATAGATAGTCCCTCCCTTGAGTTATTTTTCCAGTTTAATATGAGTTAAGGGACAAATTATGGGGTAAGGTCAGTTCACAACAAGAACGATAACTATAGTTCACACAAACAGGCTATAATCATGCACTGCAGTTTTGGCATCTGATGATTTAAATGCTTGAGGTTTTTAAAGTAAGGTGTTTTCTGATTATCTCTCAGTATTTTTATTATTCAGCTGTAAGTCATTTCATCGATATTGGTCATATGTGTTGTTATTGTTATAGTTGGGGAGTGGTTTATGCTTTTCTCAGAGAATTAGAACAATTAATAACGCTTAATACAGTAGTTATCATTAATGTCCTTAATTTGAACAGGCCTTTACCGATGGGATACAAAAGAGTTTGGGAAACACTGATTTAGATAATTCATTTAGCCCTCATTTATTATCCACCACTATGGCCAATCTCTAATATCATTGCAGGTACAGGAGGTTGACAGTTCTCCAATCAGTACTGTGTTGCATGGTGAGAACTGCTATGTTACATAACATTTTTTTCCCTCGGTAACTAAAGGGAGCCGACCAGTCGACATCAAGCTCCCGCAGCCCCCAGCTTCTTTTCTCTGGCCCTCGCCACACTGTGTTTGGGGATGAGCCATAAAAGTGTCAGAGATCCCAGAAATATGGCCAAATTAGCCGGACACACAGTTGTCTTGTGAGTGGACATCGTAAAATTCCAGAGAAATGGGCGTTTCGCATTCTTCACGCAGAGAGAAGGAATCCTCCACTGGGAGCCTGGGAATTTTTTTTCTCTGAATAGGCACATTGTGGAAGAACCCAGATCGTAACATGTCATTTCTCTGTTTGCTCTCTGATGGTCTGTGCAGTCATGTTTTCTGGATGCACTCTGCACCGGACAAAACAATGCAACAGGAAACCCTATTGAAGGGGGCCTTGACATGTTTCCTTCCTCTGGCTACGAAGCCTGAGACACATACACTCAGCAGAGCTTTGTTAGCGTTGAAGGGTTTGCCCTAAGGGGGGTATAAAACCCATCCTGCTTTTACTTTCTGTAATTGAGGGGGATCATGTCTCCTTTTTTTTTTTAAGAAGTACCCAACGCTACAGTAGATTCCTCTTTCCCACCCCCATCCCGTTCCCTTCACTCCTCCCCCACTCCCCTCGCTGCACTCTCTGCAGTGGAAATGAACTCCGTACTATGGATATAAGGGTGAAGATGAGGTTTACAGCGAATTTCCAGCGCTGCTTGCAAGACAGCCTCCTGGACAGCCGCCAACATTCTGCAAGTCCTCTCTAGCCAACCAGAATTCCTTTTGGGAACCACCTGACCCTGAATTCCCAGACAAAGAAATGTTCATGCTTTCTGTTTTTTTTTTTCCCTTTTTTTTTTTTTTTGAAGCGGTCTCTAGTGAGCCAAGAGTGGGGTAAAAAAAAAAAAAAAAGCGACTCACACATTGGATTTAAAGTGCCGAGTGCAGGCGTGTATGGGTAGGTCGGCTGACATGTTTGTTGTTGATAGCGCAGGGGACAGTGTGCATGTCTGAGTAGACTTGCTGGAAGAGGAATATGCTGACTTCAGGTATTTCCAGGAGACTTGTTACGGACCATCTGCCCCGGGTAGCTTAAAGGAAACACATCTCTTTAAAACCAGAGTGCCGGACTGGGCTTAAAAACATTGCAAGTACAAGACAAAATGGTTTGCTTCAAAGTGTTTTTTTTTCTAGCCTATATGTTATCAAAGGGGGATTGCAGAGAGCTGAATGTATTTCCTGTTTTACTGTCTCTGCAGGATGTTGTGCAGAGGGCAAATCTTTGGCTTTGTTCACGTTTGAAAGTTTATGCTTAGTTTTTAAGTGTGCTGTGATATGACAGTGTGCTTTTTGTGATTATTTATACAGTTGCGTTGTAGAGACATAGCATGTTTTAGCTCAAACTAATGCTTTCAAACTTGTTTTAAAATGAAAGTTGTGCTTTTGAGCTTGAAAACAAAGATGATATGCTTTTTTCAGTCTGTCAGATTTGGGTCTGTACCGTAAATGCATAAAAACGGTAAGCAGTTGTTGCTTGTGTTGTAACGGAAATGTGGTGCATGTCTTTTTAAGGATATGCAAATATGAATGAACCGAGTGAACCCAGGAACCGCATGTGATTAGTGCATTGCCAGCACTCGCTCATACTCTGAGTCAAGGCTGCACAGACTGAAACAGGCAGACTTTTGCACTTCAGCTTTTGACGATTAATTCACGATTTAAGGAAATAACAAGATTTTAGACTAAAATAACTGTAAGTTAAAAAAGTTTTAACATTAGGATACTTAGACTAAGACTCATTTAGCATGCCTGACCTCTGCTGCACTACTAATTGCTGAGTCTTTAATGGACCCAGCACAATCACAAACTAAATGCATCCTCTATTCTCTGGACTCGGGAGACTAAAAAGTGAACAGACTTTGTTCGGCCTCTCACAAAGTCACATCAAAATAAATGCGATTGTCACACGCTAGCAATAGCCATTCAACCCCTGCCTGCTGTGCTGCTGGCGTTTGAATAAATTCAGACTGTTTCAGAACAGAAATTCAGAAGTTTAAGGGAAACATTATATATAAAACGTTATTTATTTGGAAATGGTTCCTTAAAGTTTTTATTTGTGTGTGTGTGCTGCAGACAGATTGTTTGTCAGCAGTGTTCAACAAGCTTGGATTTTTAACATTTAAATTGCAGTAAAAAAAAAAAAAAAAAAAAAAAAAAAAAAAAAAAATTTATATATATATATATATAAATATATATATTGTAGTCCTACAATAGGACTACATGCATGTAGTCCTATTGTAGGAGACTCCCAAAACAATATTAGGAACCTTAAAAATGGCATAATAGGGGCAGTTTAAGATGTTTAATTTAAAAACCAAAACTTCATTCCATTGCTTCTGGCAAAAATATAATCCATAATACTTCCTCCAGTGAATCCGTGTCATCTGAATCAGGAGAGGAGTATACACAGCCCAAAACGGTTGCAAGGAAATCTCTCAGTGGATTTTGATTTGAGAGTACAACAGATTATGGATTTTTTTTTTTACTGGAGGAAGCATTTTTATTGATTATGAAATGGTATTTTGTCCAGAAGGGACAATTAAATGGTTTAAGTTAACAGTAAAAACTTACGGTTATAAATGTTTCTTACAAACACACAGTTATTTCACATCACAAGATGTTAATGATGTGCTGGAGTACTTGTGGATTATTATATTGTTTTATTAGCTGTTGGAATAATAACAGCTTCATTCTTTTGCCACCCATTCACTGCAGAGGATCTACTGGTGAACAAGTGATATAATGCTAATTTTCTCCAAATTGGTTGTGATGAAACAAACTCATCTACATCATGGAGGGCCTGAGGGTGACTACATTTTCAGCAAATGTTCATTTTGGGGAGAACTATTCCTTTTAATTAAATACATTTACACTTAAAATTTATAATAATTGTATGTTATAATTTTTGTCTAATATTCTTAGTCAAAATAACATAAATGTATTTTTTTTATAATTTAATAGAAATATAAATTTATATTTGATTATGATTAGGGATGCACCAATGTATTGGCCGCCAATATTTATCGGCCGATTTTTTCCTCAGTTTTCAACCATCGGCATATCGGCTATATAAGGAAAAAGGCAGATATAACAAACCCATGTTGTATTAATTAACTGCATGAAGGCACTGAGCTGTATAATGTCTGATGCATAATGCTAGCGCTGCTGTCTGCACTTTAATGCTAATCAAATAACAAAAGACAAAAGATCGCACATTATTCCAGACTAAATAACTTTTGTAACTTTCATAAGTGTTTTATTAAGTTTATTGCGTCCCTTTTCACTCCAAAAAAATCACCATAAGAGCTAAACAAAACACAGCAAGAGAAGTGCACATTAAACTCTCTCTCAGTTGTATTATGATCAACATACAACGAATTACACAAAACACTTATTACAACTAACTGTTAACAAATACAGTATATACAGATCTCATGCCTTTTCGGCGGATGCTTAATAAACTGACAAACTTTAAATCTGAAGAACTGCATGCTTTCATTACCCATATACCACCGTAGACTAGAAAACCAGTCAAAATAAGAGTCCAGCCTCAGTAAAGGAGATCTCTTACATATTTAAACTTACATTTCTGTTACAATAAAGGATTAATATGTTATTTTACATTTGTTTACTTTATTTCTGTACCTGAAAACTGTTGAAAACTGTTAAACCTACCTAAAAAGCATTGTTTATTTAATATGTATCTTTGTTTTGTTGTATTTATGTAGGCCTGTTGAATGTTAAATGGATCCAATCCATGTTCATTAGAAATTATTTAATGATGCAGAAATAAAACTGCTAGTTTAATTTAAAGCAGTAGTTTTTGAACTTTGGTAATTTAAACCATGATCAAAATACTATCTATTTTAAAACTATCTATGCTAAAATTTCAAATAAGAGAGGAAGTGACAAATAGTGGTATCAGTATCGGTATCGGAATTGGAAAGTGTAATTTAAAATCGGTATCGACCCCGAAAAATCCTATCGATGCATCCCTAATTATGATTCTTTCTTCCCCAAAGAAGCTATATTATAACTCTATAGCATGCGGTGTGACACAATGCTGTTTTGTTTGTAATTTTCAACCCAAACTAATCTTTCTTTCTTACCACTTTCTTACTTGCTCAAAAAACTCATCTGTGTTGTTAGCCAGCTTTCTAATGTTAGCTTGTTGACATATTTAAATGATCCCTGTTAGCAACTTTAATTTTCAGTTTATCACAGAAACCAAATAGTTAAATTTGTAAGGCGTATAAGTAATACTGTCTTTCATGCCTATGTCATATGAACAGCTACACATTCAAAGGGCTGACCATGCAAAATTAATAGGCCTACAGGCATTAATTTGCAGTAGCTGATTGTGGAAATGACTTAAATCATCATGATAAATAAAAAGAATTACAATAAAGTTGGAAAAAAGAATTTGCTAGAGGAGCTTTCTTGGAAAAGAGGCTTTGTTGATCATTGTAATGTGGAGAGCAGCTTAAGGCTATGGGTGTTTCCTTTCAGATATAGGTAATGCTTCCAAAGGCTGAGCTGTACTATAATACATCACACCAACTTAAAAAAACAAAAAACACTTTCTCACAAGGTTACCCTTCTTAAATTTCAGAATTGGACTTATGTGCACTGTGTATAAGATCTTGAACTAAAAAGGTTAGTTTATCACTTAGTTTTTTAAGCTTCTGTATTATTTTATGTGCCTTTTTTTACTTAAATGAAAGTACTGCATTACAGTACATCCACATTTTTAGTCCCATAGTGGCTTAAAAGTAAGTTTTCTTAGTGCTGATGCTGAGATTTACATCTCATTACTTCAGTGGCTGTAGGATATTCTTTGTTAGTTAGAAATGTAAGACTTGGACTAGTTTCAGAACCACTCTCTCAAAATACATCTCAAGATCCGTGTTTTTTATATTTTTAACTTGCTTTTTATCAAATATTTCATATTTCTTCCTCTATAAATTGGACAGCCATACAGCAAACTACTTTTCTTTGTATTATCATATACACCCAAAACTTTATATAAACTAAGACTTAAGTCTTAGTTGTTGTTTTATTCATACTCATGCACAACAACACTGGTTATTTTAAGCTCTCTGTTGTGCATGACATACTGCTGATATATAGTTATTCCTGAGCTGGGTCATGTGTTTGTGGCTGACAAAGACTGTAAAGTACTGTACTCCTGGAACCTTCCCCCTTTCCTTCCTTCTCGTCTCCCCCTCCCTCAATTCCAAGAGCCAGACTCGCTAAAGTGAGGCCCCTGAAGAGGGGCATTTACAGCTGGGGGCGAAAAAAAACAGGTCCAGAAGCAAATCTCCACTTATAGCCGCAATGCTTTCCTCTCCTCCCCCAGTTTTTGGCCAGTCAATGTTATATTGATTTCTTCATTTTTATATATAAGTACCCCTTTCAAACTCTTCTTGAGTCTACATTGTTCTCTCCCTGTCACTGTACATTTTGATACACTATAGTTGCCTGCAGTATTGGCTGCCTTTGTCATTATTTATGATCGGTTTTGACAGTCCTGTAGTATCTATGATAGCTTTGAAAGCTTAAGGTTTTTTTTCAAATCTGAAGTTATGTGTGGGTTTTATATCAAAATCAGGCATTTTTACTCTTCATCAGTCACATAGGGTGAGTTCGGCTTGTTGCGTGGAATGTAGATTGTGTACATTTCGAGTTAACAGAGCCGCAAGCATGTGAGATGAAATCAGCCGTGGGTAGCTCAAGATAATATTTTTTTTTTTAAATAAGTGTTTCAGATTTCAAGTATACTCTGATATAATCTTATTTGTATGCTTGGCTTTAGATGATTGGACTAAGATTACATTAATGTTAACTTATGCCACTGGTGTATGACATAAAATCTTATATATGGTACAAGTAATTGTACATCATGGTAACAGTAGACACCATAATGTAGTTATTTTAGATAGAAAAAAAAACTTTTTTTTTGAAAGACCATGATGTAATGTCTAGTACTGAATAATCTAGTGATTTAAAATAGTTTAGAAAAAAAACTGCATTAATTTAAAATATTCATAACAATGAAAACAGTGTGAAACTAGGGCTGTGACGGTGGCTGATTTTTTACCACCGCGGTAGTCATGGACCAACAACCACCGGTGGCGTGGTGTTGAAATTTATATATATATATATATATATATATATATATATATATATATATATATATATATATATATATATATATATATATATATATATATATATATATATATTTATATATATATGTATATGTTAATGTACAAATATATTAGTGTCAAAATTTGCTCGTTAACGAGGGCGATAATTTTTTTTCAGTTTAACGTATTCAAAATATTTAACGTAGGGGCGGGGATGGCCACCCACTGACAACTGCTGCTTCTGTCACTTTTTCTCATGACAAGAAGTGAATTTATTCAGTCGCAGAATAACTGAACAGGAGACGTTTCAGACGCGCTCCACTTCACTTTGTGCGCGCTTCCTTTGTGCATATCCTTTCATATCAAACTGCGAAATAAACTATGTGCAAGCAGCGTCGTGGTCAGTTAATTCATGGAATTACTAAAAAAAGGTGATTAAAGCTGACTTAAACTGTGCATGCATGTAATATATTTTATATATATTATATACAGGATATATTTATATTTATGCATCAATTTCTTATTGAGCTAGTCAACAGATAAAGTACAGTCGTCGGCTCTAATAGTGCAGATGGTAAAACGTGTGTTGTTCACAATGTGATGCAATCGATCCGGTCCGAATCTGCCTTTTTTTCCCCTACCTTTTCAAATTTCAAATCACATCAGAAAACCATTTATTTTAATAAAAACGAAGGAAATAATCAAACAGTTTTGAGGGAGGGCTTTATTGTCCTAATATGCTGGCATCCGTTTAATAACTTGGCTTGGCTTGAGAAAGCATGGCCTGAAAGTTTGAAGTTTTTGTCAATTTGAAAATTTTACAGTTGAGGGCTATACAGTCTGTCAGAGAAAGAAAAACAGATAATTACAGTACTCTAGCCACATGAAGTGAGTCTCTTCTCTGAATTTCTTCTCACTGACAATGTCCCCAAAAAGTCATATTAAGACATATGAAGGGAAATTTAAGAGGTAACACTTTACAATAAGGTGTCATTGGTAAACACTAGTTAATGTATTAATTAACATGAACTAACAATGAACAATACATGCGTTACAGTATCTATTAATCTTTGATAATGTTAATGAAAAAGATTACAAATATGATATTTTTTTTGCAATGCATGCAACCATCAATGGCATTACTTACATTAATAAAGTATTTCTGCTCTATTTTAGTACATCTTTAATGGTCCATTTTAGGCGAAATAAGACTTTGAAAGACCAGCATTCGAATACTATATCATAAAACATGTCATAAGTGTTTGAAATCGCACACATTTGCAATGGCACTCTCTATGATTATGACCAAAGCATTATTACAATTAAAAGCAATTTTAAACGCAAATTTTTAAGAAAACAAAAGTAATATCTCATATCCACCATACCTTATGAACATCCGGAAGTGAATGAACCTGGATATGCGCATTAATGACAGTCAGAACGGTGCACAATCGTATTTACGGTAAATACATATACGTTACTGCGCATGCGCGGTAAACACACGTCACGTACATATGTGACGTACATACGTGACGTCGCCGCGCTACAGTCTGCAGCGAGGAGTACTTGGGTCTGTGAAGTACTGGCACAGAGTTCATATGTCCTGTATAGACACTAGACAGACTAAACCTGTCGCAACGCGGTTGTGTTGCATCTGGTTTACTTTTCCACCACCAAGCAAGCTCAGTAACTCCTCATCTGCACGTGCTCTCTATGAAATAGGAATCGTTGCCATATTTCTTGTTACCATCTTTTATTTATCACTGTCTCGTTTGTATTTGGCAAGTTTGGAGAGAGCCTCACCATACTTGACCAGCCAGCGTTTGCGATCACGAGAACTTGTGCAAACGCTGATGGGTGACTCCAGATCGGTGATGTTGTATTTGCTTTCCCAACAAGATCCATCGCCCAACACTAAATTAATTTGCTTAATGCAAACTGTATTTTCCTGCGCTCAAATCTGCCGATCTAAAGGAAACACTGTGTTTGACATAATTTGTAAATTACCATAGACTTAAAATTTGCAACTATTACAGTTATTGCACTTATATACAAAACTTTGTATTATGCTTGCTATAGAGTTTGTGACGTCACCTGTACTACCGCCGGTGGCAGTAGACAACCGCGGTACCAACTGACCATCGCGGTGACGCGGTTGTCACGGCAACCGTCACAGCCCTATGTGAAACTAGTTGCCACATGAATATGTCGAATATGGTATAAACAGTGTAGGAACATCTCATGGTGGGTCTCAACTTTTGTGACTCTGAGGTCCCCCCTTTATCACATCTAAATAATTAATAGAACTTAATGATTTTAAATTTGAAAACATTGTTCCTTTAAAGTAAAAAAAAACACAAAAACAAATATTGAAAAAAAGGAAACATTTTTGGGCTGTAGAATTTTTTGACTTTCTTTGTAACTTCTTTGTATTCTTTGAATCATGTAAAAAAATAACTTTGGTAAAACAATTTTTTTTTTTATTAAAAGCATTTAAAATACTGCTGCCACTCTAATTGCTACTGCTTTGTTTTAAAAAATAAGAAACTATCAAATCTAACAAGTATCAGTTAAGTACAGTATGGAGTCCCCCAAGGCTCTGTATTATTTCTTCTGAAGTTTTGCTGGTCTTCCTTCAGGACAGCCTAGCTGATAGCCTCCTTTTTTAGGCTTTTTATTAAACTTCTCATGTACCGATGGAGTGCAACATCCGCTAAGTTGTATCAAATGCCTTGAAAGATCAAAGACAATTTTTTAAATAACTCCAACTGAATTTTTCTGAAAGAAGAAATTAATATACACCTAGGATGACTTCAGGGTGAGTAATTTATGGCTTGATTTTCATTTTTGGCTGAACTAACTCTTTAATGATGCAGTTTAATGTTTCCTTTATACCACATACCTCAATTAAGAAAATTTAAGAGTGGGTACAGTAAAGCAATTTGCTGCTAATAAATTCTGACTAACAGCCTATATCCATTGGACATAGAACTATAAATCTTGCAACTCAAATGCAATTTGCACCTGGAAAAATTTCTTATGATCATCTTCTATACTTAAGGACCTGAATGGTACACTTGATAGCTATTTTTTTAGTACAGTATTCTTCAACCTTACAAATATTGCTAAGTTACAAAACATTCTTTGCTTGCTCATTTTGAAACAACATGAATTATGTACAGTGCTATACAAATTAAAAATGTACTATTTTAAGACATCTTGCAGCTCCTTTCGGAAGTTTACCAAGACTTGATTGAGAACCACTGGTATATACCATCATACTGCCCAGTACTGCAGAGATAAATATAGGCATATATGCACAAAACCGCATGCTTAAACTTAAATATTCTTTCCACAGTTAACCACGGTCAAGGACAAACAGCCTGGGACATATGGCCCAGCTCATCGAAGCAGCCAGTGAAGCTATATAGATATTTATAAACTACAGTGGGGCTTCTTAATTTGAGGCCACATGTTTTTACTCCACACTTATCCTGTCTATTCATGCACACTCATGAGCTCTTGGCTCCAGAGCTTCTCTCCCCCCTCTGTGGGCTTATATGAATGTATAGTCACTGTAATGGAGGGAGTGAGCCTAAAGAGAAACTTTGGGAGCGCTTTTTGGGGATGGTTCCAACCATTTTCTCCACACACAAACACACACATGCACACACACACACACACACACACACACACAGGTGACTCTGCCAGGTTTACGTGTGTGTGAGAGTGAAATTGGAGATGGAGTTGGACCCCAGCAGCAGAGAAAGTACAGCTGTGAAAGAGATTCACGTGCGAGTGAGAGAGAACGAGAGGATGAGAGAGGTGCAGCTGTTGGGGATTTGCTGTGAGCTGCTTAAGTCATGGCTTGGCTCGTGTCTTCTGTTTTTGACCTAATAGCTTAGAGTCAGGTTGGACAAACTCGCTGAACTCTCCAGCGCGCATCCATCTCAGCCATGGGGGGAGCTCTCATTGTTACGAAGTAATTGCTCACAGCTTTCACTGCAATGAAAAGGGTACTGTTTTCACAAGTTTCTGCCACTTATCACACTCAAAAGGAGGGCACTTGTTCTTTATCAAAAGGATGGGGATATTTGTGTTGGCACGTGGGATTAAAGTACTATAAACAAACCGAGATGTCACCATTACTCAAGCGCTGAACTGTGCTATTCTCAGGAAAGCCACTGCTGTTCCATGTGCTTTACCTCCTTCTCTTCCTGTCCCGCTGTTCCCTACGTTGCAGGCAGAGAAGAAGGCGAAACTGGTGATGAACTCAATGGAGGACCATGGCGAGGTAGAGTCAGAGCCTCAAAAAGACAGCTCCATAATCAACGTCCCGCTACTCATTTCTCCACCAACACTGCCAACGCAGCAGCAACCACCACAGCCTCAAGCTCAACCTCAGACCAACCTCAAACCCGAGCCTTCTCCCCAACAGCAACCTCCACCATTCCAACAGCAGCAGCAGCCTACAGATCCAGCCTCTCCAACTGTTGCCACCACCCCAGAGCCCGTATCTATAGGGGACAGAAACAAGACCTCACCCAAGTCCATTGACACAGAGTTGGAGTACGAGGTACCAGTAGCTTTCTCATCATCATGATGGTTTGGAGTTGATTGTTTTGAAATATTGTATACAATGCTGTAGATATTTTGTGATTTGGGAGGTTCGTTCTGCAGTTGAAGCTTATTTGGTTAGCCTGATCAATTCTGGGATAAATGTGGGATTTTCTGTTGTTCAAAGGCTGCTTAAAGTTTATTTCATTTCATTATCAAGGCAAAATAACTGACTTTGGAACCTGCTTACTGAAAGGCCAATAATTCTCAGAGAAATCCCAGTATTATGCCATGTTATCCTGGAAATTATCTGGCTAACCAGATTTGAAAGCTAGGTTTAAGCAGTGGGGCCTGTTTTCTGCTAGAGAGTTTGTTTAATATGACTTTTGAAAGTAAATTGAAACAATGGTAGTACAGCTCTTTGCCTTAAGGTGTGTTCAAATTAAAGTTTCTGGAAAATTTTGTGTGCAAAAAATGTCCACTGTGTAGAGACGAAGAACCTCTCACATAGAAGACACTTCAAAACCAAGCAGCTTTCTTTTGATCATATTGGTGAATCCACATCACCAACTCGAACTTATTGAAACATTTGTGTAGGAAAACATTTCACCCTTATCACTTTTGAAAAAAGTTCAAAACCATCTAGTTACACCAGAAGAGCAGTTCACTACAACAACTGCAGTTCAACTGTCATGTTTAAAGGTTGCCCATTTATAGCAATCACCATAGAGTTATCATACAGGTTGAAAATCAAGACAGTAAAAATAAATATAATTAAAGATAATGCAAAAACACAGGTTATGTTATGGCCAGTACCGATTTTATTGTATTTATGTAATGTGAATGAAATCATCCATCCTTTGTTTGTATATTGCAGGATGGCCGAGGTTTCGGCATTGGTGAGCTAGTCTGGGGAAAGTTACGAGGATTCTCCTGGTGGCCTGGACGGATCGTGTCCTGGTTAATAACTGGACGCAGTCGGGCGGCTGAAGGAACTAGATGGGTCATGTGGTTCGGTGACTGCAAGTTTTCTGTGGTACGTTTGTATTGTAGCAGAAGGTGTAAAACAAATTGATTCTTAAGGGGATTATTTTAATGTTCAGAAAACAATGCACGTTAAAGCGATAGTTCACCCAAAAATTTAAATTCTGTTATCATTTAATTGCATTGTAACCTGGAGCATGTTGGAAATGTTTTGTTTCATTTTTTTCCTGGTAGGTCTGTGTTGAGAAACTGTTGCCTTTAAGTTCCTTCCACAACGCCTTTCACCAGCCAACCTACAATAAACAACCAATGTACAAGAAAGCCATTTTTGAGGTGCTACAGGTAGGAATTTGTTTGTGGTACAGATCGAGGATTAAACTAATCAAATTTTCTCTAGTTTATTGTTATATTTCCTATTAATATCTCAGACCAGCAAAAATCTCTCTAAAGAAAATTTTTGAATGCCGTGCTTTGCAGGTAGCTGGCACTAGATCAGGCAAAAACTTCCTCATGGTTACGGTGAGTGACGACACTGACCCTTCCAAGTTAGAAGACATGCAAATCAAAAAGATGATTGAATGGGCCATGACAGGATTTCCACCCACAGGACCTAAAGGTCTAGAGCCGCCTGAAGGTAAGACTGCTATTGTTTCATATTGATATACATGCATGTACTGTATGTACTGTCTCTCAAAGAACCACTGTGTTGGCCTCAAAAATTGAACTAATTTGTTCACAACTTCATGACACAACAATCAGGTCTGGAGGGGAAGTTTTCATTTATTAATGAATTCAATTTCTGTGTGGTTTTCCCGCAAAGCTCATATGGTTTCAGAACATTTTGAATAACACAAACGATTTATATGGACCATGTTTATTAAACCATTTTTGTGCCATTCATGATTACTATGAACTGTCAAACGATGACAATCATACAGATACAGGAAAATACACACATGCAGATTCTTCAAAATATCATGTTTTATTAATCACTTTTCATTTTTGGCTGAAATTGTTCCATGTTGTTCAGGTTTCTCAATGCTATAATAGTTTGAATGAATGAATGAAGTTGATAGACGCGTTCAACTTGAAGTACCGCTGCACGCACAGAAGGATCACTATGACATTAAAGTACCGCGAGAGCGATAAGAGAGCACACATATCCAAAGCATTCGAATCACTCTCGCGGTACTTTGATGTCATACAGTGATCCTTCTGTGCAGCGCTGCTTCAAGTCGAACGCGCCTAATTCATCGCAAATGATACGAGCCGCGACCATACGAGCATACGCGATTTCCGAACGATTGAAAAAAATCACATGTGAACTCCTACGACAGCAAAAATCGCACCGTGTACGCCTGCCTTCAGTTGATTCTGACTCTAAGGGAAAGGTTAAATTTTTTTGTATGTTGTTAACCAGATATGTGCAATATGGTGAGATTTCTGATGGTCACAGTTCCTTGTTTCAGAGATTTTTAAGAATTTTGTCTTATGAGTACAGATATAGATGTTTATCCATTAAGCCTATACACATGCCAGCCCACCAGGAATAAATCTCTGTTACTGGTTAAATCAAAACAATCCTGACCGCCGGACGTTTAAATTTACGTATACGTACGTACCATTGTGCCTTTTTCAGAGGAGCGTATCCCCTACAAGGAAGTATATCCAGAGATGTGGGTGGAACCAGAGGCGGCGGCCTACACGCCCCCACCAGCTAAAAAGCCCCGCAAGAGCACAGCCACAGAGAAACCCAAGGTCAAAGACATCATCGACGAGCGGACTCGAGGTGAGCGGATACTCTCACCAAACCAGGTCAGCGAGTTCGAAGAGTTCTCGCTCGTAAACACACACCCACACATGCTAAATCAGGATTAGCACTCTCATCTACTCTGCTAGCCGAGTAAACACAGGAGGGTGTGTCTGGATCTATGACAGGGGTCTTGTCTAATCCTGCAAGTTTTAAGAGACACGTTTTGTATTGAATTGTGGCACATGTTTAAACATAGCTTTAAAATGGCACTTTCAAGTTCATATTGTCCATTTGCTGTTTTTATAATACATGCTAAAGATTTCAAAATTACTTCCCGTGCTTTAGGGCAGGAAAACCTAACAGTAGTAATAAAGAGACGAGGTGTTAAATCAGCAGGGAGCTTTATTAAACAATCAAACAGAGGAAGACTGGAGCAGACTTGCACCATCTTCTTTGTGGGTTACATGTAGAGCCAAGAGCTTCACTCCACTTGCAACAGTTTGGTAGTTACAAATGGCTTTATTTTTCACCTTAGTTATCAGACATGTTTAATATTTAACGATAATAATAATAAAAAAAAATAAAGAAAAAAAACTATTAAAAAGTGGTGCAATAAAAATCTCATAACGAAAAAATAGGGCTGGGCAAGTTAATGTGTTATTATCGCGTTAACGCATTAATTGATTAAAGCTGACAATTATTTTATTGCGCCTTAATGCAGTTTTTTTATTATTATGAAAGTCTGTTGCTCACTGGCTCTGAATACACATACCGCGTTTTCTGCACTATAAGGCACACTGGATTATAAGGCGCACCTTCAATGAATGGCCTATTTTAGAACTGTTTTTATATATAGGGCGAACTGGAATATAAGGCGCATAGAATAGAAGATACTGCAGTCAAACGTTTGACTGGGTTTGCGTTATGCATCCACTAGATGGAGCTGTGCTAAAGGGAATGTCAACATTTTGACAGAGCGCCTTGATCCATATATAAGGCGCTCAGGATTATAAGGCACACTGTCGTTTTTTGAGAAAATTAAAGGCTTTTAAGTGCGCCTTATAGTACGGAAAATACGGTACAGACAAATCATGGGTCACAGGAGGGGATGCTCCCGATCAAATTATTTAGGCTAAGCATCAACATTCACAAACTACTGTCCACTGTTATTTTTAACAGAAAAGAATGCAACATGCTCATAATCATAATTTTATAAGTTGGAAATAAGAAGTTCCTGATAGCACGTAAAGACAGCAGAGACGCTCTCGCACAACACAGTGGAGTGAATCATTTTGTTAAGTTTGTGGTTTATTATTTTGAGTCGTATTTGGACACCGTAACACATGTCCCTCTCACAATATATTGCTTTAGACATCTATCACTTTTGCTGCTCAGAAATATTCACGCAATCATGCAGCAAGTATCAGAAGATCTGCCCCCCGGCGCGGTTAGCGCTCACACTCACTGATCTATACAGGGCCATCGCTAGTGGGGTGAAAGGTGCTGACGATTATAGGGGCCCACGGCTGAAGGGGGGGCCCGGGGATCTCAACCGACTGGCTGAGGCCAGCATTAAAGATGCTCAGGACAGTTGACGCGCCACTGCTGCGGGGCCGTCACGAAAGCTTATAATTTTCACGTTTTTAACTTTGCCAATTTAAACATTTAAAAGAGTTTAAAGCATTCAAGCACAAAACGGGAGAAAGCTCAACTGAGTAGGCTACTCACACACTGTGTTCGCTGCGCACGAGAGAGCCACGTCTCACGGACAGCAACACCGAACCGAGCTCTGCTTCAGGACGTTTGCGTCCTCCTGCACCTGAACGAACAAATACAAATCCCAATTTAAACAAACAGAAAAAGATGTCAAAGAACCAAATTCAGCACCGCAGTGTTCTGGTGTTCAGGGCGCACACAGAGACACATCTCAAAGCGCTTCAACACTGAATCTGCCTCTTCTTGCTCTTTTACCAACAAATACATACAAAATATGTTAAAATACCCGTCTTGGAAAGTGTGTTCGAAAAAAAAACTGTGGTTATGTCTTAAGTGAAAGTAAACAGTTGAGAAATAAATCGGATTTGTTTCATTATAATGGATGCATTGTCTCTTAAAGTAACCACGCCTAATTTACTAGCTCTGCTGTCAATGTCGTTAATGTTAATCCAAGAAAATGAAAGTAAATCACTGCTCTTGACTGAATTACTACAAGAATTTATCCACAGTCAAACCAAAAATCAGATATAATTGTTTATATTGTTTTACTAGTGGGTGCAGGACACTATAGGTAATTTATGTTAATGAGGATAGCAAAATACAGCGATCTGTGACATATTATTCCCAAAAATTATTCATACTGTAGACCACCAGTGAAACTGATAAAAAATACCTCACCATGTTTTGCTTAAGCGTTTCTTTCTTTAATTGCTAATGCAACCTTTTCACACCACAGACTGAACAAAATTAAGTATTGCTTGCTTGGTAACTGTTCAACAAAGTATTGATAGTTGTGTAAATATTATCATATTATCAGTTTCTGTATCTGGACACCTACAAACTTAAAAAAAAAACATTGTGTAAATAGCACAAATAAATAAATAGAATGAACATACAGTAAAAATTAAACAATTTCAAACAGGGCCCACTGGTACAACCTGCACCAGGGCCCCTCTAACCCCAGCTACGGACCTGGATCTATATATAACTGAACCGCACTTTTGCCCACCTCTAGCAACCGATCCAGGGACAGCTAATGGAGCGATCACACTAGACAAACGAACCAGGCATGGGGGGTCAAATGCGCTCTGGCACAGTTAAGATTGCCTAGTGTGAGCACACCCTAATTATTCTCCCACACGAGTCTCTACCCACACATTAAGTGTTGTCCCACACCGCACTCTGCTGCGATGGGTCCCTCTATTGTGCAGGTCTCTATTCAGAAGATGCCTGTTATAATATTAGAATCGAGGCTCTGGACTCATAACTATTTTTTCTATAACAAAATATAAAATATTTTTCTATAAAAACGTCAATGTCCTGGCAGTGACAAATAGCTTGTTTTATATTGAATTTAATTACATTAATCTTATAAGTTGAGATTTAGGCTATAATAAATATAAAGGAAGACTGCTGTAAAAAACACCTTATTTGTGTAAGTGTTTGCAAACTAAATGTTATTACACTTTTGTTCATATAGCAGTAGGCCTACTTTTAAATGCAAAATGTGCACCATACACTACTTTTGAATGTTTTATTATTTTTGTGCCTAACAATGCTATTAATTGCGATTAATCGCAGACAATGATGTGATTGATCACGATTTAAAAAAAATAATCATTGCCCAGCACTACAAAAAATATATAATTATTATTATACATAATATACACTACTGTATACAGTTTGTACTGTTCAAAAACAGTAATAATGTGAAATTTTATTACAATTAAAAAAAAAAAAACTATTCTATTCTATATTATTATTGTAAAATGCAGTTTATTAAAGCTGAATTTTCAGCAGGTGTTACTCCATTCTTCAATGTCATTCTAATATGTGATTTAGTGCTGAAGAAACATTTCTTATTGATTTCAATGCTGAAAACAGATGTGCTGCATAATATTTTTTGTGGAAACTGTGAAAAACCTTTTCTGGATTCTTTGAAAATTTAACATTTTTTAACATTATAAATGTCTTTACTTTTACTTTTAAAAGTATACATTTCTTTAAATAAATTTAATTATGACCCCAAACTGGTGTGTATTCAGTAGTATAATATATATATATATATATTTCACCACAGCACTGTTGCTGCTTTGGTACCATCAATAGCCGTGTTTCCACTGTTGGGCCAAAAGCGGGCGTGCTACTGCGTGCCAGGGCCAGTCGCGTTTCCACTGTCATTTCCGGTGCTTGATCGTGCCTCGTCGGTGCTTCCTCGGTTTTTTGGCCCAACGAAAACCTTGGGCCAAATCGGGCCAGCTGGGGCTAGAGGAGTGGTTATGAACAAAGGCAGAGTTTCTCCACGTCTGGAGAGCATCAGCACTGCGGATCATTTCATAAAGCATACAGCTATAACACTAGCATTAAAAACTTTTTTTAAATAAGCTCAAAAATGAGCTCAAAACTCACTTTCAGTCAGCAGCGAATGTTTGAAATAACTTGATCCGATGTAGATTATAATCACCATACAAGGTATAAATATTTATTAGCAATGCAAAAGACTATGCACGCTAGCTAGGCTTTAACGTTACCATAGTAAACATGGTAAATGCGACCACTTAAATAAATCAGATGTCAGCTTCTTATTCTTTATCACATTTGTGTATTTATTTAGTAACATATGCCTCTTCTCGAGAGTTTAGTGCCCCGTAGCCTATGTCATAAAATATAATAATGGTTTTTGTTCAGGAGCTTTTATAAAAATACAGAAATAATTATTATTTCTAAATGTGATGTAAATAGGCTACTGTGGCTACAAATAAACAGAAACAAACACGACTGAATTGCAGGCTATGTTCATAATGCTTTATTTCTGTCTGACTAATTTTCAATCCTGATAAATTAATTAATTATGATCAATGTATCACTTATTATAGTAAAACATTGATGCTTTTGGATTGAAATATTTAACAAAGCATGCAAACAAATGGCTGCTTTTATTATGTTATGTTTTGTGATCGCGCTAGGTCCACTGACTTAATTCTTATTAGTTTCTGATAACTGATATTCAAAATATCTAGAAAAGGACAAAGACATAGGTCAAGCAAACCTAGTAATTGTTTTCGGGTGACACTTTTGAACTAATGTCAACTAGTATAATGAACTAATATTTGTTGAGATTAACAAATGCCATCGTGGCAACTGGAATAATTGGCTCAGAGCCTTGAAAATTTATTTTGCACTCAAGATTTTCAATTATTCAGCTGTCCATCATCACTTATTTCTGACATTAAATATATTTAATATATAATACCACTACAATTAATATTAAATAATTTAATTGTCAAAGTAATCTAAATGTAAACCACTGGAATTTCCATTCAGTGTGATGTCAAGTTAAAAATGGGCCAAATGTCTGAAACAATATGTTAATAATTTTTTTATTGTCTTTTGTTTTTCAGAGAGGCTTGTATATGAAGTTCGTCAGAAATGTAGAATCATTGAAGGTATGTGTTACACATACAGATTGAGATGTGTTTCATAACAGGCTGTCGGTCAGTGTTAGAGCCTGTGCTAAAATCTCTCTCACTTTGAACACTTCCAGACATCTGCATCTCCTGTGGCAGCCTTAATGTTTCCCTTGAGCACCCACTCTTCATTGGAGGAATGTGCCAAAGCTGTAAGGTAAAAGCCAGGAAATTCCTGCTTCCTACTTCCTTGAGGGCTTCCTTTACACTAACGGCAGATGCTTTTTTGTCTGTGCCTTCTAAAAAAACTAATGTTACATACTTTATACTGTAAATGATCATTTGCCAGGCATATTGTATAAAGCAGTCAGTAAGAAAAAACTGGCTGTAAGTTATGCTAAAGTTAGAGTATGATAATTTTAATCCCCTCTATCAATATATATTCTACTTCTGTTTTGCCATCGGATTTAATTCAAGCTTTTTCTTAAAATAAATAATTTTACTGGAACTTGTTGCGTTAACAGTCTTTTAATTATAAATCCACAAGGAATGCACAGGAGAATGGCAGGAGCAAACGTAGCACACACAATGGTAAAGCAAATAACCAGCCATGACTGAACAGAACAGGGAGTAGAAATGAAGAGACTAATAAATGAGCAAATCCTAAGAAACCATAGAAAAAAATCAGGACTAATTGGAAACCAGGGCAACAGAACTAAACAGGACAGGTGAACAGGAAGAAAGAGATACAAAACAAGAACTCTGTAACCGTTACAATTATAATGCTGGCCAGAATATTAATATTGTTGCATCTATAAGCAAGGGTGTCAAACTCAAATCCTGGAGGGCTGGAGCACTGCAGAGTTGAGTTCCATCCCTCACCCAACACTCATACCATGTAGTTTTCAAATAAGCCTGAAGGACTTGATTAGTTGGATCAGGTGTGTTTAATTAGGGTTAAATCGAAACTCTGCAGGCCCTCCAGGAATTGTGTTTGACACCACTGTAAGAAAAAAAGATGAGGACGTTGAAGATCTCCATGAAGATAATTATTGCAGCATAGCAGTTACAAAGTACATGTAGTACCTTGGGTTCAACAAAGTTGCTCCTGTCGTAACAGCTGTGATCTATATGTTAATGCACCTAATTGTCTGAGATAATGTGTAACTGGATAACTGGTCACCATTTGCTCAAGATGTAATCATCCCCAAAGGTTCTAGAAACAACATAACTGTTGACTTTCTTCCTCTCTTTAATAATGAAGACTTTTTGGGAAATAAGCATATCAAACATCAGTTGTGGAGTGGAGTCTGGGTTGGGGCAAATTATAGTTTCTTACAGTCCCCCTTTTTATGCTCTTGGCCCAAAAGAAACATCACACTCACTACCATTACACAGGTTACACCTCCCTTCCTGGGAAGGTGCCCAGTGGTGGTGAAGCCCTGCCTCAGGTAGGGATATGCCGGTATCAGATTTTCATGTTGCGATTAATTGCTGATGCTTTTATCTCGGTATACGGTATTATCACAGTATTGAAATTTTGGTCATAATACAGTATAAAAGGTAAATAATATTTTTCTTATAACAAAAATAACTAAACATTTAAATACAACAAAGCAATACTGAAAAATATATAAAGTTAAAAGTGTTACAGAGATTAAAGTGCAAAAGAACTATAAAGACCCATAGGTTTCACTTTACAATAAGACCTCATTAGTTAACCATTATCATTCACAATGAGCAATAGCGACATTTGCTATAGAAGTTATTAATCCTTGTTAAAAAATACAAATACAAGTCTTAGTTCATGTTAGCTCATTAAATAACACAGTTGCTACTTTAGATTTTAACAACGTGTTATTAAATATTGGAATACCTAAGATTATTGAATGTTCAGAAAATTTTTTCATTTACAGTTTATGTTAACTAATGAATTACCTAATGTTAACTAATGAAACCCTAATGTAAAGTGCGAATTAACAATAAAGAATCAAAACACTTTCAAACAATATCTAGGGCATGTTGTAGTACAGGTTAAAATGAAGAAAAAAAATTGAAAATAAATAGTCTTTTAAGTCTAAACACTTAAGTATTTGGCACTGTGCTGAACATCATATCGAATCCACAAAATCTGAATGGCTATTTACAGTTATTTAAATATATTTTAGAAAGTAGTGCAGCTGCTTTATTTATAGGATTTCCAGGGTAATGGCTGCATTTTCTGCAGTTTAGCTCCATCTGCTGTCAGAGAGTGAATGTGCTTTCATTTAGCATGTTTCTCACGTGTTCCCCTTGTGTTTCTCATGTGTGCTTGTTTACATCAGAGCGCACAGAGTGTTTCAAGCAGCATACAGCGGTGTTGTGCATTTTGACTAGTTGATGGGAACAGTATTCTAAAAATGCATTCCAAATTCGGAATAATTTGTAATATATAATTATTCACTGTATTTAGAAGTGCCCACGATAACAATATTGTGCATATTCATTAACATGATATATAGCATTACTGAATACCGGCACATGTCTAGCCTTAGGTTGTCCCCCTCTGGCCACTGGAGAATCTCACCCATCATTGGGTCATTAACTTATGCTCACTGGTTATTTCTCCATTCAATTTAGGCATAATTTATCATAAAGACTTTTCAAAAATTTGGCAAAATTAAGCGTTTTCTTGTGTTTGGGAGAGGAGCACATGAGAACCATAACAACAAAAGCAATTATCTAAATGTACTCCACATTATTACCATACAAACATAGCCAAAAGCCTAAGGAGCAAAAACATCAATCAGTAGTCAACATAAAGTGTATGTATATGTGTGTGTATGTTTTCATTTTGTCACTTGCATTGTGTGTATTCTTAGTGTGGACATCCTTTATCCACACGTGTGCACTTGTTTTCCATCTTGGTGGAAACGTTGCTGTCCATAGTCTCTGAAATGTTTTGATCTCTCATTGTTTCTCTTTTCTATTGTTCATTCTTTTAAATTTGAAAAAGTCCTTCTAGAAGAAGTAGTCGCTGGTGTTGTTGCAGTCTGTACCATTCCATCAGGTCCATCCATCCCATTGTGGTCTCAGGGTTTCTAGGTCTTTTAGGCCTGGAGATTTTTTTTTTTTCTTGAGAGAATCCCTTGGATCCACTGGTTCCGCAGGCCTTCTTGTTTCTTGCCCTTCAAACGACCAGATCATCTTTCTCCAGGAGGTTACACATTTCAAACAAACATGTCATTCCTGATATCTGAAACAAGAACAAAAAGCTCTTGGTTGCTTTCCTAAAATATGCTACTATCATAAAACAATTTCTCTAATTCATATCAGCATCTGCTTGTGACTGGGATACAGTCATGTTATCATGCAGTGCTGTCTCTGGCAAGGTGTGAATGGCTTCTTCTTTATTTCCTTTCAACAGTGCCAACTGGGTTTCTGAACTGCCTACCTTCTTAAGCAAATCACGATAGCTTATAGCACGATCTTATATATCATATCTTTCTTTTGTGTAAAAAGTGACACCGTCTTGCCTTGTGTCCATCCTTTCCACATGCATGACAGACAAAGCTTTGATGGATCTCTCATTGTCTTGACAATGTCTAGCAATGTGACCAGCCTTTCCACATGCATAACAAAGAGTAATACCTTCAGAATTTACTCTTGCAAATCGCCTTTGTCTCTGATGGAAACCATTTGATAATCTAGAGCATTCTCTCCTGCCAAAGGCAGCAACTGGATGTCAAGATTCTGCAGCTTTCATTTGAATTTTTGCAGTGAAATATTGTCATTTTGGAAATGATTTGCTTGTGTGGTGTGTTTACATTTACATGCAAACCAATGGCTTTTTGCATGTGTGAACTATTTTGTTTAGGTGCATTTGGCATACCACTGTAAGAGCTAAACATTTCCCACAACCTGGACACAAATGCCATAGGATGTTCTCCAGTTTGCATTGTCACCTCAGTTATCTTTCTCAAGTTAACCAAATCAGTCCCAACAACTCTTAGTCTGCTGTCTGCTCTTTTTTCACAAACTTCCTGTGAGAGGGCACTAGTAAATGTACAAGGAATGCAGATTGTAAGGAATCTAAAAGCATCTGCGTCTGATACACTATAAACATCCACTACAAACAAGTAGTCTCCAGTTTCGACAAGAACTCTACAGGATACTAAGAAAGACAGCTGTCTAGCAGCTTGGCCATTTTCAGTTATTTGTTCAAGAACCGTCTCATTTCTATTTCCATTTCCAGTCTGTCTTGTTCGCACTGGTGCTATTGGGTACCTGACAGAATCATCTAAAGAATTATGTTGAAGACTAAAGTCTTCCTTGCAGTTATTTTCGTAGCATTCAGACATGGATTGGGCATGTTCCAAATGTGTAATTGTCACTTCATACAAACATCTAAATGTTTCAGACTTTAAAATTTCTTTATAATTTCTTTCTTTTACCCTTATGTGTTGTTGGGGACGTTTTCGTCCACTAGGGGGTAAAGTTGAGTCTTATTTTGGCCACAACTTTCTCTGTGTTTGAGCTAATGGAATGATTTTTGGTGACAAATCTTATTTTGACCAATACTTTGGGAAAATGCTTTGAAATTTTTCAAAAACTCAATGGTACACTCTGGGCAAATTCACTACCCTTTCGGGATGTTCGTGGATGAAAACATCCACTAAATTAAACTGCTGTAAAAATGTATCAGATAAATATTTTTTTAATTTTTTTTTTGCATAAATCTATTAATCAACCTCAGTCCTGATCAAAACTACCAAATGTTTAAAAAAAAATCCAACATTTTAACTCTTTAATTACCAAGTTCATAAATTATGTCACTGATTTGGGAAAAAAACACACACAAAATTGCATATTTTCAATTTAAAAAGTGATTGTGGACTGGATATTTTTTTTATCTTTTATCACAGTCTTGGGCATGGCAAAGATTAGTAACAATATTGGCTTTGATGCATTGTTAATTTATGTGCAGCATTAGATTTAAATTTTTTCTCCCTCATTTGTTGTTGGTGGCTGTTTTTGCCCCCATTGACTTCCATTATAACGACATTTTTTGATTGCAAAGCCATGACACCATATTATCATGCATTCTTGATTGTTGGTGGTTTTCCCTTTTGGAAAGAGTTATTGTTAATTTGTTATTTTTACAGTTGATCACTAGGTGGGACCATTAACCCTTTAGATAGGCCTGTGCAAAAAAGGCTTAGTTTCTGGCTTGTATATGGAGTTATATGGAGTATAACAGCAAATATATAATATAATATATATATATATATATATATATATATATATATATATATATATATATATATATATATATATATATATATATATATATATGTGTGTATTTTATTAATTATAATATGAGTATTTTAGTATATTCTAGATTATACTATATATATTCTAGATAGTTTTTTTATAATATTGCATTTCATATATGTGTATGACAGTGGCGGCTGCTGGTCTTTCAAAGAGGGAAAGCTCATTTTCGGCCTACATTATAACCCTCTGATGGTCTTCATCTGTAGTGACACTCGGGGGCTTTTTGACCCCAGACAATAACATTTCATTTTGTAATAGAAAAATATTTAAATTTTTTACAAATATAATTTTACTCTGTTCATTTATGTTTTTACTAAACTTTGTACAGTTTTTGGAGGATTTAAATCTTTTAAATTTCTATAAATAAATAAATATTTATTTAAATAGGCTTTTTTTTTTACAAAAAAAGAAAAAAGCATTTCAGGTAAAATTCACTTCATAAAACACCCAGATTTCTAACTTTCATACATGGGGATACCATGGATAATTTTATAAGGTTTAATGTAAGATTTTTGGAAAAATTAAGTTTAAAAATTTGTAATAAATCACTTTAACCACTAGAAGGCTATAGTGTGTGTGTGTGTGTGTGTGTGTGTGTGCGCACATTTTCAATCTGTCTTAGTTACCAATTTAATTTTGTGGTGGTTCTGCATTTTACAAATATCAAGAAACATTGCCGCAGTTTGTCTTTCGAATACACTTGAGAAATCCGTGATCATGGGACTGAGCGTGAAACAGCTTCGCCGACTTCTTATGGTGCAGACCGCTGTCAGTCAAAAGAAGATCGACAGATCCTCCAATCATCACGCGGAAGCCCGGAGTCTGGGCCAGCCCACTCCTCATTCACCTCCAGAGACGCTGAGCGTCCGTGGGCGGGACATAATCGCAGCATTTATCCAATGACCGTCTAGCCTCGGAGCACTGAAAAAAACTGTTCAAAGCAGCCCCATTGAAGTCAATGGACGCTCGGCTTCAACAGGGAAATGCACTGTGACGCTACGGGAATGTATGAGAAGAAAATCGAGTCAGCCGACATGTAGCTGATTAACACAATACATAATACACAATAGTACATATTTGACCGTTGTTTTTTTTTACATTAGAGGGGAAGCTGAGCTTCCCTTGCAGTCTTAAAGAAATCCCCACTGGTGTATGATATTATATGTGTTTTTTGTTTTAAGGCATTTTGGGACATTTTTTTTTGAATTGAAACAGCCCACTCATGGGGTCATCCGCCTTCTCTATCTATAGAATTAAATTATGAAATTAACTGAGATTAAATATTCATGTATCGACCTTGCCCTACTTGCTAATATGTATATTGTATAAATTTCTGTTTTAAACAAATGAAATGCAATCAAAATTAAAAGATAAGTTACCACAAATCTTTCTCCTCTGTTCTTGAACAGTTTTGTAATGGCAAATATTTTCCATTTGTCAACCACATATGCCCAGTGTTCCTCGATACAAAGCAAATTAATAGTTGATATGTTTGTCCTTTTATAGAACTGCTTCCTAGAATGTGCGTATCAGTACGATGACGATGGCTACCAGTCTTATTGTACTATCTGCTGTGGAGGGAGGGAAGTGCTCATGTGCGGAAACAGTAACTGTTGCAGGTAAGACAGGCTGTCGGCAGTGAGTTATGATGTAATATTTCCATTTTCTACTTCAGTCCTGCATTGACTCCCCCATTCTATCTTTGGTGTCCTTCAGGTGTTTCTGTGTGGAATGTGTGGATCTGTTGGTGGGCCCCGGCGCGGCGCAGGCAGCTATTAAAGAAGACCCATGGAACTGCTATATGTGTGGGACAAAGCATCAGTGCGGTCTGCTGGAGCGCCGGATGGATTGGCCTTGTAGACTGCAGCGCTTCTTTGGCAACAATCATGACCAGGATTTTGTAAGTAGCATCAAAGTCCCTTTAAGGCAAGTGATTTGCCATCATTGAAACGCCACTCGGTCAGCTATTTCAGTCATGCAAGTACAGCTCCAGCTCCTGCATCTATTTGAATGGGTAAACACTAACTGTCCAAAACCTACGATTAAATTTCATATTTGAAATCAACAAATATGAAATCTCATAAATGTTGTTTCTTGTGCTCAAATTGCAGAAAAAAAAGTCACACTTGATTTTAATCTGTGTAAGACTACTATACATTACCATTCAGATAAATAATAAAATAATACAATTGATTGTATGTTTTGAAAGAAGTCTCTGCATTTATTTAAAACAGCAACATTGTGAAATTGTATTACATTTTAAAATAACTCTTCTGTTTTCATATATTTTCAAGTGTATTTTATTCCTGTGAAGGCAAATCTGAATTTTCAACAGTCATCACTCCAGTCTTCAGTTTCATGTGACCCTTCAGAAATGATTATAAAATGTTGATTTGGTGTTCAGAAAACATTTCTTTTATTATCAGTGTTGATATGAGTGTAGAAATCTTTTGTAACATTATAGATGCCTTTACTGTCACTTTTGATCAATTTGTATGTATTTAACAAATCAGTAGTGCAAATTACATTTTTACCACTTAAGTACATAGCCTACACATTTCAAATCTTCTCTTCCTTCCTGTGGGACGTTCTGAAGCTTGTCTGATTGAACAACAGTCAGGATTCTCACAAGACTTCTGCCAATATCAGGCCATTTTCGATTAGTGATTGCCAGGCCTGGAAAAGTCATGGAAATATCTGTAGTGAATATAAACTTTTCTATTTATATTCAGCTCTAGAAATAACATTGGCTGTAAATCACCCTTTTAAAGTTAAGTCTCTATAAAATGATTTTCTAAAAGCCCTATCCAGTAATCAGAAATGATTGGTGAGAAAAGGTGTGGAAACCAGTAGAGATCATTTTGGAATCACGCTGTGAAATCATTTCGAAGCACTGCAATATGTCTAAAGATTACAAACCCAAAGAAAGGGTTTGAGAGTTTTATTATGTAATTATATGACTCCCAGACCATGTGAAAGAGCAGCTTGGCTAACGGCCAGTGTGCTGAAGAGCAGCCAGAGAGTATTACAGTCTCAGTGCTTTGTGTGTTGAGTACACATCTTAACATCGTGGAGTTTTAGCTTACACACTCCACTCTTTAAATGGATTACAGTACAGGTTAAGTGAGCATTTGCTATTGTTAGCATTATTGAACACTAAGACTTTTAACAAAGACCACGGATAAGCAGCCACATTTAATCACAAGAAAATGGTTAATGAAACTAGCCGGGGATACTGCGTTTATTGTACAGGCGCTCAACAATAATTCCTTGTTACTGGAATGTTTTAACGTAAAGGCCTCTTTGTTAGTATGTACAGAAAGGTGCTCTTTCATTACCAGAGCAGTATGCTTTAAAAGCCTCTCTCTCTCAGTCTGTCTTGTCCGTCTCTTATCCTCCTCCCTTCTTCACTCTGTCTTCTTTCTTCTCTTTCAGGCACCACCAAAGCTCTACCCTCCAGTTTTGGCAGAGAGGAGGAAACCCATTCGTGTCCTGTCACTTTTTGATGGGATCGCAACAGGTTAGTGAAGAATGTCCACCCTTCCTTTCATCCTCTCAGCAGAAAATAGTGCTTATCACATTACACACATCCCGGCTTTTAAAGTGCACTTAGCTTAACTTTTAAACTGGCCGCCCGTCGATACTGCTGTACTACTCACGCACTAATGTGTGATTTTACTATGAGGATTAACTGCAAGCGCGGTTTCGACCCTCTAGATGGTCCACGTTCGTCATTAAAGCCTAATTATTATGTGGCGTATGCATATTTACGGGACAAGAGAATGATTTATCTGATCATTAAATACTCTTTGAAGCTTTCCCTGTAATATCATTTTAAATCCATCAAAATTAGCTGCTAAGTTGCAGTCACATTTGAATTCCAGTCATTTTAATAGGAATTTACACAATCGGGAATTTCGCATTAGGGCAAAAGACTTCCTCATGCAGATTTCGCAATGGGTTCAAGTTGATTCTCGGGTTGAAAGTATCAGTGAACATTCCTGGCGAGGAAAACTACGTTGACATTTTGCTAACATGAATGAGCTTTTAAACCTAGCGGGATTTTTGGGCACCATAAGCATGTTCGAAGCAAGGACGTCTATTACAACTGAAGAAAAGCATCCGTTTGCATTCATGACCACCTCGAAGAATGGGATTTGAAATACGCCATCCTTGTTCATGGGCGCTCAGTTCTGCAGCCGGGTTGTTTTGAGCCAATCACATGAGCCGTAAATGCCATGTGACTAATCACTCTTGCATGCTACAATGAAACTGTCCACTAATTAGCAAACACACACACACACACACACAAAACAAGTTAGTTGTAGATTGTCATGGTGTTTGTGATTATGCCAGGGCTGCTGGTTCTGAAGGAGCTGGGTATCCAGGTGGAGCGTTACGTGGCCTCAGAAGTGTGCGAGGACTCCATCACTGTGGGTCTCGTTCGGCACCAGGGGCGCATCATGTATGTGGGTGATGTGAGACAGGTCACCCGGAAAAACGTAAGCATCATCCTTCACCTTCACTTACTGGTGGACTTATGAAAATAAACCCTTATATGATAATATACTGTAATGATCAATTATATCTGATACATTTTCAAATTGTTTGTCACAAAACAACATCTCAGGAAAATGTTATGGGGTTTCGAATCAAAATATGACTTTTTGTTATGAAACAGGACTGCGATTTCATACATGACCACTGTAGAGGACACCAGGATGCACAGAGCAAGTGAATAGGGAAAGAAATTATATATCAGTATTCCTATGGAATATAAGATATTATAATGAAAATCTTGCCCATTAATACTCAAATTATTACACTTTTTTACATGTTGCCACAAAAACATTAATATGCAAATTAGATACAGTGTATCGAAACATTTAATATATATTGGGAAACCCATTTATGGCCATTTTACACACATATTGCATAAAGCAGGATGGTCTTTAAAATAATTCTGTTATATATTTCATAACGAATAATTGATTTGTGATTTAAAAAAATGTTTTTGCCTTTTCATGTCTTTTTAAGTCATTGTGTTCTTTATAGAGGACGTAGCATTAGAAATAAACAACATATCATTTTTCAAAAATGTTATTTTTCCATTTTTTTTCTTATGCTATGAATAAAAAAATACTACATTCTCAAAACTTCTTTTTCTTATAGTCAGGAGGATATAGGCAGGGGTGCACATCATTTTTTCAGCATGGTTCTCATTAAGGGGGACCTGGAGATTTGGTTTGGTCCTCACACTGCATATAGCGTGACCCATTAAATATAACTATAAAAAATGAATTAATAATAGGTATAATATTATTGCACTTTATTTGTTTAGTTTTTAAAAAAATAAATAATAGTAAATAAACTAAATAATAGTGTGTGATAATATTATTAAAATAAAAGGCAGGCCTAGTATTAAATACAAATACATTTATTTTATAGTAAACTTAAAAATAAAATGCTAATATTTACTACTACTTTGTTTGTTTGCCTCTTTAAGAAGAATCGCTTTATGTAATCCCCAATTTTAAGTTGCTTTGGATAAAAGAGTCTAAAAATAAATAAATAAAAGCATTTTCATCATATTCAAACTTAAAATCAGCAGGCTTTTATTTTGGCGGGTTACTTCCGGGTTGCTTCAGGGGCTTCTGGATTTAGCGCTGCTGATTAAAGAGCGTCAGTGGATGAATGTCACAGTTTTGAATTGTGCTTTGAAAACTGCATGGCATAGCCTAGATTTATGCTTTCAGGTTGAAAATAAAACTTATATAGTACAGTTTGTGATCTAATATGGTAATTGTGTATCAACAGCTGTCAACCATGTCGGTACGCAAATGCGCTGTCAGAACATATTTATATTACGCATTTTTTATTTTGGTCGCGCATGCGGACCACTTATGTGCACCCCTGGATATAGGTCCACACTTGACTACGCCCTTGGTTTTTTCCCTTGTCCAATCTTTGTCTAATGTGGTTGATCCACAGATCCATGAATGGGGTCCTTTTGATCTCGTCATCGGTGGAAGCCCATGCAATGACTTGTCCATAGTGAATCCAGCAAGAAAAGGTCTCTACGGTAGGAGTTTATTCAGCTGTGTGTCTAGCCTTAGTCTTTTCAATAGTAAAATAGTAAGCACAACTGTTAAATTTAAGTTTTAATGAACAATAATAGCCATTATAAAAGTATAAGTAAAAAGTATAAGAGGCTTATATAAGAGCAAATAAAGACAAAAGCAAACAGCTACAATGTCAGCACTGTACTACAGTAAAGTTCAAATTAAATATATAAAGTTAAACATAACTTTGTGCTCAGCTAAAACGATATGATCAGGAACAAATAATAGATTCATGAGACCACGAATGCCTGTTAAATATAGCCAACCCAAAACAGAATGTATCTCATGTTTAATAACTACAGAGACATCAAAAGAACTAGCCCGAGCTAAGGCTGTTCTCGGTGGATACATGAGTGCACGGTGATCGCCTGGAGCTCTGAAATCAGCATAGCAAATCTTCAAATAGGCGCCATCTTTATAAATAAACTGCAGATTTGCATTTAAAAAATTACATTCTGCACTGAAAAAATCTTAAAACTACATTTCATGACACAATAACAGTAATATTTAGAAAATTACAGGGGTTTTTGGGTGATGACGTTTCACAAGTCCACAAGAACAGACAAGAATGCACATTGAGAAAGGCTATTGTCTGTGTGAAAATATACAATTATAAAATACACAGTTATGTTTTTTTTGTGTTTGCGCACTTTGAAGTTAATAAGCCGAGCACTCACAGCAAAGCAGAACGAGTGAGGTCTTCTGTTCTCTTTGGTGAAGGAGAAGATTTATCCCCTTGTATCACACTAAAGTGATGATTCTATTCAACCAATCAAAGTTCTGCTGTGAGTTCAGCGCCACCCTTTTGGTACCCTTTGCTGTGCTTGGGACCCCAACGGAAGGGTACCAAAAAAGTGGTACAGGACGGTTCGCTATTTTGGTATCATTCACAACGTCTGACTGTGGAAACGGAAATAATTTATCATACTGTACTGTACCGAACCGTACCGCTCAGTGGAAACAAGCCATATAAGGATTAGAGTTTATACTTTCAAAAAACTTTCCAAAGTTTGGGGTCTGTAGGATTTTTTTATTATTTTTATTTTTTTTTTAAGAAATTCATAATTTTTTCCAAATTCAGGAAGGACATATTAAATTGATTTTAAGTCATAATATAGACTTTTATAATATAACGAAATATTTCTATAAAAAATGCTGTTCTTTTTTTTCCATCAAAGACTCCTTAAAAAATTTTGTCATGTTTCAAACAAAAATAATAAGCTTCACAACCGTTATCAGCATTGATAATAATAAGATTGAGTTGTTTCTTTAGTATCAAACCAGCATATTAGAATGATTTCTGAAGTACTGGCTGCTGGAAATTCAGTTTTGCCATCACAGGAATAAATTACATGTTAACATATATTCAAACAGGAAACAATTACTTTAAATAATAATATGTTATGTAATAATATTTGACAATATTACTGTCAATTGACCATATTTATCAAATAAATAGCCTTTATTACCACCACTCAAACTTTTGAATGATAGTGTATATATTTATAACACAGCTTACACATTTGTCCGTTTTTATGATGATTGTCATATTGAGTTTCCGTAATGTTTTGCAATCTTGTTTTTTTGTCTCTCAGAGGGCACGGGTCGACTCTTCTTCGAGTTTTACCGGCTGTTACATGAGGCCCGACCTAAAGAGGGAGATCACAGGCCGTTCTTCTGGCTCTTTGAGAATGTGGTGGCCATGGGGGTCAGCGACAAGAGGGACATCTCTCGCTTTTTAGAGGTGTGCAACTGACCAATTAAACGCGACCATTAAGCTGCGCTGAATATGTTTAGACTGTCAGTGGGGCTTTAATATAAACCAGTGGGTTTTGCTTCCACCTAGTGGTGAAATGACCTTCTGAGTAGAAACAAATTAACCCTTCATATGCTTGCTAGGGTCAACATCACAAATTTTTATGATAAAGTTTATTTAAATGTGTGTTATTTTTGATATTTATTGGTTTATGTATCACAGTGCAACCCAGTGATGATTGATGCCAAGGAGGTGTCTGCTGCCCACAGAGCTCGCTACTTTTGGGGTAACCTGCCTGGCATGAACAGGTTAGTTAGACGTGGACTCTTGATTTATTTCATTATTTAATCTCTCACTTTATCATTTTAACGCCATATCTCCTTCTCCTCTCAGACCATTGGCTGCCATGTTCAATGATAAACTGGACCTTCAAGACTGTTTGGAGCATGGCAGGACAGCTAAGGTGCTTCTTAAACCAACCCCTCGATCGATTTCTGGGTAAAGCTTTGTAAAGCAACACAAATAGCAGTTGTTTTTCGCATCTTTTACAGTTTGATAAAGTGCGGACCATCACAACTCGGTCTAATTCTATAAAGCAAGGCAAAGACCAGCACTTCCCTGTCTTCATGGATGACAAAGAGGACATCCTGTGGTGCACTGAGATGGAGAGGTATGACGAAATGCCTGACTAAAATCATATCTTACGCAGTAGATCAGAATATGTCTACATAATGAGACATGTCTTAGGTAATCCATTGAAATACATTGATAGAAGCGTTTATATGGCTTGAAATGGCCTGACAAAAGCAATTTTCTTCCTTTTTTGGTATATTTTAACCAGGCTTGATTATATTTGTATTTACGACTGGTATTAAAATCCTTTTTGGAGATTCAACCACAAGTAGTCAGTCAAGACAGAAAAAGCTAGTCGACACGTTGCTTCATTTACTTTAATTGAATGTACTTAAATAACTAAAACTTAAAATTAAAATAGATAAAAACTGTTTTGTTAAAATAAAATAAAAAAATTAATTAAAAAATTAAAATGACCAAAACACACAATAAAATTATCAACATTTTAATGAAAATACAAAATTTAAGAAAATATAAAAATAAAACTAATTCAAATATTAATAAAAAATGCAATAATATCCTAATGAGACAAAACAACACCACACACACACACACACACACACACATATATATATATATATGTATATATACAAACTTTTCCCAATTTTTCTGACCGAAAGCATTTTCTTTTAAAGCCACATATAAGCAGTGAAGTATAAAACCCTTGTTTTAGTACAGTACATGGTTGAGAGGTGATACCAGTACAGATATCAGTACGGCTCAGCAATTATACAACACATGCAATGTAGCGACGTGTCTGACCTTCAAATGGGGTTTAAATGATTGGAATACAAAATGTTTTGTACCCCGTCTACACCAGCATGTAGCGCTGACCACTTGTGATCACCCACTTTACATTATTATTATTCAAAAGGGCTTTTTGTTGGACAAAACTTTGTTTTATGTCCCTGAGCACAATATGGGTTATCAAAATGTTTGGCCCAGTTTTTTTGGTCATTGTTTTCAGCTTTTAGCGGTTAACCACTATCAGTTTATATTATATATTGTATTATATTATATTATATTCAATTTGTGTAAACTGCGCTATTTTTTTTTTCAGGATTCTTTGATGAATAAAAGAATAGCATTTATCTGAAATATATCGAAAGTGATAGCATATATATATATATTAGGGCTGGTAAGCGATTAACATTTTTAATCTAATTAATTACATGATGTGGTGATTAATTAATCTAATTAATTGCACGTGTAATTTGGAGAAATTACTCTGAAAAGATCATTTAAAGTCATAGTGATTGAAAAAGGAGGTTCAGCAAGAAATTGTTTGTTTGGTAAAAATAATTAAATATAGCCTACTCTTTTGGACCCTGTGAGTAAATGATGACAGAATTGTCATTTTTGGTTGGTAACTTTAATCATTTATTTTCTTAATTTTATTATTATTACTATGAAAATATTAAATTATTTCTTTAATGAAATGATACTCTAAATAATAAACTAAAACTGCCAGTAGGTGGTGGTAAATGTCTTAATGAGTAAGTCATCGAGTCATTTATGCATTCGGTTGATTCGTTCAAATGGCTCATTCATTCAGGAATGAAGTAAATGGTTCTTTATGAATGGTTTATTGAATCATTAGTCTTGTTTGACTTGAAATAAGTCATCATCATCAGACCGATCGGTGTGTGACATCAAAGAACCGCAAGAGCAGACGACTCCTTGTGTTTTTGAATCGCTCTCGCGGTACTTTGATGTCATACGATCGGTCTGTGCAGCGCCACTTCAAAGACAACACCAGTATGGCCAATGGTTCAACGCTCCAAATGGTTCACCAAATTCATTCACAACATGGATTAAGAAATGAAATGCTGGTGTGGGTTGCTCAGAGATGAACAGTTCTGCTTTGTTTTTATCTTCTGGTTGGCAAAATTGAGCAAAACAGACAGAATTGTGTCTAAAATAACACAATATTAACTTCATAATATATATATATATATATATATATATATATATATATATTTGCTATCACTTTCGAATGAATTTAGTGTCCTTAAATTCATCCTGTATGATATTCTGTATCTATAAAACAAAAATGGCAATAAATCTGTCTATTTATATTACAAGCGTGAACATATTTGAGCTAAATTTCTGCCCATTTCACCTCTTATTAGGGTGTTCGGCTTCCCTGTCCATTACACAGACGTGTCAAACATGAGTCGTCTGGCCAGGCAGAGGCTGCTGGGAAGGTCTTGGAGCGTCCCGGTCATCCGTCACTTGTTTGCACCACTCAAAGAGTATTTCGCCTGCGTCTGAACACAAATCCAGTACAGATGAAAAAAAAATTACAACCGATGTTATACCAAGAGCTTTGAAACCAAGCTCTCGTATGTTATCTGCAAGTTTGACATCAGACAAATTGTTGTTGTTGTTTTTTTCTTCTGGTTTGGAATGATTGACTCTGTTTAATTCTATTTAATTTTTTTTATTATTATTAATTTTACTTTTTAGCAGTGTTATCCAGTATTTTAATTGATCTATGTGTGCAAGCTATACTTGAGACAAGGCCTCCTTTTAAGGCACTGAGAGACGATGTAACAATTCAAGGCAGAAACGAGAAATTCAATGAGACGCAAATCGCATTTAGTTCGCCCAAGCATTTCGACTCCTTGAGTTTTTCATCTGTAGGGTCGCCGAGCGATCTAATTCTCATGGTGCACATCTTTCCTCCAGCGTCGGAGCCTTGGTTAGAGCGGGGAAAAAAAGTCTAAGTTTCTCTTAGTGTCAGGGGAGCTCTGTCTTAACCAATCCAAAACACCAGATCACAAATACCTCTTTGTTTACAGTTTCTATACACAACTGAAGGTGATAAAGGTACTACTGTAATAGGTGACAATATGGTGCTTCAAGGTGGTGAAAAACATTGCAACTCATGTGGTGCTACTACTCGAAACAAGATGGTGGGGTCACGTTTTGTACCGTCGCCAGGAAAACCGACTGAAACCTTAAAAAAAATTAAAAAGCCAGGTCTGCCACATCTCATTTTATATCTTTTACAGCTTTTTTTGTACAATATCCTCTGGTGCTCTTTTAAAAAAAAGAAAAAAACCCCACACGCCTCAGCCTTTCAATCGTTGAGGTGCTTCCTTCAGTATGCCTGCAGTCCGAACGCATGAAACCAGCCACATGGGCGGTGATGTTTTTATCATCCATACCTTGAAATCAAAAGGCTGTGGTGAGCTAGGTTTTTCTAGTGTCACACAGGCCAGAATCATTACTGTACAACTCTTAGCGCGCGTGGCGGCCGCAGGAAGGATGGCGTCGGTCGATCAGCCTCCAACTGCGGCGTCCGTAAGCTATTCTCAGTCAGGTGCAAACTTTAAAGGTGCGGCTTCACAATGCTCTTCTACCTTTTAATAGCAGTTTTTTTGTGCTGTGTTACCAACAGTATCGAGCACTTTTGTATATGTATACTTCTTTATTTCTTTGATATATTTTTTTTATCTTTCTCCTCGATTCTTATGAATGGTTTTGTTGTTCTTGATGTTTTTTTGGGGGGGGGGGGGATTGGGGGTTTTTTAATGATGTGAATTTCTTGCCGTTATATAAGGTAATACTTTGTTGTGTACAGTAGGGCTGTGCCAATAGATGTGAACGATTGAGCTAGGATAGAATAAATCCGTCTGTCGTGCCGGTGGTGAAGGGGCCCAATTTGAATAGCACCCCTCTCGTGTTTCCATGTGCTACGGAGTCGCTTTATCATAACTCGCTTCGAGAAATAGTGTCTGCTCACGGTTCTTACTGCTATATAATCCCAAAGTGAGTGTGTTTGTGAAATATCTCTGTAGGAAAAGTAGTCGGATGGGGTTAACTACGTCTGGTCCCTAGCGTAGATCTGAAAACATTATTATGTTTGCCAATGGTGGATGTTGACCATGTCAATAATTTTAATTCTCACGCGAGCTACGTAGGCTAAATTTGTGAATCTGGTTAGAAACGGGCTCTAATGAAATCCTTATTAGGCTCTTTTTTTTTAAAGGCATTGCACTGCTTACATACCTTTACATTTATCATGTTCAGCAAAGTTTTTTTGCTTCTTATTTTCCCAGTTTCATTGATGCCCAGATTGTTTTCTTTTTGTACATTTTGTACATAGAATTTGTCTGTTGCTTTTTTTGAATGGCGTATGAGATGTACAAATGTAATTCTTTGCTAATATATATCATAGAATCAAAACAGCGCTCAAATCGCAAGAGGGGGGCAATTGACAAAATGGTAAGAGGCTAATTGACATAAGCTATAAAGCAGCAGGGTGTCTTTTGTAATTCATATTTATGTATGTCGAACAGAGGATAAAACTAAAGAATGAGTTCGCGAAGTGATTTTAACAGTCCCATCTTTACTGCACAGCCCTACATACAAAAGTGTGTTTCGATTTGCTTTTTAATTCTTTTTTAAGTACTAAGAGAGGGATTGTAGGAGTTTCCTAAGGTGCTAAAAATTTTATCTAATTGAGAAAAATATATTATTTGGAAAATAAATAAACTTGTCTTGATAATGACTGTTTTTTATGTTTTATTTTTTTGCTGAATGTTTCTTGTAGTATTGGAGAAGCACTATTATTTTACTCTCTCGTATAAAGATATTAACAAAGGCATTTTTACTTTGTACTTGAAAAAAAGTAATGATCAGTGATGAAAGATTCTTATATTGTTTTAGAATAGACATTGCTGTAGTTGGTGCTTATCTGTGGGATCATGTACTTATAATGGGAAATAATAAAAAAAATAATGTAATAAATTTTGCTGTTAACATGTACTTGCTTAATATCCTGGCAGAATTGCTTCTAAGTCCTACATTCCATGCCATATATCCAGCCCTCCATCTTCTTTTTTTGTATTTTTAATTTCTTCTCTGTTTTGATCCATTTAAGTTGCTTTATTTGAGTATATATATATATATATATATATATATATATATATATATATATATACACACACACACACACACACACACACACACACACACACACATTTGGCTGTAACAGCTTCTTGTTTGCTCTCCTAACAGGTTTTCTGTATTTCTCAGTGACACTGTTGATATTTGTGACCTCTGTTGTGTCATATAAACTTTTGCAATCAGCTCATACAGCAAATGTAGCAATCATTTGCCACCTCTCCCCCTTTCTTTCGTTATGTGCCCAGAACGAAGAAAAAAGGCTCCTTATGTACTTGTGCTGGAGAACACTTGAATAAATGTATTGTTTTTTTTCCTTCTTTTTTTGTGGAAAAGTTGTTTGTTTTCTTTGCAAGTATTTACCATAAAATTATATATTCATTAGATGATTAATTGTATATTATTATTAGTTAAATAACAATTAAAATTCTAAAAATGTGTACATTTTATCCAATATTTCAGTATAATATTCTGGAAGGAACACATACGATATATATATTATATATATATTATATAGTGTGTGTATGTGTATTTTTTTACACTGGATCGTCTCTGGGATGTTTCTATACTCCGCCTGGAGTTAAAGGCACAATATGTAATTTTTCTGCTTTAAAAATAGCAGATATCACTATATCTATGTTATATATTTATTTTTTGTTGTGTACTTACATTATCCCGACAGTTTCCACGAACTTTAAAATCCGGAGAAAATTATAGTTTAATTAGAAGACACGGCACGTTTCTTTATTTCCGTTTTGTCGCCCGATTATGGCGTCATATAAACTTTGACCCCTCTAGTTTATCTAACTTCCTGCGGAACCGCCAAATACAAGGTGAACAGAAGCAAAGACGAGACGAAGAAGAAAAAGTAGTAGCTAGCTTGGTCGCTAGTAGCTAGTAGTAGCTTGGTCGAGACTATTATATTTTATATTTATATTGTTTATATTCGTATTTATACCTCAATCAATAACTTAGTTATGGATCATGATTATGCTTTGCCTGCACGTTCTGTGAAGCGCAAACGTACGGGTGAAATAAATGACCTGAGAAGGTTTTGGGACGAAGAAGAAACGAGACACGGGTAAATATTGGAGTTGCATTTCCAAGATAGAGAGAGCTTCGTGACAAGCTGAAACTACAGAGAGATGCTTGCATTCTAATAAACAGGTATGCATCCATTCAGCTAACTATATCTATCCGTATATTTTGTGAAACGATGATGTCTTATGTAAAACGCAGACGGACTAGCTCTCCTGTAAAGTATAATGTAAATCTACATGTGTTCTATATCTAGCTGGATAAAGTAGCTTCAAATGCAGTTCACTATCTTGTTCGATATCATAGTATAAACGTAGCCTAATTATAATTATTAACGAAAGGCAACCGTGTTTTTTTTTTTTACATATATTACTACTGGCTAGATGGAATATTGATTTGATAGGGGTCTGATAATTCATATATCTCTCCGTTCGAAAATACGTGATTGTCAAAATACTAAGGCTGGTGACACACTGGCTGCGTGACGTCTCTGTTGCGTGCCAGAAGCGTGGCGCGCTGCTGCTGCTGCTGTAGGTGACATAGAGGGAGACCGTTGACAGACCAGGCTCTTGTCTTCATGACAACAATATCTATACTTCATGTTGAACATAAATATAAAGCCTACTGATAAAGGACACCGTCAACAGTATTGACGGCAAAATAGACTTATGTTTGACAGGTGCAATATTTGAAAATCGATAATTATTTATTTATTTTTTAAATTACATTTGTATCTGAATTTGTCAACCTATAGACTTTCAAACATCAAAATGTCATGAATTAATATGTATTTGTGTACAAAATTACATATAAACATATTTTCCTATTATATTTTGCCTGGAAACGCTTCCAACACGCGCGCGTGTCGCGTGAAAAATAGGCGTCGGTTCTATTTCTAGCATGCACACGTTTTCCGCGAGGCTCGAGCCGCGCCTGAGACACGCGTCTCACACAGGCAGTCTGCAAGCTCTAACCTATTAACATGGGAGCCGAATTAAAAACTGACACGCCACGCAGCTGAGACGCTTGCGCCACGCATCCAGTGTGTCGCCGGCCTCAGTTAAAATGAGTGAGGAATGTGGGGAGCGACAGAGCGCGTGTTCCAATGAACAACAACTCCCATGAGCCTACGCTCTTTCCCGACGTCATCAAAGTACGTCTCATGTTATTGTTTTGATTGAGTGACCCCTGGTGGCCAAAAATTCCATACTGCACGTTTAACCTCAGTTGATTGGACATGATTTGGAAAGGCACACACACCTGTCTAATTTAATAGCAGAAATAGATGTCAGAGCAAAAAACTAAGCCATGAGGTCAAAGGAATGGCCTGTAAAGCTGAGAGACAGGATTATGTTGAGTAAGATCTGGGAAAAACTACAGAAAATTGGCAAAAAAAAGCATTTGGTCTCCACAGTCCTTAATGGATGAAGTTTGAAACAATCAGGACTTAGATTTAGCCTCCTGAGCCAAACTGAGCAGTCGAAGGAGAAGGGCCTTGGTTAGAGAGGTGATCAAGACACTGATGGTCACTCTAGTTGAGCTCCATGATCTTATATGGAGAAGGACAAACATCACTGCCACACTCCACCAATCTGGCCTTGATGGCAAAGGGACCAAACAAAAGCTTCTCCTCAGTAAAGATACATGAATGATTGGAATTTACAAAAATACACCTAAATAACTCTCAGACTATAAAAAAATATATATTCTTTTGTCTGATGAACCTCAATTCCTTGTTCATGTCTGAGGTAAACCAAGGACCGCTTAACACCTGCATAATACCATCCCAGCGGTGAAGCATGGAGGCATGGGGTGTTTTTCAGCGGCAGGAACTGGGGAAGTGATCAGAGAAGACGGAAGGCTGAATGCAGCTAAATACAGAGATATCCTTAATGAAAACCTGGTTCAGAGCACTCAGAACCTCATACAGGGCTGACAATTCACCTTCAAACATGACAGTCACCCTACGCACACAACCAAGACAATGCAGGAGTAGCTTAGGGACGACTATGAGCTTCTTGAATGGCCAAGCCAGAGCTGGGACGTGGAACCAACTAGACATGTTTGGAGAAACCTATTAATGGCTGTCCACCGATGGTCCCCAGCCAACCTGACCGAGCTTGAGATGATCTAAAGAGAAGAATGGCAAATAAATAAATAAATGCATATGTGCAAAGCTCATTGCAAAAACGACCTGAGCATGTAATTGTTGCCAAAGTGCTTCAACTAAGTTTTGAGTTAAGGGTATGAAGAATTGTGCAATGTCTTTTTTTTTCTTCAGCGTCTACTTTTTAATAAATTTGCAAAGTTGTGATAAATCTGTTTTTTTGCTTTGGCCTTATGGTTATGTTAAACTGCTTTAAAGTACTTTAAAGCAGTTTAACATAATGCAACGTAACTAAATGTGAAAAAATATGAAGGGGTATGAAGACTTTCTATAGGCACACACACACACACAATTATGGTTTTATTCCGGAAATTACAAAAAACTGTATTTAAATAATGATATTTAGGCTATTATAAGCATAAGAATATGGACACAACTAGATTAAATAGATATTATACTTTTTATACCTATATTATACATAATTTATATTTGTAAATTTTATATTTATGTATATTTATACAAAAAAAACAATAATTGTATTTTAGTCTGGTTTGCACAGTTGCCATCCCCTATGAATCTGTGTGAATGGTACGTACCACTGACGACAGGACACGCCCATACTGCAATGCCATTGGCTGCTGATGAGTCCATTACTCATGGGTGTACTTGGTGTATGTCGCCTGTGATTGGTCAAAGGGCGGCTCTCACTGTCTGGATGCTGCAGCAAGGTTACCGGGCTGGACCAACCGTAGCATCTGCTGCCTGCCTGACCGTCTAACACGCTTTATTGTTCACCAGTGCTGAAAGTGAAGGAAAACCGCTTTTTAAGGACATAACAAAGGAAGTAAGTGCGCTATGTGTTGGTATTTTGCATTCAGTTGTAAGTTATTTTAAGAAACTTCTCACTGACTAGCACAGAGATATAATGCTTGGCTAAGAATCATGTAATTTTGTGGTAGTCTTGTGTCTCGTGCTTCCCTTGTGTCATTCCTAATGTGAGCTGGTAATTGTTTAACTATCAATTGAACGATATGTAATAATCGAGTCGATCAATGTGGATGTCGTATATCCACAAACTGCTCGAGCCCACCAGAAATAAACACGAGTAAACGCGAGCGCACGCCGGACAACTGATCTTTCCGTTACGAAGCCGTTGTAATATCATTAACGTTATACATTTTTAAAACCCAACGTTGGCATTTCATTATTCCTTGAGGCGTGTTGAATGTGTTTAGAGTAAGCTTGGTGTGACACCCTCGATATGCTCCAAGTCTACTTCAACACCATCATCAGCCTCTAAATGAAGCCTTGTGCATGCAATCTACATATCAGAAGACCTCACTGATGCACTGCATTTCACAAATGTGCATGCGTACATGGTCATAAAATACCTCTCGTAGTCATGTTTACACTTCACGTGACTGCATGCATGCTTTGCAAACTAGAAGTCTTTCTAGCATGAAAATTCTGAAATAATATAGGTTAATAAGGTATAATGTTAATATGAAATATGCTCAATGCCCTTCCTGTCATTTTGCTGCAGTGAACATAGCATAAAAAATTTAAATAATATAATGTATTCTAAAATAAATGTTAAAATATTTTACATTTAATTTGTGCAATGCAATACACCATTTAAATATGTTTTATACAACTTAAAATAATATTTTAAATAATTTTTATTACCTATATTGCACTCTTTGTATTTCTGTTCCATTTATTTTCCCCCTTACCACAATTAACATTTTAATATAATATAAAATAATTTTAATATTGTTTTAAATCATATTTATTGTGTAATACAGTATATAATTGTAAATATTATTTACACAATTTAAAATCATACATTTATATTCTGTTTATTTCACTGATTCGTTTTGCTCTAATAGTTCAAACTGCACTAAATGGCCTGTTCTGTTTTACTGAATAGATGTTGTTTCCACAAGACAGATCAGAAGTTTTCATGTACTTCATACTATCCAAAAGAGCGCCATGTGGATCTCATGGAATATGGCACGGTTCAAAACTGGGCCATTCTTGAGGAAGGCCTCCATGAGTCATCACAAAGAGCAAATGCTTCAATATTTTTTCTCTAGGCTGTGCTGTGAGGACAGGACAGATGCATCTCATGCACTGTACTGTTTCTTTTTATAGTAGGATGTATGAGACACACCCTTATTCTCCAGATCCATAGTAGCCCCTCCTTTCTCACACACACACACACTCGCCATTCACCATCAGGGGCTCAGAACAGGGTGTGGGGGAACCCTAGGCAGCGCCATACTTTACATACACACTTTCACTTGGGATTAGATCATAAGGAAGTGCACTGCTGCAAGGAATGTGCAGCAACAGCTGCTAGCCTACATATATTTCCTGCTAACAATCCCACATCTCTGCACATGCAACGCTGGAAAATCTGGGTCAGAATTGCTCTGATCATTTAATATGATTTACACACCCTGTTTCTGTAGTGTGTTGAGGTTTTGTTACATTACTGGGACATTTGCTGCAGTGCTGTTTTAAATTGCTTTCATGTGTCATGAATAATTAACATTTTCACATGTAATTACATGTTAAATGCTGGAGTCGAATGTGACTAATCATGCCAAGCTGACGATAATCACACATGTTGGTGTCTGTTTACCAGCTAAAGTCAGATTCTAGAATGGTGAAATGCTTTGAAAGCTGTTGATGTGAATGATTGAGCCAATTTGGATGTCAAGTAAGTTCCTGTGGCTCAAGTGGAAGAGTGTTGCGTTAGCAGCGCAAGGTTGTGGGTTCAATTCCCAGGGAACACAGGATGGGTAAAAACTGTTAGCCTGAATGCACTGTAAGTCGCTTTGGGTAAAAGCATCTGCTAAATGCATAAGTTTAATTTAATTTAAGTACAAAGTTGGTTTCCTTAGCCCAAATGTGGAAAAATGGTTTGATGCAAGCTCTCCGTTAAGATATGTGATATTATTCCAAAAGTATGGTATGTATATTTTTGCATAAACAGGGTTCCCACTTCCCATGGTCATTAACTAAATAAAAAATTATTAAATATGCTACTGTTATTTGGTAAAAAATACAGTAAAAACAGTAATGTTGTGAAATAGTATTGCAGTTTAAAATACCTGTGTTCTATTGAATATACTTTAAAATGTAATCTTCTTCTGTGATGGCCAAGCTTCAGTGTCACATGATCCTTCAGAAACCATTCTAATATATCTATTATACTGAATCGGTGCTCAAGGTTCATTTCTTATTATTATTATCAATGTTGAAAGCAATTGTCCTGCTTAATATTTTTGTGGAAACCATAATTATGTTTTTTAGGAATCTTTGCTGAATAGAAAGTTCAAAAGAACAACATTTATTTGAAATATGAATCTTTTGTAATAATGAAAAAAACCTTTACTGTCATTTTTAATCAATTTAATGAATCCTTGCTGAATAAAAGTACTAATTGCTAGTATATTAAAAATGACTCAATGAGTTATAAAGACCCTGTAGGGTTATATAATACACATCAACACATTGTCTTTTGATTTATTTTAATTTTTTTAGGTTGAACCATGTCTTCCAGCTCAGCAACGGTACGCATTCTGATAAAGGGAGGTAAAGTTGTGAACGATGACTTCACACAAGAAGCAGATGTGTACATCGAGAACGGCATTATCCAGCAAGTGGGCAAGGAGCTGATGATCCCAGGAGGGGCCAAAGTTATCGATGCGACCGGAAAGCTGGTGCTTCCAGGTGGCATAGACACCAGTGTTCACCTGAACGAGAGCTTCATGAACGCCAGCACCGCAGATGACTTCTACAGCGGCACGAAGGTATGAAAGCCAGCATGAACTCTCAATTGACTTACATGTTATTGGTCTTATTGAGAATTATTTATCAGTGCATGTTATCCCCCCCCCCCCCCAAAAAAAAAAAAAAAACATTTGTGTTGCTTCATCATCAAGAATCAAATTTTCAATCCCTTCCATTCAACAACATTGTCTTTTAAAAATCCATGCAATTCCCTGTGGATAAAATCAAGTCATTTCACTTGGAAACAGTGTTGGGTGTAACGCGTTACTGTGATTAAATTACTCATCCACTGTAAAAGTAAAGTAAGAGATTACTGTTCATTTTGAAGTCATTTAATTACAGTAAATTATAAGGTACTAATAACAGTTTTAAAATCAATATTGTACTTGAAATCTAAATGTATCTTCAAATGCAGCCTCTTTAACCCTTTGCACCAAAAATTATGCATTTACTTGCAGTTCTTTTCTGATAACAGAGAAAAGACCCTAAAATATTAATACTAAGACAGCAATCAAATCTGTAAAGGGTTTACTTTTATTTGTCTGCAGTAGGTTGCTGACCCCTGGCTTAGAGTATTATACTCTAAATCAGTTTTTCCAAAAATGTATTTTGATTTTGCATTATATGACTGTATGTTAAGCAATATGAGTTTTTTTTCTTATTTCAGAAAGCGTTTTTTTATACAGTGGAAGATCTAAACTAAAATGATGTGTGATGTAGCATCCATTTAATGTCACATTCATTTGTTCTTGTTTTATAAATAGTTCAAAAGCAGAGATGCACTCGCTTCAGCAGCCCTGCCTAAATAAATCCCATGGGTCACTTAGCAGACACTGAGATGCAAGAGTGAGCATTGCACACTCGCAGTCTGGTCCATCAACCGCAGGGCACGATTCACCCTCACAAATACATACACGCTCTTATTCCGAGAGTGCTGGGGGCTTTGAGATGACAAATAAAGTGTTGTTGTAGAGTTGCACTGTTATTGTTAGCCTTGGCAACACAACTGACATTCTCTTCCCCCCTCCTCCCCGCATAAGACTCGCCAAGCACAGAGACAAATGGAGATCAGATTCTGTTTCCATAGATACTGGAGCACTGCTGCAAAGACTGCTGCAAAAGCCTTCACTCGTGCCATTGTGCTGGAAGACAATGGTGCACAAATACACGCCCCTTCAGTAGGGGCAGCTGAGAGATGCTTTTAAAGAACCATTTTTGTGGTTGAATTATTGTTAATCATTGTTTCCTTGTACTGAAAATAGTTCTTCTAATTGTGTATTTTTCTGTAAAACATTATGATCAGACAGATATTGTGGGATATTAATGGAGTTGGCTAAGCCATTATGAGCAATTCTTATTATTATTGTATAATGTTATGGTGGATAACCAACACTGTCTTTACTAAAGACTTGAAATAGCAAAAAAAAAAGAACTCCTATAGCCTTATAGAACACCCTAACAACCATAAGAACACCTTTACATAGAACACATTTACATAGAAATGATCAGAACTTCCCAGCAGCCACCAGAACACATTAGTAATGCCTGTAATAGCCTAGAACAGTGGTTCCCAACCACATTCCTGGAGGTCCCCCAATACTGCACATTTTGCATCTCTCCTTTGTCTGACACACCCAATTCGGGTCTTGGAGTATCTACTAATGAGCTGATGATCTGAATCAGGTGTGTTTGATCAAGGTGACATGGAAAACATGCAGTGTTGGGGGGACTCCAGGAATGTGGTTGGGAACCACTGCCCTAGAAACTGCCAAAACATTTAAAAACAGCCTAAGAATTCCCTAGCAGCCACCAGATTACCCTAGCAATGACCTAGAAATGATCAGATCATCCAAGCAACCAGCAAAACACTTTAAAAACAGCCTTGTAATTCCCTTGCAACAATAAGATCACCCCTGCAAAGAACCTAGAAACAATCAGTATATCCTAACCAGAAGAACACCTTAAAAACAGCCAGCAACGATTCCAGCAGCCACCAGAAAACCCTAACATCGGCCTAGCAATGCCCTGTCAACTACCAGAAGACACTTACGATGCCCTAGGAATAATCACAGCAGCAACCAGAGCACCCTAGTAATGCCTGTAATGCCCTAAAACCTCCAAAACACATTAAAACAGCCCTGGAATTACAACCCGAATTCCGGAAAAGTTGGGACGTTTTTTAAATTTTAATAAAATGAAAACTAAAGGAATTTCAAATCACATGAGCCAATATTTTATACACAATAGAACATAGATAACGTAGCAAATGTTTAAACTGAGAAATTTTACACTTTTATCCACTTAATTAGCTCATTTAAAATTTAATGCCTGCTACAGGTCTCAAAAAAGTTGGCACGGGGGCAACAAATGGCTAAAAAAGCAAGCAGTTTTGAAAAGATTCAGCTGGGAGAACATCTAGTGATTAATTAAGTTAATTGATATCAGGTCTGTAACATGATTAGCTATAAAAGCTTTGTCTTAGAGAAGCAGTCTCTCAGAAGTAAAGATGGGCAGAGGCTCTCCAATCTGTGAAAGACTGCGTAAAAAAAATTGTGGAAAACTTTAAAAACAATGTTCCTCAACGTCAAATTGCAAAGGCTTTGCAAATCTCATCATCTACAGTGCATAACATCATCAAAAGATTCAGAGAAACTGGAGAAACTCTGTGCGTAAGGGGACAAGGCCGGAGACCTTTATTGGATGCCCGTGGTCTTCGGGCTCTCAGACGACACTGCATCACTCATCGGCATGATTGTGTCAATGACATTACTAAATGGGCCCAGGAATACTTTCAGAAACCACTGTCGGTAAACACAATCCGCCGTGCCATCAGCAGATGCCAACTAAAGCTCTATCATGCAAAAAGGAAGCCATATGTGAACATGGTCCAGAAGCGCCGTCGTGTCCTGTGGGCCAAGGCTCATTTAAAATGGACTATTTCAAAGTGGAATAGTGTTTTATGGTCAGACGAGTCCAAATTTGACATTCTTGTTGGAAATCACGGACGCCGTGTCCTCTGGGCTAAAGAGGAGGCAGACCTTCCAGCATGTTATCAGCGTTCAGTTCAAAAGCCATCTCTGATGGTATGGGGGTGCATAAGTGCATACGGTATGGGCAGCTTGCATGTTTTGGAAGGCTCTGTGAATGCTGAAAGGTATATAAAGGTTTTAGAGCAACATATGCTTCCCTCCAAACAACGTCTATTTCAGGGAAGGCCTTGTTTATTTCAGCAGGACAATGCAAAACCATATACTGCAGCTATAACAACAGCATGGCTTCGTCGTAGAAGAGTCCGGGTGCTAACCTGGCCTGCCTGCAGTCCAGATCTTTCACCTATAGAGAACATTTGGCGCATCATTAAACGAAAAATACGTCAAAGACGACCACGAACTCTTCAGCAGCTGGAAATCTATATAAGGCAAGAATGGGACCAAATTCCAACAGCAAAACTCCAGCAACTCATAGCCTCAATGCCCAGACGTCTTCAAACTGTTTTGAAAAGAAAAGGAGATGCTACACCATGGTAAACATGCCCCGTCCCAACTATTTTGAGACCTGTAGCAGAAATCAAAATTGAAATGAGCTCATTTTGTGCATAAAATTTTAAACTTTCTCAGTTTAAACATTTGCTATGTTATCTATGTTCCATTGTGAATAAAATATTGGCTCATGTGATTTGAAAGTCTTTTAGTTTTCATTTTATTAAAATTTAAAAAACGTCCCAACTTTTCCGGAATTCGGGTTGTAAAATAATTAGCAATAACCTAGAAATTAGCAAAAATCCTAGCAACCAGCAGAACAATTGCAATTCCGTAATAACAATCATAGCATATTGCCAACTACCATAACACCCTAGTAATGCCCATAATGCCCTAGAAACCATCTGAACACCTTATTGTAGCAATGATCAGAGCATCCTAGCAACCACCAGAACACCCTAGCAAGGAGCTAGAAATAACCAGTACATCCTGACCACAAGAACACCTCTAGTAATAATCAAAGCATCCCAGCAACCACCAGAACATTCCAGCAGCAACCAGAACACCCTAGTAATGAAAACCACCAGATTACCCTAACGATGACCTAGAAAATATCAGAGCATCCTGGAAACCACCCGAACAGCCTTGCAATTCCCTAGCAACAATCAGAGCATCACAACGATCACCAGAACGCTATAGTAATGGCTGTAATGAACAGCCAGAACACCCTAGAAACAAACACAACATCCTAACAACCTCTAGAACAGCCCAAAACAGCCTACAGTAGCAATCAATCACCAGATCACCTTAGCAATGACCTAGAAAAAAACATCCTAGCATCATCAAAGAAACCACCTTAGCAACCAGCAGAACACCATAAATCAGCCTATAATTTCTTTAGCAACCACCAGCACACACTAGCAACACTGAGAGCACCCTAGCAACCACCAAAACACCACAGCAATGACCTAACAACCATCATAATAATGAACAGAATAATAATGATGATGCTGTATGGATCCCGCAGCAGTCGGTCTGTTGTTTGTGTACTTTCAGGCTGCTCTGGCTGGAGGCACCACTATGGTGATTGGTCATGTGCTGCCAGAAAAGAACGAATCATTGCTGGACGCTTATGAAAAGTGCCGCTCTCACGCTGATGCCAAGGCCTGCTGTGACTATGCTCTTCATGTGGGAGTGACCTGGTGGGGACCAACGGTATGAAGTCTATGTTTGCAGAGTATGTCAACTTCCTATAATTACAGGAACAGGAAAAACGTGCTGAAAATGTTTTGTTTAATTTACAGTTCTGCTATAACGCAGAGCTGCTTTACAGCATAATCTTAACTGTCTCCATAGTTGTAATTGATTTGCTATTGCTATTTTTGCTGTTTGTTATTAATGCTTATCATTGCTGTGACAATATGTATTGTATAAAGCACTATAAAGGTGACTTGACCATCACAGGTTAGGGCTCAAATGGAGACACTGGTGCGGGAAAGAGGGGTGAACTCCTTCCAGATGTTCATGGCATATAAGGACATGTACATGCTGAGGGACAGCGAGCTGTTTCAGGCCCTGCAGAACTGTAAGGACATCGGTGCTGTGGCCCGCGTCCATGCGGAGAATGGAGAACTGGTTGCGGAGGTATAAATCAGGGAACTGGTGCAAAACCATAATGAACAAGTTTTCCTCAAACCTCGTGAGTTGTATACAGGCAGCAGCTTCACACATTACAAGTAGCACTATTCACTTTAATCAGTAATTATTGGTGTTATGTGAAATTACCTAGTGTATTTGATGCTGCCTTTATTTTGGCCAAAATTATGAGTAATGCTGGCATAATGCTGTGATAGTGACTTAAAATGCTGTCTAGGTAGGATCCTGTCTTCCTGCACAGTTTATTTATAGGTTATATTCATAGTTAATTTATCATGTTATGGCATGTTTTTATTTATCCACACTAGGGTGCCAAAGAAGCGCTGGATCTGGGTATTAGTGGACCAGAGGGCATTGAGATAAGCAGACCTGAGGAGGTAAAGTAATCATTCAAATCCTGTGATTTGTGTGACCATAAAAGATATTAGTCACATTGACACTCTCTGCAGCTCCTAGTCTTTCCTGTCTCCATATTGCATTTCCATAGATTATTAATACTCTTAGGCGTCTGTTCACCATTAGTTTTCACTGGTGACATTTGTGTTTTCTCACTTACTTCCATGGGAATTTTCCATGTGCAGCTGGAAGCAGAGGCCATCCACCGGGCCATTACCATCGCTAACAGAGTGAGTATGATGTACAGGAGTGAACTGTTTAGCAATAAATCCTTTAAGAAATGTATCATAGATTCCTCAAAAATATTAACCAGCACAAAGTTTATTTTACAATGATGATAAAAAGCATATTTAGCATATTAGGATGATTTCATGTGACACTGAAGACTGGAGTAATGCTGCTGAAAATTCAGATTTGCATCACAGGAATAAATCATTTTTTAAAACAGAAAACAGTTATTTTAAGTCTATTTAAATATTTCACAATATTACTGTTTTCACTGTATTTTTGAACAAATAAATGCAGCCTTAGCATAAGAGACTTCTTACAAAAACATTAAAAAAATCTTTATTATTAAATCTTTTTACGCTGAAAATATGCTGATTAGTCATGCTGCTTAGTATTTTTGTGGAAACTATGATAGTTCAGATTCTTCAAAAGAACAGCATTTGTTTAAAATATACGTTTTTGCAACATCATAAATGTCATGACTGTCACTTTTGATCAATTTAATGCGTCTTTGCTGAAAATGAGTATTCATTTATTTAAACTTTTAAACAAAAGTGTACTTTGAGTCACTTTGACTCATTTTGCAGCTGAAGCAAATGTACATACTGTATTTTGCACATGCAGTATAAACAGAATCAAGATAGCTGCATGATTGACATGATGAGCCAGCGTTATTATGTGACGAATGACAGTTTTGAAACAAACATATGAGTTACCGATTAATTGCTTTTAAGAACTTTAAATGTGATCAGAATCAATGTCTTCTGCTTTTTGTCTCTCAGGCCCACTGTCCTATATATCTTGTGAATGTGTCCAGCATGTCAGCAGGGGATGTTTTAGCATCTGCTAAAATGCAGGGTAAGAGCCAGGCAATGACACTCAAAGGACAATTCACAGTCGCAGCATTTTAATTTAGTATATTTGACCCTGGATCACAAAACCAGTCTTAAGTCGCTGGGGTATATTTTTAGCAACAGCCAAAAAAACATTGTATTGGTCAAAATGATCAATTTTTCTTATATGTCAAAAATCTTTAGGATATTAGGTAAAGATCATGTTCCATGAAGATATTTTGTAAATTTCCTACCGTAAATATTTCAAAACTTAGTTTTTGATTAGTAATATGCATTGTTAAGAATTCATTTAGACAATTTTAAAGGCCATTTTCTAATTTTTTTTTTGCACTTTGGGACAGTGTTTTCTCTACTTCCTGTTGGCCTTCTGTAGCAAATTGTAGCTCCGTGTAGCTGTTTTTATTTTATTTTTTTCTCTAGAATCTTTATCTTACTATCACTCTCTGTTTTTTAAAGTGGTAAAATATAACTTAATTCACACCATATTTCTGATATTATCGATCAATCTTATCAGATTAACTTTGATCGTTCACTTTTATTTTATTTCCGTGAGTGCAGTACACCTGCAAAGCGTTAAGTGAAAAAGTGAAAAGTGAAGTGAAAGTGAAGTGACATTCAGCCAAGTACGGTGACCCATACTCAGAATTTGTGCTCTGCATTTAACCCATCCGAAATGCACACACACAGAGCAGTGAACACACACACACACTGTGAGCACACACCCGGAGCAGTGGGCAGCCATTTATGCTGCGGCGCCCGGGGAGCAGTTTGGGGTTCGATGCCTTGCTCAAGGGCACCTAAGTCGTGGTATTGAAGGTGGAGAGAGAACTGTACATGCACTCCCCCCACCCACAATTCCTGCCGGCCCGGGACTCGAACTCACAACCTTTCGCTTGGGAGTCCGACTCTCTAACCATTAGGCCACGACTTCCCACTTCCCACGACTTAGCACTCGTTAGCTTGTCATTAGCGTCTTCATTCGAACCTATCGCTGTTTTCTTTTCTCCTCTCCCTCGCTCCAGTTTTTCACAAGTTCATCAAACAACCGCAGTAAGAATTTTCATCAAGCACGGTGAGTAATGGCTTCTCCTATCATTGTTTCTTGCACCTCTTGCCACATGTACAGTTTATCTATCTCTGTCGCTGATGAGGGATTCACATGTGATAAATGCAGGGAAATAGTTAGGCTGACAGAGAAGATTTCAGAATTAGAGACACGCATCCAAACTTTAATTGAGGACAGTAAAAATGTTAGGGCTCTAGATACGGCTTTGGATGCGTCTAGCTCAGGGATTCCTGTACATTGTTCGGTTCCGGAAACAGAGCCCCAGCAGCAGGGCAACTGGGTGACGGTGAGGCAGCGTAGTCGTGGGTCAAAACACCGCTCTTCTGTTCCGATCAAAACATTAAACAGGTTCTCCCCACTCAGTGATGCACCCACTGAGAAACCTGATGAAAGTGCTCTAGTTATTGGTGATTCTATTGTACGGAACGTGAATATAGAGACACCAGCCACCATAGTCAAATGTTTACCGGGAGCCAGAGCGCCTGACATCTTGGCAAATTTAAAAGTGCTGGCTAATGCTAAACGTAAATACAGTAAGATTGTTATTCATGCCGGCGCTAATGATGTTCGACTTCGCCAGTCGGAGATCACTAAAAATAACATTAAAGAGGTGTGTGAACTTGCAAGCACGATGTCAGACACTGTAATATGCTCTGGTCCCCTCCCTGCTTACCGTGGTGATGAGATGCATAACAGATTGTCATCACTCAATGGCTGGATGTCTAAGTGGTGCCCACAGAATAACATAGGTTATTTGGAATTATACATGGAATTGATGTTGATGGTGTTGAAATTATTCAGCCAAGTGATGATATCTCAGATCATTATTTAGTTCTTTGCAAAATTCATATAGCCAAAATTGTAAATTCTACTTCTTGTTACAACTATGGAAGAACCATTACTTCTAACACAAAAGACTGCTTTTTAAGTTATCTTCCTGATGTATCCAAATTCCTTAGCATATCCAAAACCTCAGAACAACTTGATGATGTAACAGAAGCTATGGACTCTCTCTTTTCTAGCACTTTAAATAAAGTTGCTCCTTTACGCTTAAGGAAGGTTAAGGAAAACAGTTTGACACCATGGTATAATGAGCATACTCGCACCCTAAAGAGAGCAGCCCGAAAAATGGAGCGCAGCTGGAGGAAAACAAAACTAGAGGTATTTCGTATTGCTTGGCAGGAAAGTAACATATCCTACAGAAAAGCATTAAAAACTGCTAGATCCGATTACTTTTCTTCTCTTTTAGAAGAAAACAAACATAACCCCAGGTATTTATTCAATACAGTGGCTAAATTAACGAAAAATAAAGCCTCAACAAGTGTTGACATTTCCCAACACCACAGCAGTAATGACTTTATGAACTACTTTACTTCTAAAATCGATACTATTAGAGATAAAATTGCAACCATTCAGCCGTCAGCTACAGTATCACATCAGACAGTGCACTATAGACCCCCTGAGGAACAGTTCCACTCATTCTCTACCATAGGAGAGGAAGAATTGTATAAACTTGTTAAATCATCTAAACCAACAACATGTATGTTAGACCCTATACCATCTAAGCTCCTGAAAGAGGTGCTTCCAGAAGTCATAGATCCTCTTCTGACTATTATTAATTCCTCATTGTCATTAGGACATGTCCCCAAAACCTTCAGACTGACTGTTATTAAGCCTCTCATCAAAAAACCACAACTTGACCCCAAAGAACTAGTTAATTATAGACCAATCTCGAATCTCCCTTTTCTGTCCAAGATACTAGAAAAGGTGGTATCCACACAATTATATTCCTTCTTAGAGAAAAATGGTATATGTGAGGATTTCCAGTCAGGATTTAGACCGTATCATAGTACTGAGACTGCTCTTCTTAGAGTTACAAATGATCTGCTCTTATCATCTGATCGTGGGTGTATCTCTCTATTAGTTTTATTGGTTTTATTGGATCTTAGTGCTGCGTTTGACACAATTGACCACAACATTCTTTTGCATAGACTTGAATACTTTGTTGGCATCAGTGGAAGTGCATTAGCATGGTTTAAATCGTACTTATATGACCGCCATCAGTTCGTAGCAGTGAATGAAGATGTATCCTATCGATCACAAGTGCAGTATGGAGTACCTCAAGGCTCAGTACTAGGGCCGCTACTCTTCACGCTTTATATGTTACCCTTGGGAGATATCATCAGGAAACATGGTGTTAGCTTTCACTGTTATGCTGATGATACTCAGCTCTATATTTCTTCGCAGCCCGGTGAAACACACCAATTTGAAAAACTAATGGATTGCATAGTCGATATAAAAAACTGGATGACGAGTAATTTCTTACTGCTAAATTCTGAAAAAACAGAGGTGTTAATTATAGGACCTAAAAACTCTGCTTGTAATAACCTAGAACACTGTCTAAGACTTGATGGTTGCTCTGTCAATTCTTCGTCATCAGTTAGGAACCTAGGTGTGCTACTTGATCGCAATCTTTCCTTAGAAAGCCACGTTTCTAGCATTTTTAAACTGCATTTTTCCATCTTAAAAATATATCTAAATTACGGCCTATGCTCTCAATTTCAAATGCAGAAATGTTAATCCATGCATTTATGACCTCAAGGTTATATTATTGTAATGCTTTATTGGGTGGTTGTTCTGCACGCTTAGTAAACAAACTACAGCTAGTCCAAAATGCAGCAGCAAGAGTTCTTACTAGAACCAGGAAGTATGACCATATTAGCCCGGTCCTGTCAACACTGCACTGGCTCCCTATCAAGCATCGCATAGATTTTAAAATATTGCTTATTACTTATAAAGCCCTGAATGGTTTAGCACCTCAGTATTTGAATGAGCTCCTTTTACATTATAATCCTCTACGTCCGCTACGTTCTCAAAACTCAGGCAATTTGATAATACCTAGAATATCAAAATCAACTGCAGGTGGCAGATCCTTTTCCTATTTGGCGCCCAAACTCTGGAATAACCTACCTAACATTGTTCGGGAGGCAGACACACTCTTGCAGTTTAAATCTAGATTAAAGACCCATCTCTTTAACCTGGCATACACATAACATACTAATATGCTTTTATTATCCAAATCCGTTAAAGGATTTTTAGGCTGCATTAATTAGGTAAACCGGAACCGGAAACACTTCCCATAACAACCTATGTACTTGCTACATCATTAGAAGAATGGCATCTACGCTAATATTTGTCTGTTTCTCTCTTGTTCCGAGGTCACCGTGGCCACCAGATCCAGTCTGTGTCCAGATCAGAGGGTCACTGCAGTCACCCGGATCCAGTACGTATCCAGACCAGATGGTGGATCAGCACCTAGAAAGGACCTCTACATCCCTGAAAGACAGCGGAGACCAGGACAACTAGAGCCCCAGATACAGATCCCCTGTAAAGACCTTGTCTCAGAGGAGCACCAGGACAAGACCACAGGAAACAGATGATTCTTCTGCACAATCTGACTTTGCTGCAGCCTGGAATTGAACTACTGGTTTCGTCTGGTCAGAGGAGAACTGGCCCCCCAACTGAGCCTGGTTTCTCCCAAGGTTTTTTACTCCATTCTGTCACCGATGGAGTTTCGGTTCCTTGCCGCTGTCGCCTCTGGCTTGCTTAGTTGGGGACACTTCATCTACAGCGATATCGTTGACTTGATTGCAAATAAATGCACAGACACTATTTAACTGAACAGAGACGACATCACTGAATCCAATGATGAACTGCCTTTAACTATCATTTTTGCATTATTGACACTGTTTTCCTAATGAATGTTGTTCAGTTGCTTTGACGCAATGTATTTTGTTTAAAGCGCTATATAAATAAAGGTGACATTGACATTGACATTGACACTTGTTGCAATAGTTGTATCTCGAGCCAAATATTGTCCGATCCTAATAAACCATACATCAATGGAAAGCTTATTTATTCAGCTTTCAGATTATGTATAAATCTCAATAAAAAAAATGACACTTAAGACTGGTTTTGTGGTCCAGGGTCACATAAGACACCTGAATATTTACCAGTAAATGAGATAATGTGACTCTGAATACTGAAGCGTGATTGGTTGACAGGGAAAGTGGTGCATGGAGAGACCACCACAGCTCATGCTGTCTTAAACGGGCTGCAGTACTACCACCAGGACTGGGCCCACGCAGCTGCTTTCGTCACTGTGCCACCACTCAGACTTGACCCCAACACACCCAATTACCTGCTCAGCCTTCTGGGAAAGTAAGTGGATTCACCATGTAGTCGTTTCATTTAATCAGATACCTGTATAGTCACATAAAGGTATTTTCACTGATGTAGTGACACTCTGAACGTCGTGACATCGGACCACCGACCCTTCACCACTAAACAGAAGGCAGTGGGTAAAGATGACTTCACGAAAATCCCTCACGGTGTTCCCGGGGTGCAGGACCGCATGAGCGTCATTTGGGAGCGAGGAGTGGTATGTTTCAGTTAATCACAGAAGCCACACTGATGGCTAGAATCATCACAGTATCTATGTTTGTATAGCCAGCGCTTGTGAAAGTTGATATTTTATACAACTTTTGATTCATGCTTGAATGAATACTTCGAAAATAAAGACATGATGTACCATTTTTGTAATATTTTTTAGAATACTCATTTTTATAATACTTCATAAAACATTGACAGGAAAGTATGGATCATATGCAAATTTTCAAAACAGTTTTGAATTCAGCGAATTCAGTGGATGAAAGTCATGATAATCATTAATACTTGCAGTTAGTATGCTGAAAGTGTAACTTCAGAATATTATATGTGCTTGGATGGATCCAAAAAGTACCAATAATGAATATCAATATGAATTATTTTTAGTTTGAGGTCTGTAAGGTTTTTTTTAAAGTTTATGCTCACCAGTTATTTGGATTCCTTTATTTAATCAAAAATACTGTGCAAACAACTGGAATATTTAAATAACTATTTTATATGTTAATATTGAAAAAATATATATATGTTTTTTATTCCTTTAGTCTTCAGTGTCAAACCTAAAACAGTTGTGCTGCTTAATTTGTTTTTTGAAACTGTGCTGCATTTTTTTTTTCAGGATTCTTTGATGAATAGAAGGTTCAAAAGAACAGCATTGATTTGAATATTTATTTTGTAACAATTGTCTTTATTGTCACTTTTGATCAATTTAATGTATCCTTGCAGAATAAAATAATTTTTAAAATCTTAAAAAAAAACATTCTGTCCCCAAACCTTTGAATGGTAGTGTATATAAATAATATATAATAAGTTATAAACTATATAACAATATTGTTTTAATATTAATATAACATTCATATCATATACAGTTATGTTGCCAAAGACCAAAAAAGTAATAATCATGGAGAGGACAGGAGATGACAGATGCAAGAAAAAAATCTTATCTGTCTTTCTTAATAGGTTGGAGGCAAGATGGATGAGAATCGGTTTGTTGCTGTCACAAGCTCCAATGCTGCAAAGATCTACAACCTTTACCCGAGGAAGGGCAGGATCATCCCTGGAGCCGATGCTGATGTGGTCGTCTGGGATCCAGAATCAACAAGGTATCCAAAATAATGATAAGTGAATTCTAATCAGCTGAGAATTAAAAAAATATATTTCATATACCAAGTATTGCAAAATGAAATGAATTGTTTTTGCATGGTTTTGTGTCTGCAGGACCATCTCTGTGTCCACTCAATGGCAGGGTGGTGATGTAAATCTGTACGAGAACCTACGCTGTCACGGCGTCCCGTTGGTAACCGTCAGCCGTGGCCGCGTGGTCTATGAAAATGGCATCTTCACCTGTGCTGAGGGCTCAGGAAAGTTCTACCCTCTCCGAACCTTCCCAGACTACCTGTACAAGAAAATGGTCCAGAGGGAGAAGGTACTCTCACTCTGTTATATCATGTTTCTTTGACTGCGTATCGCAGTGCCTCCACTGTTTGTTTGTGACCTTCTTCTCTCAGTGTCAAGCAGTCAAGGGGGTGGAGCGTGCGCCCTACAACGGAGACGTAGCTGCAGTGCAGAATTCAGGGAAGAAGGATGTGGGCCCTTCAGATGGGGACATGAACCCACGACCCTGCACGCGCCACGGGGGAATGAGAGACCTACATGAGTCCAGCTTTAGTTTGTCTGGTACAGTAGTCTGCATTCAATCAAACTGAAGAAATTGTGCGGTTCATACTTGATATTCAAATAAAATTAAATAAATGTATGTATAATTTGCATAAAGGAAATATTTGCATATAAGAAAGTGAAGCAGTAAAAAAAAATTTTTCACTGGCATTTTCTTTGAATTTCGTATTTTGTGATACAAAGAAAGTGAAATTCTCATTCTTTATGGACACAATGTTTATTTAATTACAGCTTATATTATGTTTTGATTAATTTTCTACAATTACATAGATATGTTTTGATTAAGAATTCAGTAAAAGAAATAATAAAATAATTACTTACTTTATAATTGCACCTTACAGACAGAAATTAGAATATCAATGTGATGTATGAGTATGTAAAACTGTGTAAATCATATTTAATTATGTTAATTCTATTTACTGGGAAAAAAACTATAAGTAGATTTACTTAATTTTTATTTTGCAAGTTTTTGCACACATACATTTTAAGTTAAATTTAAGTATTGAAATAAGTAAAATCTACTTAACTAAGTTAAGTAAATTTAGCAAAGGAATTGAGTAAATTTAACATGGCCAGTTAGAGTTTAAAGAATAATATCAGTTTATTTTGTTAAAATACACAATACTTAAGAACATTACCCTCAGTTACAGTTTATATAATTTACTCAAACGAGGTAGCACTGGAAAACAACCATGCTATTAAAGCATGTGGTTCATTTGCATACATGTAAGTAAGCAAGTAGACAGCTTATTATCCTTTAAAATGAACTCCAGATTCATTGTCAGACAAGATGCGCATTCAATATCGCATGCAATTTATCGTGCAGCCCTACTCCAGATATCACAAAACAGTAAGTTACTAAACCTAATGACAAAATCAACCATAAAACAGTGTAAATACAACTCGAAAACAGTGAAAATTTTAATCTATTTAATAATTCATGCCCCAGTGGATGATGGGAAAAATGGGATCATAACTTTGATATTTACTTAAAGAATCCTTGTAAACATACCAAGCAATTCCAAGTAAAATATGCTTATAATTTCAAACTTTAATTTCTAAAAGCTTAAATTGAGTAGTAATATCCTTTACTTTTTAAAATCTTTCCTGAACTTAATGTAGAAATTACATTTGTTTTTACGTAGTATTTAGTTCACCACAAAATCATTTCTATCAGTGTATTTAAAAATAACATATGAAGGTATTAATGTGAATGTGAAATAAATTACAGACATATATATATATATATATATATATATATATATATATATATATTCATACTGTCTAGATAGATAGATAATATAAACATATATGAATTTCTAAACTTTAGAAATATATTTAATTACAATTCCAGTAGCCCGTGTAGCTCAGCAATCTTTATTTTTTGATAGGTGCCCAAATTGATGATAATGTTCCGAAGAGGGCTTCCGCGCGGATCCTAGCGCCACCTGGTGGTCGTTCTAGTGGAATCTGGTAACATTTCGGAGTCTGAAACTACAGGAAACACCTACATTTCTGATCAAAATGATTTCACTTGAATCACTTGCAAGATAACACCTGTGGGTTTCTTTTAATTTTTCTATATGTGTGTGTGAATGAGGGAAAAAATATATATATTTGTGCGGAAACTGGAAAACAAGGTATATGTTGGAAATACTTGTAGGAGATTGAGGAGGAATCCAGAGTGTTACAGGGTGTTTTGTTCTTCATATTCAGTCACATGAAATTAGTGAAAGTTGTGTTGAAATGCAAATGCAACACTGTTGTAGTGCTAAATAAATGACAGACCCTTTTACTAATTGTTTTTGTTAGCACATTAACAACAGTATGTTTTATGCAAGCTGCCGTTTAAATGATTTTAAAGATAGTGACTGGAGACTTATTTAAGAGTGGGAATGTTACTAGTTTGTGTATTTGGTCATGGCTTGAAAATGTGAACCATTGTAAAGTTATTTAATATGTTTTAATGACTTACCTCAGTGTTACTTACATTAGCACTCTGCCTCTCTACACTTACATCTCTTACAGCGACCAGTTGACAACACTTTCTGACAGCAGGTATGAACCAATTTTTGCTTTGCATTGAGGTGTTAATATTGATATCTTATTTTTGACACTCATTATTCAAAGACAATAGAAGCTATTTGTTTCTCTGTCATATTTCTAGTTTTAGTTCATGACACAGGTCACTATTGTTTATACGTTCAAAAAAGGAGCATTTTCGGTTTTACAGATGTCATTTGTAAGCACACATGCCTGACCTTCTAAAATGTGAATTAAGAAGAATATCTGTTACATATCAAATTTAGTTGTGTAACTAATCCAAAAGATTTTTTTGATCCAATAAGTCTACATTCCCTGTTGCTGTTACGGGCACTTGCAAGTTATTATTCATAACCATAGCATAATTTTGCAGTGTAGCTCTATGTTTATTCTAGAATTAACTGTTGGCTTAACACTGAACTGTGGTGAAAGTTGAATTCTATCAGTTGTTCACTGAACTGTAACACTGTGGATTAGTGAATATTGATCTGCATGTTCCAAAACAAGTCAGAAAAATTCTGCTTCACTTCTGATCAACACTAACCAACCCTGTTAAAAGACACCACACAGCTAACTGAGGCATGTGTTCTTGTACATGTGTCTACTTAAGTACTTGAAAACCTTCTGTAGAGACCAGTAGAAACACAGTAACTTTAGCTGTACAATGTTCCAGTCACACACACAGTAGAATGGCAAGAACATTTCTGTTGGTGCTAAATATTCATGTATTTTTTTATTCAGGTTTTTCAGTATGCTTTTCAATTTTTTAATATGAGCTATGTATGCTCTACAGTTGTATGTATTAACGTATTATGTTTATCTCATGAAAAAGTGCAAATAAACCCGCTTAAACCTCATATTCATGTGTATTATTGAATAAATGTTAATGTTAGTTAATGTGTTTACTATCATGAAAAAACCATGAACAGTATTTATTACAGTGTATTAATCTTTGTTAATGTTAATTAATGAAAATAGTCGTTGCTAGTTCATGTTAATTCATGGTGCATTAACTATTTTAACAAGCACAACTAATTTAAATAATGTTGATTTTTTTTATATTTTAATAAATGTTGAAATTATGCTTTAGATAATGCTGTAGAAGTATTGTTCGTTCTTAACAATTCATGTTAACAATGAGACTTATTGTAAATTCGTTACCTATATAATGTTTTTATATATAGGTAACTATATATATATATATATATATATATATATATATATATATATGACAAAAAATGCTTGAAATAATAAAAAAAACACTCATAGATAGATAGGTATAGACATATATGGGTGTTTTTCTTTCAATTGTTTCAATCATTTATTTAACTTTTATGCCACTTTGAATAATTCAAAATAAAATACAAATCGTTGTATTCATAGGTTATATTATAATTGCTTGTATTTTTGTATTTTTATTGTACCTGTTCAATCATTCTTCCTTATTTCTAAAATGCTCAAAGGTTGAGTTCGCCTAGACATGTATTTATTTTGAGCTTTTTTCCTACCCATTATATGTAGAATTAATCGATCTGAAATAATATTAGTACAGCTACACAGAAGCACACTGGACGCAAACTGATAACGCGCTGCTCTTCAGTTCTTCACAAAGAAATGGAGGAATGCGTCTCTGCTGAAGGGGCGGTGCGCATGCGCAGAGGCGGACAGTGTGTTGCAGGAGCGCGTGGCGCTGTTGCTCGTAACTAGGCAGCAGCGCATATCTGGCAACCCACTGTAGCGGAGAGCAACGGATTGCATTCTGCCAGTGTAATATCAACATTGGAAAGGACGCAGTCAAAATAAAGTGAGTAGAATATTGTTGACATATTATAATTCAAATGTATTCTTCATACTTTATGACATTAAATAGGTGCTGTAGCCTCTTTGGTCAGTGTATTATGTGTTTATCGCTCGAGCGTGTGTGGTGTTGCTCTATAATGTTACGGCGGCGGGGCCTGAAGAGCAACTGTCACAATAATGGACAGTTTGTTCAGCGGACTCGCATGCATAATATCACTGCAGGCTCCAGTGTGCTGTTTTATAGAGCTAAACGCAAAATTTATGTGCATCTTTTTGGCGTAAAGACCAAAAAAAGCCCCATATCAGTGATAAACAGAGCGCGCTATAGGGCCTGAGTGACTCCCATCGTGTAAGAAGATACTGTAATACAGTTTAAGACGTCGTTTGCAGCAAAGGATGAATAAACATAAAACGAATATATTTGTTTGTAATAAATACGAATAAGATAAATACGATCAAATGTGGCTGAATTTATGCGACTGATGATAAAACAAGCATGTGTCAATCACTGTTTCATTTCTCCATTTCAGACCAGCATTTTACAATACATAAGTTAGGCCTGTATATTTTTAGGAAAAATACCATAAGTAGAGTGCCAATAGTAGTTTTCAAACAGTTTTTTTCTCTCTCTTCTGATTCTTGAAGTGTGAGGGGGAAACCTGTCCTATATCTTTATCTGTCATTAGTCTTTAATATGGCATTGTCAGCATTAATTGGAGATGAGCTGAGAATGTAGGATATTACAAAACAAAAGGACTGTTTGGTTTTATTTACTGCTCATTATTTATATATATATATATATATATATATATATAATCATTAAAAATCCCTATGCCTCTGAAACCACCTGTTCCCTGACTGTAAATACCAATTTTTGTCATTAAACTTAACGTAAACTGATGATATTCTTAGCATTAAATGACTTGTCACAATCTGATTGGTTCATGTTGCATATGCAGCCAATAAGCTTGCTGCTTTACATTTAAATGGCTGGTTAGCATTCGCTTGAGCATTGTAGAGCGCTTTCAGAGTTCCTCTGAAACCCTCCACCTTCCCCAGCTCCACTTGTACAGATCTGCTACGGGTTATTTTATATGCTGTTTGTATGTCTTAAACACTCACAGCACCATATCGGCATATGTATTAGCAGTAGCAAGTTCCTGTACTTGCTTGCAGCAGCAATAATCTACAAATACAGCAATAACCAACAGCAGCAACAGGGTAGGAGATCATTTCCGCCAAGACAAAATACATTAACATTGTCATATTCATTACCATGCTAAAATATAACATTATATTTAGAAGAAACATTATTATGTCCTGGCAGAAAGAAGGGGTTATTAAAAATGCCTTCTTTATAAACAAGTTTTCACAGTTTTACCTCAAACTTTTTTGTCGGCACAGATATTCATGAAAACCTTTATAATCAGGTAATATCATAATAATATCATATGATGTTTTATGTGTCACACCATGAAATATAATATGATATTATAAACAGGGGCGCTGCACAAGATCCTGGGCCCTATGCATAGGCAGTCTTAATGAGTATGATACCATCTTTACCTGCTATCCAACGAAATGAATCTTTTCAACATAAAATAAATATACATTTATATAAGATATAAAAACTTGATTCAAATATATGGAATTATACATTTAAAAAATATAGTCACATGCTGTATGATATCAAAGTATTAAAAAGAAGTGTAATTAGGTGCATAGAGACTTGTTTTTATCCTTTGTAGGAGATGGCAGTGAATGTATACGCCACATCAGTAACGATTGAGAACCTGAGCCGTCATGACATGCTGGCGTGGGTGAACGACTCCCTTCAGCTCACCTACACCAAGATTGAACAATTATGTTCAGGTGGGTTGTACTGCCTTATTTCACTAAGTGTTTCTGTCTTTTATGTCATGAATGGCACTAGCATACTCTTTATTTCTGCTCTACTATAAATTTTATAAGACTACACTTAATTTCTTTTTTGTTTCTTATCATGCAATGAATGAGCTCTGTTGACCCATGTTCTCTTTTGCTGTTTGTCCTCAGGGGCAGCTTATTGTCAGTTCATGGACATGCTGTTCCCAGGGTGTATTCTTTTAAAGAAAGTGAAATTTCAAGCAAAGCTGGAAACGGAGTTTATTCACAACTTCAAAGTACTCCAGGCAGCTTTCAAGAGGATGAACGTTGATAAAGTTAGTTGGTCTCTTTTTAGTTCAAACTTTTCTTTTAACTTAGCTTTACTCAATTAAAAAAAGTATAAATTAAAGCTTTCAGTTCATTTGGTAAAAAAATATCAACTACAGTAACAGTTGATTGAAAGAAGGCATGTTTGTTTATATGTCACATTTCATGTTTTAAACAAAAAAAGCAGCCTGTTGATGTGAAAATTAAGGGATGTGATTGATTAATTAATTGGGTTGTACCCGTGTCTTCATGAACAGTGATTAATATTCATGAACCATCAATTTACCATAGTATGAAGCTAATTAATATTCATGAGTAAAGCCTTCACCTTAGTATTTGTAAAATACAGACATCTTTAATAAAAAATGAGAAGTAACTTTCATCAATATCCAACATTAGGCCTAGATATCGCTCAACAGGTCATTAGTTTAATAGTTATGAATGTAAATGAGTTCTTAAAAGTTAGGCTGATATATTGATGTAGTGTGCATTATATGTCTGTTAATAACTAATGGAAGTTATAAGTGGTGATTCAGGGTGCTGATTTTTGGTGTCAGGTTAGCTGAAACTATTATTTGAGACAAGTGGAGGTGTCTAATGTTCTTTGTCAAATATGATTTTGTATTCTGTAATTCCTAGGATAGGAGAAAGGATTTTAACATCACAATTACCCCTCATGATTACAGCTAATGATGATTTGTTTTCCTTTTGTTATCCAGATAATTCCTGTGGAAAAATTAGTGAAAGGAAAATTCCAGGACAACTTTGAATTCATCCAGTGGTTTAAAAAATTCTTTGATGCCAATTATGACGGAAAAGAGTATGATCCCATTCAAGCTAGGCAGGGCCAAGATGTGGCGCCTCCACCAAATCCAGGTGAACACTTTTCCCACAAACCCAAGAGAACTGGTTCCTCAGGTAACCTCGAGATTCTGCCGCCAATTTACTGCATTGATTGCTGAGGCTCTAATGATTGACAACATGCTTTGCAAAGCAGCTGGATGTGCACAGGCCTCGGAATGATTTACTCCATGCCCAAGCTTTCATCAATGAGAAAACAATGAATTCAGCATTAAAACAGCTCTGTGTTGCTCTGTTAGTGCAGTACTAACAAACAGTTTTCCAAAATCAGTTCTCATGTGCCATCCTGAAGGGTCATAGCTTGCTTAGTGTCACTTCGGTCAGTCCTATTCATCCTTCAGTCCCTCCAAATTCTTTAGTGGTCATTTTAAAGTTATAGTCGCCTGAAATAAGTTACCAAAAAATAAAAAACATTCCTTTTATTTTAAACCTCTATTGCATGACTTATGAAAGCAAAGTTAAACATGACTGATTACATTTTCTAATTAAATTAAAAATTGGACATCATAACTAAAATAAAAAAACAAATAAAAAGAAATCATGTGGTAATTGAAATAAATAAATTCATAAAAAGATATTAAAAACAGAACGAAAATAAAACAAACTGTTATTACAGAAACTATAAGAACTGGTTTCTTAGTATACACTATAGAAATGTCGCTTTAATGTTCTGTGAATTCTAAAAAAAAAATGAATTTTATAGTTAATACTAAAAGTCACTACTGTTTAAAAGTTTTGGGTTAGAAAAAAATAACACTTAAATTTTTATATAATACTTATATATATCATATATATGAAATGTTTCTACATATCATATTAGAGTGATTTCTGAAGGATCATGTGACCCTGATGACTGGAGTAATGGCTGCTGAAAATTCAGCTTTAACATCACAGGAATAAATTACACCTTAAAATATATTACAATAGAAAACAGTTATTCTAAACCCTTAGGTGAGAACTTTTAAACAGTAGTCTACATATAATTTATAAATTAGTGACTTTTAAAGTGCATTTTATTCACTAATAAATATGAATCATATTTTTATAGGTGACAAAAGGCTTTTTTGAGGCAAAGTAATAATTTTCATCCTTGACCAGAGAAATATTTTAAAATCAGCACCTGGATGTAGTTACACCCAAAAAAAAACGATAATTTTTTTTAAAGTCATCCCTTCATTAACAACCCTTTATTAACATCTTTTTGGTTTGAAAAGTGATGGAAAAGGGTTACCCTGAGGCGTGCAATTGAGGGTTAACAGCCAAGAACTGGAAACATAGAGTCCCCAGAGAGGTACAAAAGGGGTGTCCTAATTTGCTGACAGTTGACTGCTTTTGTGCTCGTTGGGGTGGATTGCGAATGTGACCTCCATTTAGTTTGTAGTCACATCTCGTCACACTTTCCTGACTTGGTTAAACCTGCCAGATATAAAGCAGATAACATGCTTTTGAAACAGTTTGTTTGATCACACACACAGGCTTAACCAAAGTAATGGGGAGACGAGCAGCCCATGCTGTAGCTTGTTAAAGGCTGAGCTTACTGAACCTCTTAGCTTATTTTAGTGGATCATTAGCTCTGTTCTAAAACCTAGTGAGCTCCCTTCTTAGAATGCATTAAAGTAATAGTTCACCTAAAAATGAAAGTTTGATAAAAATGTCCTCAACCTCAGGCCAGTCAAGATGTAGATGAGTTTGTTTCTTCAGCAGAACAGATTGGGAGAAATTTAGCATTATATCACTTGCTCACTAATGTATCCTCTGCTGTGAATGGGTGCCGTCAGAATAGGAGTCCAAACAGCTGATAAAAACTCCACAATAATCCAAAGCACAACTTCATTCTATCAATTAATGTCTTGTGAAATGTTTGTAGTAATTGAATTCAGAATTTAGTCCTGTATCCATAATATTGCTTTCTTCAGTGAAAAAGTTGTCTCGTCTGAATCAGGAGAGAAATATGCACAGATCAAGCTCATATATCAGTGGAAATTAATGTGAGGAAGATTTTCTGGAGGAAGCGTTATTAAATTTCTCCATATCTGTCCTGAAGAAACAAACTTTTTCGACATCATGTATTGCATAAGGGTGAGTAAATTTTCAAGAAGAGTTTTCATTTTTGGGTGAACTATTTCTTCATAGGCATCATAGGCTCACTCTTGAGGATGGAAAAAAGATTTGCCAGCAAAATGACCTTATGCAATTCTTGCCAAAACAAGGTACTGAATATCTATATACTTTATATGTGAAGGCAATCCCTAAATTTCCATTGGCATACGCTTACTGAAAGAAAAAAATCACTTAAGTTGCAAACAGAATTCAGAATTGACTATTATTTGAGATCTCATGAAGAGCGCTGTTTGTAGGACATTTCAGATCAGTCACTTATGAGGGTCCGTTTTGGCCCACTATGGTATGAAACAGAGCTAAATGTGTTTAAAGAAGCTGATAGACATGACAAAAACCTAAAATTGCATGGATTAGGTTGTACATTTTCTGAACAGCTCCCATTTATTGTTACTAAACTAAACATCTCCAATTTCAGGGCCTCAGAGAACATCGCCAACAGTACCTAAAAACATGCCCACACCACAGAGGGTGACCACCACCATAAGGAAGAACCCCACACATACCCGAAATGGGGGAAGTGATGCTGAAATCATGGAGCTTAATCAACAGGTAGAGTCCCTGGGAGGGTAAGGAAGACTTACTCTACCTTGGAGCACTTTGGATTGGAGATTGTAGAAATTGAATAGAAAGAAAAGTGTAGGTAGATTTTGCATTTGTCATTTTTATCTTTCTTTTCTCCCATTTTCTTCAAACCATTCCCTCATCCTCTATCCCACTTATTCAGATTATTGCATTTTTTATTATATATTTTAAGTCTGCATATAGATTGTCTTATCATATTAAGCATATTGACTTTTTCCCATTAAGGAATGATTATGTTCTGATTAGTATCTTACATTTTGTCTGTTTTGTTTTATTGAAGTTGATGGAGCTGAAGTTAACTGTAGATGGTCTGGAGAAGGAGAGAGATTTCTACTTCAGCAAACTTCGAGACATTGAGCTGATCTGCCAAGAACAAGAGGATGAAACCAACCCCATTATCAGTAGGATAATTGACATTCTGTATGCCACAGAGGTACTGTCAATGATATGTTTTATATCTTTTTTTCTAGTTATTTGACATATATATTTGTCAGGTTGATTCATAATTTGCGATATCAATGTCAGTTTGCATCGGCTGTTGACTAATTCCAATTTGGTCATGCGGTTTAACCAACTGAAAGATGGTGCCATAACATGACTCAACAAGAACCAAATTTGAGTTCCAATGCCAATTAGGGTAAAAACACTTAAAAAATTACATTATAAACATAATTTTGCATTATGGTCATGAGTCCTCACCACCTTGGAAATCGAATTTTGAGCACGATTCAAGTTCTTAGCTGTTTGAAATGCAGCTAAATCTACTGACAACTGTATGTGTATATATGAAAAATGCCATGTTGAGTCTTCAGAATCAAAATCAGTTTATCGAAATGGAAATTAAATGACTAACCATAATGCTATTGTTGCTATTGATGTTTTAATTAGAACCACTATGAAACTGTGACCTAAAATAAAGAAAACTAGTTCAATGACATGCTCCTCAGGAAATAATTAATAAATAATTCAGAATAATTAAATAATTCACAAATACAAAAGTGCATTAAAATATTGAAATATACAAAATTTTACACAGTTTAGTGCAGTGTTGAAATACCATGATCATCCTAAAAATGCCTGTTTTTTTTTACAGGATGGCTTTGCCCCACCAGAAGATGATGAAATAGACGAGCAGGCCCACTTGGACCGGGACGAATTCTGAACATCATCGTGACCCTTCACCATTTCCTCTCCCTACCACTTTGAATGGCTCCCCTCTATTGCACGCTGTTAATATCATCTCAGTTTCCTACAAATCTGTGGGCTCACCATATATACTCTAAATATTTGTCCTCTGACGCTGGTTTATGCACTACATACGTATCAACAAACACTCGCCGTCCTCACCCCCATCCAGTCAGTAGCACCAACCACGACACATCCTAGCCGTCACAGCATGTTTTACAAATCGACATAGAGAATGAACAAAAGAAAAAGGTATTACAGAATGTGGGTAGCACAACTACCTGAAAAATGTAAATATTTGAGATGAGAAAGACGTTTTTAAAGACATTTTTTCATACACATTTTCTTTAAGGTTTGTCTCGGCTCCATTCAGTATGAAATGATCAGTATCATGCCATCCATCTGAGTCTCCAGCTTCAGTCTGCCTCTCTCACTGACTGACTGTACACTTTTAAAGGAAATGATCACACAGAAATGACTATTCTGTTAGCAGTTTCTCACTCTCATGTTGTTTCAAACCCGAATGACTTTCTGTCATGGAACAAATGAAGGCTTTTCGTTTCCATAGAATTACAGCAAATAGAGACTAAAGCTTTCAATCTTGAAAAAGGACACAAATGAACCATAAAAGTGGTCCATTTAATGCATACACTATATTCCTGGTCTTCTTAAAGCTTTTTATGAGCTTCGGGTACAGCTGTGACCAGGTGATCATTGAGTTAATGAAGCTCATGAATTCTAATGAAAGCAGCAACTAGAGCTAGAGAAGATGTCAAGATTTTCAGTGAATAACTTTCATTTCAGTCTGTATATCACACAAAGGTATCAGAATCTCCAGAAAACTTGGAATAGAGCACACAAGTTAAATGCACAATTTTTATGATTTTTAAGGTGCTTCTGTGTCCTTACTGAAGCTTAAAAGCTTTGGTTTCCATTCATTGTATGTCATTGTACAACCAAAGTATCATACATGTTTGGAATGACATGAAGGTGAATAAATAATGACAGAATTGCGTTTTTTATGGAACTATCTTAAATGACTAAGAATAGCAGACACTATGAGAAACCCAGAAATATCAAACTTAAAGATTTTGATGTCAAGTTTGTCAGTGACATGATGGAAATAAATGCTGAGCTGCAGAGAGGACTTTTATACTTTTAATTAACTGAATGAGCCAGTGACGTTAATTGATAATAATAATAATAATAATAAACATTAAAATATGTCAGCAAGGCTTTAAAATTTAACTTATGGCACAGGTTGTTTTGCTTGTACCCAGGGAGCATGTAAATGTTATGTATTGACAACTGATGAGTGATGGTTTGAAAATCATATTTTTCTGTTGTGCTTGATTGTGACATTATTCTAACACGTCATAGACTGCAAAATGGAAACTCACTAAATGGATGGAAAGTTGTATTACCGTCATACTTAACTAGAGTTCATATTCAGCCATTGAGCATGAGGGACAGTACTCATTGTTACTGCGGACATTTTATTTTAGTGGCAGTCAAACATGTGATACTACTGATCAGATGATGTCATGTCGAATTGAACTGACGTTTGCTGCTAGAGTTGCTGCATTTATGTGTTTTGTTTTGTATTTATTTCGCTCAGCTATTGAATAGCATATGGGCTGTGCATTCTTAACTGTAAGTCATATCAGATTTGTACGGAGCCCCGCACATGACATGCAAGAAAAAATAGTTGGCTAAATCGTGTGCACAATTTACTAATTAGTTCCCTCAATGTATTAAAACGTGCACACGATTACTATTGCGTTCACATTTTAGTACATTGAGGGAACGAATTGGTAAATCGTTCGCACAATTTATTTATTTTTTCTTGCATGTCATGTGCAGGGCTCAGTAGATTTGTAAAAAGCCCTGATCAAACTAAACAGAGACGCTAGATGTCATTTGTTTGAATCTACTTCTCTCTGTGTTGAGAACCTGAGTCATCTTGTATTGTCTCAGTATATGGCTATAATTGTGTTTGCATAAATCGTTTTGAGTAAATAAACATTCGTGAAAATAGATTTTGTCTATGCATTTCATAAAACTGCATATAATGTATGTCACTGCAATCAATCTGTGAAAAATATAGTTTAATTTTCAATTAAATTTTCATGTCAGAGAAAGACATTTTCAGTTGAGACAGCTAAAACATGCATTTTAGTCTGGGACTAGCTTAAGCCTTGTCTGTGAAACCGGGGATAGATTGACAACTAATATTTATATGCATTTTTGGTAAGTAGTCTGCTATAGTGTTATAAAGATCTCATTCATTTACAAGCTATTACAAATTTGTCTTGCTTTCTGGCCACATAAATATCATCAACTGCACCAAATGTCATGTTTTGCTAATTTTCTGCACCTGAACAAAATTCATGTTTTTTTTTTCTCCTTGAGCATGAGCTCCATATTCTCACTTTATCATTACTACTGTATATGCCATAAAAGCCTGAGGTATCAGATATGATGTTGTCAAAAGGTTCAATAAACTGTTTAATTTCAAATAATAATAAAATAAAAAATTGATTTTTGTGGCTATTAGTTAATGTGTTGGTCCTTACAGGGTTAAACTGTCTTATAGGCGCTAAACAACTTATTTCTTCTCATTGTCTAACAGATTTATTTATGGGTCAGAAGAAAACCACTTTTAAGAACTGTGGGCATGCATCTCTGAAAAAACAGCTTCTGTGAAAATATCGAATGAGAGATGAGGTTTAAAAATAATGAATATCTTGCAAAAGTAAAATATGCTCATACTATTGGATTCAGTTTAAAACTAGTGTCGTTTTTTTCCTAATGCAGTTTGGAAACATGATCCGTCATGTCAGAGTGAAAAATCCAACGGCCAGGAAGGCCCAGTCACCAGAAAGCCCAAAGACACAGAGACTAAACAGACTTACGCTCTACATTAGATGTTTTAAATTTGGAACGATGACCAAGACTTTCAGAAGAACTGACACTCTGACCGCCCAGTGCACAGTAAATATTAATTATAGGGTTAATGAATTCATAATGCATAATTCATATACTCAGATACCGTCACAATGAAAGTTTATACCACTGGTAAAAACACTGCAGTAATCCACAAGAAATAGTCACGACTCCAGTCCATCATTTATAATGAAGCGAAAAACTGCATGTCTAAGTTAAGTTGTTTTAACTTTAAATAGTCACTTCTGGCCAGTGATAGTCCATGATAATGCTTCCTCCAGTTTAAAGTCCCCTTTTGGCCTCTTACACTTAAATCCACCAACACATTTATTTAGAACTGTTTTAGACTGGTTTTTGCTTGTAATCGGTGCTTGATCTGTGTATATTTCTCCCCTGATTCAGACGAGGTGACTTTTTTTTTTTACCGGACAAATATATTATGGATAGGGGATTCATATATTGATATTAAAAACACCTTGACTGATTTGTTTCTTACAAACACAAGCATTTTGCTTCTCATTAATCGAAGGACTGGAGTTACTTACCTGTGGATTATTGTGATGTATTATTAGCTGTTTAGACTCTCATTCTGACGCACACAGAGCACACAGACTGAAGTAGTTTTATTTTAATTGTGGTGATTTTGGCTCACATTTAACAAAAACCCACCAATTCACTCAGTCATATTAACAAATTAGAATATGGTGACCTGCCAGTCAGCTAATCAACTCAAAACACCTGCAAAGGTTTCCTGAGCCTTCAAAATGGTCTCTCAGTTTGGTTCACTAGGCTACACAATCATGGGGAAGACTGCTGATCTGACAGTTGTCCAGAAGACAATCATTGACACCCTTCACAAGGAGGGTAAGCCAAAAACATTCATTGCCAAAGAAGCTGGTTGTTCATAGAGTGCTGTATCCAAGCATGTTAACAGAAAGTTGAGTAGAAGGAAAAAGTGTGGAAGAAAAAGATGCACCACCAACGGAGAGAACCTCAGCCTTATGAGGATTGTCAAGCAAAATCGATTCAAGAATTTGAGTGAACTTCACAAGGAATGGACTGAGGCTGGGGTCAAGGCATCAAGAGCCACCACACACAGACGTGTCAAGGAATTTGCTAAACCACAGATAACGTCAGAGGCATCTTACTTGGGCTAAGGAGAAGAAGAACTGGACTGTTGCCAAGTGGTCCAAAGTCCTCTTTTCAGATGAGAGCAAGTTTTGCATTTGATTTGGAAACCAAGGTCCTAGAGTCTGGAGGAAGGATGGAGAAGCTCATAGCCCAAGTTGCTTGAAGTCCAGTGTTAAGTTTCCACAGTCTGTATTGATTTGGGGTGCAATATCATCTGCAGGTGTTGGTCCATTGTGTTTTTTGAAAACTGCACCCGTTTACCAAGAAATTTTGGAGCACTTCATGCTTCCTTCTGCTGACCAGCTTTCTGAAGATGCTGATTTCATTTTCCAGCAGGATTTGGCATCTGCCCACACTGACAAAAGCACCAAAAGTTGGTTAAATGACCATGATGTTGGTATGCTTGACTGGCCAGCAAACTCACCAGTCCAGAACCCAATAGAGAATCTATGGGGTATTGTAAAAAGGAAAATGAGAAACAAGAGACAGCAGATAAGCTGAAGACCACTGTCAAAGAAACCTGGGCTTCCATACCACCTCAGCAGTGCCACAAACTGATCATCTCCATGCCATGCCGAATTGAGGCAGTAATTAAAGCAAAAGGAGCCCCTACCAAGTATTGAGTACATGTACAGTAAATTAACATACTTTCCAGAAGGCCAACAATTCACTAAATGTTTATTTTTTATTGGTTTTATGAAGTATTCTAATTTGTTGAGATAGTTAATTGGTGGGTTTTTTGTTAAATGTGAGCCAAAATCATCCCAATTAAAAAAGAACCAAATTCTTATACGACTTCAGTCTGTGTGCATTGAATTTATTTAATACATGAGATTCACAATTTGAGCCGAATTACTGAAATAAATGAACTTTTCCACAACACTTATTTAGACGCACCTGTATGTTAATATTACCTTTTTTCTTCCTTTTTACTGTCTGGATGAATGGAATCATCAGATTTGATGGGATGTGAATGGTGCACCAAGCAGAAGCTGCCAGCCCTGTTTCTTCAGACAACACCTGAGACGTGCCTTCATCTGCAGGTCCAGCTTGACATGTCTGAAGAGGATTCAAAAATGTGGTGTAAATGCGAGAGTGCATCGCAAATCCAAACTTTACAGCAGTCAATATATGATGAAGTGTGACGGATGTTCTTGCTTTGAGAGTTAAAACATGAAACGGTTTCTGTTGTGTCCTCAGATGAAAACAAGAAATAAGTTGTCCTTATCTTTGAGAATGAGCTCATGCTTGCAGAGCGAATCACACTTGAGGAAATATTCACAGAGATGGGCAAGTGTCATAATATCAGCTGTTTTCCAGTTAAGCTGTCATTAAAAGAAGCCAGTAACAGTTTGAAGACACATCAGTGTCCCCAGAAACAGGAAGTGGGTCATGATGGCATGCAGTTCAAATGTTTGTCATCTTCATGATGTCATCAAGTTCCAAACTTGTATTTTCTTTTGAGGAAAGTCATGTGGTTTCGAACTTCCTTGCATTAGTCAGTCGTAGATCAAATAAATGTAAACGACTATTTATAATATTTATTACACTTTCAGCATCAATCTCACGCTGAAGTTCAAGCGTGAGTGAGTTGGCAACCCTGCTTCCATTACTTTTCCTGTCCTGTCCCATTACTCCCATTTCCCTTTCCTTTTCTTTGTCTCTTTACATATACTTTCCTTTCCTTTTTCTGTTTTAATTTTTTTTTGTCCTTTGACTTTCTGGTTCCTTTTACTTTCCTATTTCTTTTTCCTTTTCCATTTCCTTTTTATTTCCTGTCCTTTTCCATTTCCTTTTCCCTGTTACTTCTTTAGCTTGTCAATTTTTCCTTTTCTTTAAATTCTTATTTCTTTTTACTTTCCTTTTTTCTTTTAATTCCCCTTTCTTTTCTTTCTTCCTTTTACAATCCTTTCCCTCTTCCTTTTTTGTTATCTTTCCCATTTCCTTGTCCATTTACTTCTACTTTCTCTTCCTCATACCTTTCCTTTTCCTTTCAGATTGCCACAGAATCAATAAAAAATTCCTTTATGAGCACCAGTTATATAATAGAGCAAAACAAACATCAGCTTTTAACATGTTTTTCAGTTGTTTAGCTCTTTCTCTCCTGATCCTCACTGATATGAAATTGCAGCCCTCAGTGTCTCAGACATAGAGCTTCCTTTATCGCTCCGACAGGATATCAAAAAGTCAGTTGTCTGGACTCAGTTATTGTGATATTATTATTATTATCTAGAAGAACTCTTCTCACCATCTCTTTGCAGACTGGTTGTGTACCCATCTCCTCCAGGGGGTATAACCATCTCAGAGGAGGACCTCGCCTGTCTTGAGGAAGGAGAATTCCTAAACGATGTGATCAGAGACTTCTAAGGGTTAAAGTTTTTGAAATTATGGCTGTCTACTTCACTATATTGGCACTTTAATGATGTAAATCTTGTTTTTTTGGCCAGGTATTTGGTCTGGGAGAAGCTGGAAAAGGAGGATACATCCAAGTACCACGTGTTCAGCTCTTTCTTCTTCAAGTGGTATTGCTGCTATATTCTTTATGACAACTCCAATAACAACGACAAGCAGTTCAAAACAATTGACAGCAAAAGACCAAGAAGCTGCGCTAGCTTAACGTTACACAACACACATAACGTTACACAAAATACTTATTGAACATGCTACAATTATTAATAATAATATTGACATGCGGTGAAAGTGAAGTTGTAGGGCGGGGTTCGCTGCTGTCATCGGCAGTGGCAGGTGGTGTTATTTCATCCGTGTCGTTTTGTTGTTGTTGCGATGTAGATGTTTGTGCGTTCTTGAGCCATTTTCTTATGTCCATGATGATTAAAAATGGACACTTATTTTTACGTTACCTAAAGCCCCGTCTCAGAAAGTCAGCTAACAAAATTTCTGAGCGGGAAGCACGCACGCAGGCAAAGTGGGCAATTAAAGAGACAGCTTCACCTTTTGCGTATCGCGATCACGAAAGGACAACTAGGGGAGACCAGGGACAGTTGTAACACTTTTTGCAATTTTTAGCAATACATCAAAAACCATTTTTACTGGAATAACCAATTTGTTATATTATAAACTTCAATCTGTCAGCTGCTGAAAAAATGTATTTAAGTGGGTTTATGAAATATGTACAGGTTGCAAAATTGATTTTAATACAGTCCCAGCCGGCAAATGACCAACCTTCAACGTTGAAATATGTTTGAAATAAGGTCAGTTGTTGTTTTAACGCTGAAACAACGTTGATACAATGTTTAAAGCTGAACGGTTGAAAAACAGTCTGCCCATGACCAACTTTCAACGTTGAAATATGTTTGAAATAAGGTCAGTTGTTGTTTTAATGCTGAAACAACGTTGATACAACAGTGAATCAACGTTACAATATCAACGTTGATCCAATTTGCAAAATCAAAAGGTAATTCAATGTAGATTCAACCATGGTACCAACGTTGTTTCAACCTTCAATCAACGTTGAAATGCCAGCTGGGGTCTCTCCACTGTTACAACCGTCCCAGTGTACAGGGACGGTTGTAACGCATGTCAGGGACGGTTGTAACATGTCTAAAATCTGCATAATGAATCAATCATATACTCAAAATAGAAAATATTATTTATCAGTCATGTTATTGTGACTATTCATTTCATGTTTTTAAGTAATGATTACCTTTTTCACACAAATAACACACAAAAAGAGGATGAAACTGTCAAATTATAATGCAAGAAAATTGTTTATTGGGTAGAACACCTCAAAAAAGGTTAAACATGAACTCAAACATTCTCAAAAACAGAGAGGGGGGGCTTGGTAGGCCTAGTCTGAGTCACAGTTGTGGCAAGTGTAAAAATGGAGTCCAGTACTTTAGAAAGTGTCTTTGATCCCTGGCTCCTCTTCTTGTGGAATCGGTGCAGGGTCACATGGAAAATGCCATATGATTTGGCCACTCCCCTGACTGACTTTCCCTGTCTGATTTCATCGGAAGCCTTTTCCAGCACAGGAAATGGGACTCCCCTGTCTGTCTTCCTCTTTCTGATATTTGGCATGCTGTCTATCACACTGACAATCTTTATATAAAAAAGATAATTACCTTAAAATGTGATTTGATGACATTTTACATTTAATTTGCAATGCACATTGTACATTTTACTTTTAATTTGCACATTGAAGGGAAACTATACAGTTTTTTTTAAGCTTGATTAGTTTTTAAAATATAAATGAAACTTGGTTGGTGATACTGGGACAGTTGTAACGGGGTGTTACAACCGTCCCAGTACCACCAAACATGTTTTCATCTCATGTGAGCTAGCTTGACTGCTAGTTTGACACTTGTTAGCCATTTCTATTTTTAGCTTACAAAACAGTGATTCTAATAATACTTGTTTGAATTCATAGACATTTGATCCTTAATGCATCCATGTATTTTAGCTGTGAGCTCAGTAGGTATATCTTTGTCTAGAGAAAAATCAATACGGCAACATCCGTAAATTAATGATGTTAATATATAAGGTTATTTTACCTTCACCATTGCCGCCATAAATTGGCTAACGTTAGGCTACATAACAGATAGCTAACTGTTGGCTAGCTGTCGAAGAAAATATGATTTCTTCGACAGCCAGCCGAAGAAATCAAAGTCGCTGCCATTACCATTGTAAGTAATATACATATGTAAAATATTCGCGCATTTTCCTTTTAAATTAGCTAACTAAAACTCTTTGTAACTCGTGTATTAACCGAGAGAGCCTTACCTCAAGTAGCAGCTGGTGTTATCGTCGATAACACGAGTAAGGAAGCCATGAAGCGGAAGTCAGAAATTGCCGTAAAGCAGACCCTCTGGCAGTGTGAAAATATGTGACGTCATCACATTTTTGAACGCTTTTTTAGAGCAGATAAGTGAACTTAAAAATGCAATTTTCAGCTGAGTGTATTATCTTAGCCCTCCCTTTCGAATACAACATTTAAATTACTAGACAAAAAATTATATCCTGAGAAAAGTGGGTTTTGAGGGGTATTTCGCCATAGACCTCCATTCATTCTGCACTCGCTCGCGAGCGCCCCCGCATGGATAGAGACTTGTTACTGCAACCAATCCAGAACCCGGAAGTAAGCAGAGAGTGCCAATTCTCTTCCTATTAGACATTCTCTGCCCTGGTCTCCCCTACAATGCATTAAACATGAAAGCATAACGAAATAATTTATTTAATATATATATATATATATATATATATTGTTTAATTTTATTAATTTATTTATTTTGTGTAGGCTATCCTATTATAGGCAAGAGTGTGAAATCCGTCTGTGTTTTATTTTCGGCAAAATCTTGTTTATGTGTGCTATTAATAATTTTTCATCTGAGGGTGCTTTCACTTTTATTTGAGGGTGCTTAGCACCCTCAAGCACCCCCGTAGAACCGGGCCTGCCATAACAAATACTTAATACAAGCTAATTTGTTTTCAGAGCATTTGAGCCATTTTTAAAAAAATTTTTTATCACAGTTGTTTTTTGTTTTGTTTTTTACATGTACATACAATGCACTGTAAGTCGCTTTGGATAAAAGCGTCTGCTCAATGCATAAAAAATGAAAATTGGACCACAAAACCGTATTAAGTGTACATTTTTCGAAATTTTGATTTATATATCATATGAAAGCTGAATAAATAAGCTTTCCATTGATGTATGGTTTATTCAGATCAGACAATATTTGTCCAAGATATAACTAAAAAACTTTGAAAATCTGGAATCTGATGGAGCAAAAAAAAAATCTAAATACTGAGAAAATCGCCTTTAAAGTTGCCCAAGTGAATTCTTAGCAATGCATATAACCAAAATATAAGTTTTGATATATTTACGGTAGGAAATTTACTAAATATCTTCATGGAACATGATCTTTACTTATTATCCTAATGATTTTTGGCATAAAAAATAGATAGATAGATCTTTTTGACCCACACAATATATTTTTGGCTATTGCTAAAAATACATCCCAGCATCTTAAGACAAGTTTTGTGGTCCATGGTCACACACACACACACACACACACACACACACACACACACACACACACACACACACACACATATATATATATATATATATTTACATTTTTTTTAAGTCTCATACTCACCATGACTGCTTTTATTTTATCAAAAAAAAAAAAAAACATTAAATAGGAAAACCTCTAGTTGTGAAATTTTATTACAATTAAAAATTATATTTCTATTAGAAATTAGAAATCTTTTGTAACATTATAAATGTCTTCATTGTCAATTTTAATTAATGTGATGCATTTATTTATTTTTTTGGAGGGATGAGTGAAAATTATTTTCTGTGATTATCTCTCATTATGCATGTTTTTCCCCCATAGACAACTTCAACCAGTGTTTCTGCTCCCTTTCAGATGATGAGGCTGAGGATGATGTTCAGGTAATGTGAGTAAATCACTTTCTAACTCTGTAACAGATCAGTGGAGAGTGAATTAACCCTTTATTTTTTTATTTTTTTAACAGACTGTCTAGAACAGATATGTCCTTAATAGTAAAAGTAATGTCTCTAAACAGTGAGTCAAGTTTTTTCCCTCCATGTTTTCCCTTTACCCGTCACTAGATGGCAGTAGCAAGTCAATGAAATGCTCCATTGTACTGAGTCACTGATGAACTGTCTGTGTTTGTAGACCATGCATACTCGTCATGGACTCCCTCGCCTGCACTGGAAGATCATCAGTGGTGCAGATACTCCAAGAGTAATTATCTTCTGTTTCAAGAGTTTGATTAGTTTTGCACCTGTGCATCGAGAGCACACATTTTCTCTTGTGCTTCTGTTTTCTGCATTTGGCAGCAAATGTCTCCAATTAATGTCAAATGTCTTTCTCAAGTGGGAGCAGCTCAGAAAGCCAAGTCCTTCACTGGACCGCATTCAAATCTCATTGGAGACGTTTGTATGCTAGAAAGAGTCATTTGTTTAAATAAATTCAAAGGACTCGTTGCTGACATAAAAATGAAAATCTGTCCACAAACAGAGCAAACCACATGCATGTTAGCTAGTGGCATATTTAAAATGGTGGAATTCACAATCAAATTATTCAATACTTCACAAATTAAAAAGATTTATGATCAATGAGCACAAGACAACATTGCCATCTTAGCAACATATTTTCTGTAAATCCTACTTACAAGAAGAATGAAAGGTCAGAATGGGCTCTGAACAGAGTTTTGGAAATGGAGTGATGAATGGAGTCCCCTCGTCCCACAACAGGATAACTAAACAGACAGTGGCATCTACCTTCTGCAGTATGTGGAGAGCTTCATCAAGGTATTTTGGTTAGCATCTGTTACTTTCTAATGTTTAGTTTGAACTTTTTTTTTCTTCTGTATTTAAAAACTGTTATTATTTATTGTTTCAGGACCCACCACAAACTTTCCTTTCCAACCTGAATAGAGGACAGTGAAGAAGAAGAGGAGGCAAATCAAACAACTCATTCTCAGGCTTCACAGACAGCAAAATGTTTTAAAATAGTTTTTTTTTTTACGTCTTATGGATCTTTCAATGTGACTACAACCTCAACCCCTTCCTACGGGATTTTTCATGGAAGGAAATTAAATTTGCATGTGTGAAAAATGAAATGTCATTTGCTTTGGAAATGGATCATTTGTTCTTGAAATCCAATCAAAAATTTAGCTATAAATAAAATCTATCAAAATAAAATGGCCAGATGCTGAATCCAAGTTCAAAAATCCATTTTTAAAAATTGTATTTGTTGGGGTGAAAGACTCACTTAAACCTGAATTGTGTCATTTCTGAACAGAATTGTAAGAATAACTCTTTTTCCAACAGGTTTCTCCAAACACTCTGCCTGCCACTGCATTAGTCCCGTCTCAAACCCAAATCTTTGTTTGAGCCAGTGTTGCTTTACTGTATTGGTTGAGATGCTCAAATAAACAGCGATTCTATGAATTCTTCAAGGAAATGAGTTTATAAATGGCTTATTTGTAGTGGTCTAAAAATGACTGAAAGTCATATTCAAGAGCCCTTGCTGTTTCTTCAAGCAATCCAAACATTAAGATTTCATTCTCATTCTCATTGAAGGCCCAAATAAGCACTCATAAAATGAAAAAATACATTTCTTCCCCCAGGAACACGGCTTATGCATATTCTAAACTCATTAGTTCTTCCGGACTTGCTTCTGTCTCTGCTGGAGGGCAGAATTTTTGCCTGTTCATGCCGATGATCAGTCTGGCGTCCTGCGCGATCAAGAAAGATGACCGTCTGCCTTCCAGTGCTCAAATTGAAATGCTTTATCTATTTCTGTGTTTCACCCTGGGCAAGAATTTATTGATGATAATGAACCACCTGATCCCTCAGCACTTCAGAGTATAATATTCAAGACTTTGGAAATCAAATGCAAAAAAATAAGAATACTTCGTTTAAAATATGTCGGTATGTTTAAATATAATGGTTACAATCCTTCTTCAAAGGGTTAATGTGCACACTGTAGCAAGTATGAGAACTATAAGCAAATTAACTAGATTAGTAGACCAGAAAGTTCATTAAATTCTTAGTTTAAAAGAAACGTCTCATAGCCTGTATCATTTGTTCAACTTTGAAACCTTGAAAACGAGCGCCTGTGACGCCTCACCTTCTTCCCATCTCTTGAGATAGCATCCCTGCTGTGTTCTCCATATGAGAAACTTCCTTTATCTCTTTAATTCTGAAGTGTTAGCGCTAATGAGACTCTTTGAGTGGATCACGCACTCGACGCTCAGTTATTACTTCAGTGCTTTGTGGAATCACCCATCTGCCAGTAGGCCAGCAACATATGAGCTGTAATTTAAGCTGAAATGTTTCTGAGGGATTGGTTACCACCGAGGGTATAAGGAGGGCAAACCCAAATACTCAATTTGCTGTTTGATTTGTGTTCATGATTGATAGTATTAATATCTTTAATAAAATAATTCATTTGTATTAATTAGAATTCATTTATTATCCCATATGAATAGTCCTAAATGTGTATATTAGTACTTTATGTATTTATTTATTTTCAGACAATGAAAATGATTTTCAGTGAAATATGTGTACAACTTCTGTTAAATTAGTAGGTATTTTAGTGCATGTTAACCATACGATTTTACAGTTCCACAATGTATAACTTGAGTCTAAATCTGCAATTTCTGGCTGAAATTGCAGATTTAGACTCAAGTTATACATTTTATTTTCATGTAACTGAAAAATAATAATAATAATAATAATAATAATAATAATAATAATAAAAACCTAGAATATCTTCCAGCTAGCATTACACTCCTCCTCACTTCAGGCTTTTTCATTAGAAACAACATCATTAAGATGAGTCCGTGTCTGGAAATCAAGCTGTTCTTCTCTTATACGTTCGCTTTCGTTGTGTTACTGGCATATGTGCTCTGGAGCACATTGTACGATTGTTTTTATCTCTGAGAGGCTCCTGGGAAATGCCAGAGTCAGTGTGGCATTAAATGTAATTAATGGTGTTTCTTTATGCTCACCAGACATGACTGTAAAACTCCTGTTTTAACCTGTTTTGAAACTTGTTTCTGAAGGAACTGATGTTTAATATCAATAAATGTTGGTATAGAAGATATTATTCTATAAAATCTTGTCAGATATTACAATATTTCATGGCTATATATGAGACTAACGCAAGCTTCTAGTTTAACTGTATAAACACCCTGAAGAACATTTCGAAGAAAAATATAAGTCTAGGTTTTTAAAGTAAAAACAGTTTTTCTCCTAGCTGTTTTGTTCAGACATTTGATACAGTGCCACGTAGTGAGTTATCATGTGTCCTAATTCGATTTACAAACACAGTCTGCTTTTCAGAGGTATTAGATTTCAACTCAGGAATACTTCTGTAAGTTTTGAATTACAAGCCACTAAAATATTAACGAGTCTCCAGTTTGTATTAGTTGCGCATCTTTTAGTAACCATGACAATCCAGTAGGCAACTCTTGACTTTCTCCTCATCATTCCTCAACAGACACTTTTTCATTTTCAACACGACTTCATATAAAAATAGAGTGTGACTTCTTCCTAGAATTTCATTTTACGATTTGATAATTGTTTTGATATTGGACCTGGTTCATATTTGTAGCCTGTTTTCCACTAGGAACGTGAGTTATACATTCTATAGTGTGCATATTTATAAAGCCCCTGTAGAGAAAAAATAGCTTTTTGTTCAGTCCCACAAAGATGAAATGTTTTTGTTTATTTATTTATTTTATAGAATGCTGAAGAAGCAACGTAATTTGTGTGAACAGAACTGATCAAATGAAAATTAAACATTTGTTTTGATTAAACTCATTCATTTGTAGCCTGTGTATTTACTCTTTTGTATAGACCTACTACACACTCGTGAAAAATAGTCATGGGCCATGGCTTATTATTTCCACGTTAAAACACATTGCTCTATTTTTATAGTAAACAAATGGTGTTGGCTGTGTGTGTTTTTGTGATTAGATGAGTGATATTTTAGTGATTAGATGTATGAAAATAGCTTCTGTGTCTCAACAACCTACCCTACCTATACAGTAAAGTTGCTGCTGCGCGTTCCCGTGACGACCAAGTCTGTGCACACGCCGTCCGTATGAAGCTGTATAGACAGTCAGCTCTCTGTGTTTTGAGACACAGCCTGTGTAGGTCACAGCTGTGTCACCACTGAGGTCGCTGTTATTCCTGTGGATTTCAGGCTGAAGTCGGACACACATATTTCACATCGAGGGAATCTGTCACCGCTAACCGGGATAATCTGTCGCTTCTGTGTCCGTAAAGGCAGCTTTTATTGCCGGACTTACAGATAATGTGAGTGACTTTAATTGCTCTATTTGGTGCGTGTCTTCTGTTTAGAGCAGCTAACATGTTAGAGGTTTGTTGTTAGGTCGTGTTTAATTGCTTTCACAGTGGCAAGCTAGCATGCTGCTAATGAACGAGTCCATATTATAAACAGTCGTCAGGTGAATTTCGAGCATCATTTGTTTTAGTAACAAGCAAAATTCTTTTTAAATACGCGATTCTAATTGTGACTTTTGTGTGGCAAATATTGCGTTTCATGTAGCTTCTTTTCTATCAGAGTTAGTTAAGTTATATCTATTAATAGTTTTGCATTCGGTTGGCTTTAGTTATATTATTTTGTCTTTCAATGAGTCAAAATTACTTTGTTTTGTTTTAATTAAGTATGTGACCAAAGTTTTCCAGAAAATGTGTAACGGCTGTATGTCAGGGAAACTCGATTGATTGTAAAGAGTTTAACTGTTGTGTTCTGAAGAGGTAAGTTAGGGTTATTTATTTGTGTTTCATATGAATGATGTACACCGTATTAGGTGACTGTAAACTTCAGTGTCTGCGCATGCGCGACTGCTCCGGTTAAATGTCTAACCTTTATAATCCCTCTTGTGTCATTCCACGAAATGTGTGTGAACACTGGCTTTATCAATGAAAAGCTTTTACTTTGTGCTATTATACAATGTTTTTACACTAAAGCAGAAAACAATGTATATATATATATATATATATATATATATATAAAATCTAAATTTTATTAATATTATATATAACTTTTTATTAATATGTATTAAGCAATTAATATCTAAACATGAGTGTATATTACACCCCAAATTAATGCTATAAAAAAACAGAAAAAATAGGACACAATGTAACTGTATCAAAATGAAGGAATTTTCAATATTTATTTATCTGTTTATTTATTTACAGTATTGTATTTTGAATTCTGAACTTTATTTCATTGTGTTTTAGGATTAACAGAAATGGCCATAAAATTACTGGATAATGTCCTGGCAGCAAATTACCAGTTCACTTTGGTTTAAATATATATATATAATATTAATAGATATTATATATATATAATTATTATTTTATAGTATTTTATTTTATAAATATTGTAAATAGGTTCTAAAATCTACACACACACACACACACACACACACACACACACACACATATACAGTATATATATTACTTATTTGATAAAGCAGCGATGAGCCAAAAATGTGGGGGAAATAAATCTGTGGTTGTCTATCACAGTAATAATGTTCTCACAGTTTTATTGTTATTCTTGTGGAAGAGACTGTATCTCAGCAAGGCTTGCATTGCCAAATATGCTTCGAAAGGACTTGTGTGTTCATTATCAGTGGATATTTAGATATTTTATTTAATTTTTAAATGTTTCATTTAATTTAATTTGAGTTTAAATTTCAATTTTTTGAAAAGTTAATTTTCTCTTTCATCTCCATATCACTTGTTTCAAAGTCTCTTCACTTTTGATGGTCATCTGCACAGAATATAGCCATAAAACATTTTTATTGTGTGTCTAATGCAGTGCTGTCATTGTGACGCATAATTATAAAGCTTTTATCAAAATGAAATGTTGTGTAAGCATATTATGATTAAGTTAATCTTAGATATTATATATATATAATTATTATTTTATAGTATTTTATTTTATAAATATTGTAAATAGGTTCTAAAATCTACACACACACACACACACACACACACACACACACACACACATATACAGTATATATATATATATATATATATATATATAGAGAGAGAGAGAGAGAGAGAGAAGGAAAAAGAGAGAAAGAGAGAAAAAGAGAAAGCGAGAGATTATTTAAACATTTTAAAATGGAGAAGGAATCTGTTTCATGGAATGACCCTGATAAGAAAAAAACACTCACTCACTCACAGCTGCCCTGTATTTATAATTACATCTTTGTACAAAGAAGAAATGTTCTCCCATCCCTGCTGAGGTCACACAATTATGCAAAATGTATTTTAACGGATCATCAAAGCAATGGCTTTCAAAAATTGTGCATAATTTGAATAATGAAGTTTGAAAAGCATAGGCCTAGTTACCAACTACAAACCTGCACACCAACTAGTAACATTTGGCTTGATTTTATTTTATTTTTTCAGTTCTTGCATATTAGTACACTCATTTGAATATTTATAGAACCCAGCAGAAGCACAGTAAAATGTTGACTTTGGAAGTCCCAACGACACTGGCCTCTTTGCATCCTGTTGCGTCCTGTTTTCCATATCCTCTGAGTCTGGCTATAAAGAGAGCAGGAGCAGAGGAAGAAGGGGAAGGGATACTGTACAGTATGTGTGGTATGGGAAACTCGCAGCCCTTTGACCCCGAGCCATTGCCAATGACAACGTCTGTACTGCTGTCATAATTATGTGCAATTACACTTCTCTATGATTGTCTCACTGCAAACATGAAGCTTCAGATAGATAGATGTTTATTTGATAAAGCAGCGATGAGCCAAAAATGTGGGGGAAATAAATCTGTGGTTGTCTATCACAGTAATAATGTTCTCACAGTTTTATTGTTATTCTTGTGGAAGAGACTGTATCTCAGCCAGGCTTGCATTGCCAAATATGCTTCGAAAGGACTTGTGTGTTCATTATCAGTGGATATTTAGATATTTTATTTAATTTTTAAATGTTTCATTTAATTTAATTTGAGTTTAAATTTCAATTTTTTGAAAAGTTAATTTTCTCTTTCATCTCCATATCACTTGTTTCAAAGTCTCTTCACTTTTGATGGTCATCTGCACAGAATATAGCCATAAAACATTTTTATTGTGTGTCTAATGCAGTGCTGTCATTGTGACGCATAATTATAAAGCTTTTATCAAAATGAAATGTTGTGTAAGCATATTATGATTAAGTTAATCTTATAACAGATATAAGAATTGATAATGAAGAAGATTAACCTTTAAAGGTTACTCACAGTTGTTATTATTATTATTATTTGTTTTTGTTTTTAAACATTGCACTTCCTTCTTTGTGACCGGTTCTTATTAAATCATTAAAAATTCAAGTGAAGGGCATGGTGCCACATGAACTTTGGTCTCATTTTGTCTTTGAGTACTTCCACTTGATCACTCAAATTTGGGTCACATCTGATTAATAGCATGCTACCATATATACGAGTGAATGGCACACATTTACTTCTGAGCATATAATGAGGTAAGTTAGCATGCTTGACAATTGATAATTGTGCTGTGGTGAACTCTTGGGACTGGGCCATCGTCAGAGTGCCAGAGAGAATAGGAAATGTTGTCCTGGACCAGACCTGGAGCAGTTGTTGCGTTCATCCTCTCTCGCACAGGTAGGGCTGGGTAGTTCTATACTTTTTAGCATCGACCCAGTTTGCCTATATACCATTGAGTATTGAAAAATGTATTGCCGTTTGGTACCAAATTTCAATAACCTAAGGGGTTAATTGTTAAAGGTTTTTATTTAATGAAAAAATGCCTAATGAAATGAAATATAAGTCCCAGTGTGCATAATATCCATCCTAAATTCTATGTGATATTAGTAATTTTCAATACTATTTAGGGCAGACAGGCTGGATAGTATACACATTGGGACGCAGGGAAAGTGTTCATCTGAATGGGCCGTTGAATCACTGGCTCACTTGATTCGTTTAAAAACTGATTCATTTAAGAAATGAAACACTGTGTTACTATGCACTGTTGTATAAAATTAATAGCACATCAGAAAAGTACATTGCTTGTGAAATGAATATAAAAACATAAAAAATCATATATGGGTGTTTTTTTTCTTTAATTGTTTGAATTATAAGGTTATTTTACCTGTATTCTAATAGGCCTCATCGTGCAGTGAATGCTTTGGACTCTCAAGACGTGTTATTGTTTTGTTTTTCAAGGTCGATGTCAGCTCTCCTATCATCTCTCAATCCCTCACAGTTACAAATACAGCACAATCACATGTCAGGAGAATGCTTTCAAATTCCAATGAAGAAAAAATCATAAGTTTTCTGTTGTCTTCTTTTTAAAGAAATTCAAAAGTTGCGCTTGAACCATTTTGAGCATAAAAATGATGAAAAATTGCTTGCGCTTGTTACATAATCGAGTTCTGTTTGGCCAGCTGTTATTCATGAATTAACTTAAATTAATAATTGTAACATTTAATTTGCATGATAACTTTTACATAATACACATTATTAATCCAAAGGGGATGGTAAGGGAGGATGGTGGTTTTACTGAAGGGATGCTTTTTGTCATTATTCTCCAGCAGAGGGATGCCATCCCCCATTTCCCCCCCTCAATTCAAGCCCTGCTCATCAGTAAATCAGTGGAAAATAGTTAGAAATTATGATTCTAAGTTATGCGTTTTGAAACGGAAGTTTAGCCTTAAAGATGTGGAAACTGAAAACTATTTGAAGTGTATTTAAGCTATTTGCACTGATTTATTTTGTTCATTTGTGCAGTGGCTCAGGAGATCAGTCTTCAATTCTGTAAAAACGCGAAAAACTTAGTCTCAACAAGCTGAAAAAGTTATTTTGAGGTAATGTAGTCTTTTCATAAAATTGATATCGAAAAAAGTATCGTTCAGGAACCAATATCGATATCAAACGTTTTTGAAGGATACCAAGCCCTACGCACAACAGACGTCTTTGACATAATGTCAGTGCTGTACTCTTACCAGGTATAATAATGCCCTTGTTATTAGCCATTATTGCTTTTGTAGATTTTGACAGCAGTTCAGTTACAGGTCATGCAGTCTTCAGTCTAGAGCTGAAACAACTAATCGATTTAATCTATTAAAATCGATTATTAAAATAGTTGTCAACTAATTTAGTCATCGATTAGTTGCTAAACAACTTTTATTTGCCGTAAGCGGCTCATTTTGTGCATATTTTAAATCTGCGATGACCAAAGTGTGGCAGTAATGAGCCGCCGCAGGTTTTATTCAGCCAGTACAGCAGGAGAAGTAGCGAATAGCCAATAGCTGGCCTCGTTTTATGTCACGTGCTTCCCGAACTGCGTCTGCAGCAGCGAGATGGTGGAGACACACGGCAGTGGAGTAAGCTTGAGAAAGAAAAAGAAAGAAAAAGAAAAAAGCGGAAGATAACACTAATCGAACTTGATTTTTTCAAGTTTCAATGTAAAAAAAAAGTACATTTTTGTGATGGTGATGACGTCGGTATGAATTTAAACAAATGAGCATATCGTGACGTCACTGACTGGGTCTTCAACCCGTGCCTTCGGGCGCATAATTGCAAACCTCATTTTGATGCAGGCTATATAGACCACAAACAAATTTAAATCTTTGTCAAAAACATGTTTATTGCATGAATTTCAGGTGAGAAAAAAAATGAGGTACTGTTTTACTTGCATCCACCGCTACGTATCAATGCAACCTACAAATGAGAGAACGTTTACTTTTCTTTCTTAGGTTGTCACTTTTGTGAAAAAAATCCTGTTTGATTTAAGTGACGAGTGTTCATTGAATCGATTGTAAAATCGATTTTGCATGTCTAAAGTTTTATACGGCAAATAACACCAAATATAGGTAAATCCACGGACAACAGGCAGGAGGAATGTAAAGATTCAATCTATTGGTAAAGACCAATATTTCTGATGATTTATTGGCGTGAAGTTACGTGCAAAATGACAAACAGAAGCAGAGTGGACTGCCATAATGCAAAACATTTACTGCAGGCTTCAACATGGCTGTGTTTACGATTAAATTTCAACAACAACAAAAAAAAAATTGCATAGGTGATTTTTTTAGGCTATCAAAAAAAATATTTTTTCGAATATTCGTCGAATTTAAAATAAAAATCCACATTAGAATGCTCATATGAATTTTGGGTGTGCATTAAGGAAGCTGCCTTATGAGCCCCGGTACTTCAGTCCGTGTTCCAGTCCACCTCGCCGCGCGCACAGCTGTGTCTACACAACGTTCAAAGGCGGACGAGCTCGACACGCACTATCTGCTTTCTCATCTTTCACCTCGTGTACGTGCACGAGATGCGATGACAATATATGTGGCATTGCATTATAAGGTTATGTTAGCCTATCCAGTTGAAGCCACTTAAAAAAAAAAAATCAATGTGGAGAAGATCTTGTTTACATCATAACTGAAACCAAGCCGTTCACACAGAACGCATATTTCGCGCATCTCATGTTTTTAAATGGAAAAAATGTATCCTGTGTGACTGGTTTTCCGCCCTTTTTATTTATTTAACAATGCATGCATACATGATGCTGTTTTGTTTATCGTTCTTTAAGCAACGTAATTAATAATAATTGGATCATAAACATTATTTTAAATATTATGTTTTTTTCACAGTCATGTATTCTAATGCTTTGAATAAATATGCAGTAATATTTTGCTCGATGCGCTATCTTGAGCCTCAGAAGAGAAGCAAAAAGCTTTTCTTCACCCTAACTGAAATTATGCATTTAAAATTCGAACACAATTCGAATTTTGATCATATTTAAGTTAAAAATTCGAATTTAGTTTTTTCAGCTATTTTGACAGCCCTAGGCGTTTCAAGCCCGAAACTGTATGAGACTGAATACCGGCTGAATTCACATTTCTGTTGTAAAAAAAGAGAAACATTGTGCAGAAATATTATTTGCTGTTATGCGTGTTTGTCCGAAGCTGCAGTTGCTGTGTGACGCCTGTAAAAAAAAAAAAAAAAAAAAAAAAACCTGGACGCGCTCCGAGAAAAGGTCGTTAAAATCATTTTCTTATTTTCGTTGCTTGAATCGTGCAATAGATTTTCGAACATAAAGTGACAGTCGACACGGTCACGGTTTTAGACTAGAAAGGAGAAGGGATGGGAAAAGATCTGGGCACAGTTTTTCCAGAACTTTGTGCCAAGTTAAAGAGGTGTCGAGCTGTTTTAATTATTTTTTTTAGATGTATTATGGTGCCCGAACCCATATGACTTTGAACAGTGACCGCGAACATTTAGTTTACTGCAGCCGCAGCCATCATTACCAAGCGCGAACCGTTGACTCTGACAGTGATTGAGAGCATGAGACGAAGCGAACGCACAGGCCACAGTGTGACATCCGTGTAAACACAGATGACATCAAGGTTTTTTTTTTAATTGAAGAAGATAGCCTTCATTTGTATGTAGGCCAAGGTAATTTATATATTTACAATACTTACTTAAATATAATTAATAGTATTTTATTGCGTTTGTATTAGTTGTTTGAAGAGTAAAAAAATAATTGGTCGGTCTTAACGCAAATTTACAATCGGCAAGTCGGTCGGACTAAAAGCAAAAAAAAAATTATAATTGAGTCGGTGCTAAATTGACAGGGTCGGTCGGGTTACGGCAAACAAGAATATTTTTAAGGATGGCCTCAGTTTGTCGTTTACCAGTTCATAATTCAGTCTTGCAGCCTAATTATGATTGAATGAGAGAGGTAGGCTAAATGTTTAAATGTATTTGAAATGCACTTTTTTCACACAGCAAGTTTTTTGTGTGTGTAATTTTTTTTTTTTTCTGGACAACCTTCTGATGGATTTTACTTTAAAATGTGAGCTCCATTCAGGTTTCATGCCACTGGCACTTTATTCGAAGGATTGTTTACAATTTCACAGCATAAGCTATAAAGCTGTTTCCTAGGTATAAGTTGTGTGTTTACAGGAAAAAAATAATGAAATGCAATGTACTGCAAATTTATTCTGTGTTATTCTTATTCTTCGTGAATAACATTCCTTAATAAGCTTTGTTCGGGATGTTAAACTACTTTAGGGGCCCTAAGGACTGCCATGGTGAAAATATTCTTTGAAATCTTGTGAGTATGGGTCAGTGTTTTGATTGCAGAAGAGTTTGAAAAAGAATTACTCATAATAAAACAAAACTCCAGGTATATTTTTGATGAGGATATGACAATGCAAAATGGTTAAAATCTTTAAAAGTCTATGTTGAATGATAAAGACCCTTCGTTAATAATTTAATTGGAAAAAATGGGCAAAACTAAAATATAAGTACATAAAGATTAATCGATTAATCATAAAAATAATCGACAGATTAATCGATTATCAAAATAATCGTTAGTTGCAGCCCTACTTCAGTCCTCAGTGGATCTCATGGATCTTAACGGATGTCATTCAGTGTTTCAGATAAATCACCTGATCTTAATAGGGAATTATATTGAACACTGTAAGAAGTCAATGGTTTATGGTAGGATCAGAAAGAGATCAGATAGGGCCACCAACTGTTCTCTCAAGAGGAGAGACAGTGCAGATAAAGATGGCTCAGAGAGCAATCCACTATTACAGGATAAGCCCATACCTGAAGGGGAATAACAAGATCAACGAAAAAAACATATGGAGCAATAAACAAGGAGACTAAAATAGAACTGTTTTTGAAATGACCAGTCCTTGACAAGACATTTGTCTGAGAATGGCCTAATTTTCCAAAACGTCATTAGACTGCATGAAAGAAGACATTTCCCCTTTCATAATAATGTGAGACCAGTCAGACTAGGGATGCTCAATTTCGGCTGATTCCGATGATGTTCAGATAATATTGTGCTTCCCTAAACCAGACCATAGAACTTTTGCTAAGGCATGCATCACAGTTAACATTGTTCATGATTTTCGAATCACAGATGATTAAAAAAAAGAATACAATTCCCATACACTCCCTATGTACTTGTTAAAGAAAGAATAAAGTCATATGTGGCATGAATAACCAGATGCATTTCCAATCGATTGAAATTGGTCTTGTAAATGTCTCAAAGTTTAACGTTTGAGTGATCAGATTGCTGTCCTTCTCGCATCCTGGAGGGTGTTTACACTTGGTATATTCATGATTCAGTAGACATCTGATCAGTAAAGATGCACGAAGTGATGAAATCTAAGTACCCTAGCAATTTCTTACCAAGATTTCTTTACAAACATATTGATGGTTATTTATTTTCTGTGGACATATACACTATTTATTCATTTATTTTACCATGGTAAATAAGTTAGAGGGTGACAGCTGCTTCATGGCCAATTTAAAAGTTGTGCTCATCTGCCATAGGGAGCAAAAATATGAAAATCTTATATATATTTGGGAGATCGTGGAAATGTGTCTTACAAATGCCATTGCAACCAGAGGACACTAGGAAGGGTCTTGCAACCTCCAAGGACTCGCTAACAATTCTCTGGCAACCACACATTAAGGCAGCCAGAAATGCATCACAGCTCACATTGTCTTCACATGTGTCTGTCTTCCAGAGCTGCGGTGTAGCTACGGGGTGCAATGGAGGATGGGAAGCCTGTGTGGGCGCCTCACCCAACTGACGGGTTCCAGCTGGGCATGATAGTGGATATCGGTGCGGATGCCCTCACCATAGAACCTCTCAATCAGAGAGGAAAGGTAAGACGTCAACTTTACTGCCCTTGAAATCCATCCTGTTAGCATTTAAAAAGTGACCAAGCAGGTGGCACCCATTGATTTTATCCATTGGTTTAAAGTGAAAAAAAAAAAGTGACGTGACATTCAGCCAAGTATGGTGACCCATACTCAGAATTCGTGCTCTGCATTTAACCCATCTGAAGTGCACACACACAGCAGTGAACACACACAAACACACTGTGAACACACACCCGGAGCACTGGGCAGCCATTTATGCTGTGGCGCCCAGGGAGCAGTTGGGGGTTCGGTGCCTTGCTCAAGGGCACCTAAGTCGTGGTATTGAAGTTTTACACATTATTGTGCCTCATACGAGGGAAACCTTAGCTTAGTTGCCAAGCACCTTTGATGTTCTGTCCCTCCACTGAGACCAGGGCACCGCAGGTGATCATGTGATCAGCTTTTCTGCTGACGTGTTGAGTTTTACCCACCACACGTTTGATTAACTTCATGATGTGTATAAAAGGCCTTCAGGTATCTGAGCAATAAGTAAAATGTGAGAACATGTGTATGTGGAATAGTGCTGTGCCATGTAAGGGTGTCACTTGCAGGGGATTTGAATAAGTAATGAGCTCTACCTGCTGCAGGTGTGCGAATCACGTTACACTCAGTGTAGGTTCATTAGACTAAAAAAGCCACCTGTGTTTCAGCTGCTTACACGCTCCCTTAGAGACTGTAGCACTGGGTGTATGATTTCTGAAAATAAAAAACTTGACAAAAGCGACTTATGAGGACATTCTCACAAGGAAAATTTTATAAATAATGTAATAAATGGGGGCGTGCAATACTGACAAAAAAGAGATCTTTATATTTTCTGGAATTTTATTTATAAGAATAATTATACAATATTTTGCTGAGTGTGTTGTTGTGCTGACATGTTTAGGACTACAGTTACATTAAATGCATAAATAATGTTTAGCTATTTGAAATAATAATAATAAAAAAACTAATGAAAAGATACTTTAAATGTGAAATTAAAACCGCCAGGAGGTCATTCAACAACTTTTTGCCACATTTTGCGACACATGGCAGTGGTCAACCGTTTGACGGGAAATAAGAGCATGGCTTCAACAACGCCGTTGTCTGTTTGCACGTACACCATGACAAATAATTAACTGCACTTATACTTAATTAACTGCATTAAACTTTGCCATTAATATGCAATTAATTGATCTATGTACTAAAATGGAAAAATGAAAGGAATATTCTAAAAACCTCTCATGTAAACACCTTAATCGTAATATTGTCTTATTCAGAATAAGGTAAATAATCAGATTACTGCTGTCCATGTAAATGTAGTCACTGTTAATAAGTGAGTCATTACGATTGAACCAAATAATTTAAACAGTTGATTCATTCAGGAAGGAAACATGTTATGTTGTTAAGAGACACAAAACAGTGCTGTGGTTCTGTTTGTAAGTATTTTTGATGGTGAAAATTGATCAAAAACAGACAATATGGTGTCTAAAATCTTTGTATGATATTGACTATATAAAATTATATATTCTTGATGTGATGTCCATTTTTTTATGCATCTAATCTATTAATTTATTAAAAAATTTGTAAAAAATGCAATTCATACTGTACATTCAATGACTCAATAAAAATATGCTTCAGTTATGATCAGCATGTTTTTGGTTTTCTGAATCAAGGGGTTCCTGAAATAACATCTTATAAGTAATATTAACTATTAATTAATTTTGTATAATTTTATAATTCTTATAAAAAACTTACTCATTAAAGATTGCATTGAAGACAAAGTTAAAAAAGAAAAAAATGTAAGGAAAGACTTGATTTTGACGGCTGACGACTTGACGGCTGTAGGTCTGGAATCCATGGCAGCTTTTATTGGCTAAGGTCCGCCCATAAGGGCGTTTGACCAACATGTCAAACAGCCAATCACTGTTTCATTTCAGCGTCACATTTCGGGGCGTGGAAATGACGCCACAATTGGTGGTGAGGTTGCAAAGGGATCTCATTATAATATTATCACCCCTTAATCTGTAAGTTTCCACCGATGGTGCCGTTATTGTGTTTTAAACAGCAACAATGGTGTACCATCTCTAATGCCGTTGAGAAAGTTTGAGCAAAACATACTAACTGTTCTGCCTTTGTCTGCACAGGCAAGCACAGAACACTAATAAGATCTAAAATAAATATGCAATTTATTTCCCAGAAGTTTACCGTCATAGACATAACCAACTGTTTTTGTAACTCGTGTGTTTTTAACGTAAACTTATCTGTGAACGAGAATTTGATTTAGTACTCAAATGCTGTAACAGCCGCTTTCTGTCCGTCTGCTTCGAATGTGTGTTCTCAGAAAACCTTATATCAGAAGTTTAAACTCATTTGGTTTAAAACGTATGATTTTAGCATGATAAACATGGTAATCAGAACCATAACAGATGTTTTTAGCAGGTCCCAGCTGCAATGGCACATATTCTGGTAAATGGGGTGGGGGGAGCAGCTCATTTGCATTTAAAGAGACAGGCCCTTTTCTGTTTCCACTCAAAATAGGCATTTTCAAAATGATATAATATATAATCTGTGGAGTATTTTGAGCTGGAATTTCACTGATACATTCTGGGGACTCTAGAGACTTAAATTACTATTTATTACTTAAATTACTATTAAATGACTTTAAATATTTCACATAGGTTTGAGAATCCAGTATAAGCGCTCATCGTCACCGTTGTAACATGAAGGCTTTTTTCTTTCGTGAGTGGGTTTGGTGTCACGGTATCTTTGTTTGCAGGCAGAATGTTCAAGAACACGCCACACACTTCTCCCGGAAATCCTGTATAATTCAATGACGTCTTCAAAACTCCTGAAGTGTTTCCACTGCTGTGTACTATATGCATCATATGTTCAGCCAGCGGTCCATGGGAGTGAGTCTGAGGCTGAGACTAGTGCACAGGGGATGGAAAGTTGTTTTGATGAAAGATTACAGGGACACATGATTTAAAAAAAATAAATAATTACAAAAACAGGAAATATGTGAACACTGACACATCATTCATAGTAAACAATGCAATATTCCATAAAAAATAAGATTAGTCCATTTTGATTTGATGCACAGAAATGATATCATAGGACGTCTGCAAATCCTTAAGACTATTTGTCAAGTCGGCAAGTAAGTCAAGTTAAGTCAAGTCAATATTATATCAGTTATATCATAATAACTGTATAAATAATATATCAGAAAATATCATTTTTATTTGACATTCTCATGACAAAGTCAGTTCAAGTTTTAAAATGTTGTGTAGTGCAACTCCTCAAAAACGTATGAAAAATAAATAATAGATTAATTATTGTATAATTATTAAAATAATTTTCTTAATTAATAAATGATAATATTTGTTATTTATTATTATTCGTTTTTTTACCCTAAATTTAATAACTTTTTAATATATTTTAGATCCAATTTAGGAAACCAACATGAATCATACAAAGAGTAAATTTCTAAGAACTGTAAGAAGCTACGGATTGTTTGGATCCGTGACTATTATTTGTCAGTGGCACGTTAGCTTTTTTTAAATAAAGATAACAATGTGTGAGATTTTATAGAAAGGTTGTGTGTGTTTTTTAGGCCAAAGAGGTAGATGATAACCATTACATTGAGACATATAATAACTTTCCTAATGTAAATGGCTTGTATAAAAGTGTAGGAGTGGAATAATGTAAAGCAGGGATGAGATGAGTTTTTTGAGAAAGGTCAGCCTGTCTCATCTCGCTCTGAATAACACACTGGTGTGATGGGCAGTTCTGGAATGTCTTATAATGTGTCATGTAATGGATTTCGCAGCTTATGTTCTTACCTTTCACATTAACATGACTTTACTGTTTCTTCTCTGCATTAAGGGCACCATTAGACATGATCAATCATGGCTGACCTAGCACCGTTCTTCATTGTCATTTGAGCGGTCGTAATGTATGAAGACCTTGAGTTTTTATAGCTTTACACTTCTCTAAAAGTAACCAGACAGAGTCGGAATTGAGAGGACAAACTGCTGCCATTCTTTACTTTTTTTTTTAAATGGTGTGTGCTTTTAATAATATGGATAAATAGTGAAAAAGGTTAATGCAGGCAGTTATTGATAGGCCAGGGTTTTCATTTGGCCAGAGGTCAAAGAGTTGACAATGCTCATTTTGACTTCTTTGCAGACATTCCTGGCACCCATCAGTCAAGTCTTTCCTGCTGAGGACGATGTGAACAAACATGTTGAAGACAATTGTAAGTATAGTTGTAACTGTATCATCTTAAATAGTTAATCTTATGATGTTCAATGATATTCTCATATTTACTTGGGATATATATTACTTACATGTTTACATATTTACTTCCAGGTTCTCTTATGTATTTAAATGAGGGCACTCTTCTAAACAACATCCGTGTTCGTTACAGCAAAGACTTGATCTATGTAAGTTAAATTCCTGTTTTGAATTCTTGTTTTCCATCATTTCTGTGCCCTTTTCCAAAACTATGCATATACACAAATACTTGGCCAACTCATAACATAAGCAACTCCAATTGGACCGATTTAGGGTGTGGACGCATTAGCAAAATTTTGCAGAGAAAAGAGGTCCATTATTTATTGTCAATAGTGTAGTGATGCATGAAGATCTGCTCACACAGAAGTTTTTCAAACCAAGTAAAATTGTAATTGATTTTCACCATAGGGAAACAGATGTTTAACAATTACTTATAAACCCTTGAAAACAGATTTACTGTGAGCTTCGAGGATGTAAATCAATAGTATATGATTTCGTTGAATCCTTCAGCCCGCATTATTTCAACCTGTTTTTCAATCGTGTTTAGCAGAGGAGTTCCTAATAGAAAAGCTACATTACCCATGATTCTGTAAAGAGCAAATAATGCTAAAAGATCTCTGCACTGATTGCTCATACTGTAGCTGGCTGGCTTGTGACTTTTTAAAAATCTCTATGGGGAAAAAATACTTCCAGATCCAACTTCACAGAAAAGGTGAAGATTGAAAAGTCTTCACTCATGCTCTAGTGCCGTCCCCTCATTTTCCATTGGTTGGATGAACAGATAATCCCGCCCTAAGTTCACACCACTGTTGGAGCCAATGTTGATGTATCGACTAGGTTGGGTTGCTCAAATGAACAGATTCATGTTTTTAAAGCACCACAGAACATACCCGAGTTGTCTGTGCATATTAAGCTAAGCATTTTAAATTACACCCATAACCTAAATATGTATAACAAATTGATTCTCTGATGAATTAAAGCCTCTTTTAATGAAACCGCACATAAAAATGCACAATGTATTCAAATATTTGGCTTAACAATCACCTCAGGGTAGTGTAGGGCGTAGATCTCACTGGCAGGCATGCCTGCAGGCACGGAGCTGACGGGCATGTTATTGTCGTGCTCCAGTAGCCCTTATTAGCCTCTCATCTGAGAGATGGCGGTCCCACAGTCAGCGTACGCTCATCAGCACAGCCCCCGAGCCTGTCAGGAGACGGCCCAGGCCCTGCCCTAGTGTGACTGCACGTCTCAAATGACCCAGCTAATCCTGCTCAGACGCTATCAAGTTGCCCAGTGCACTTAATTAGGTCCTGTGAGGTAGCGACGCTCCACATGGCGCAGCTAACCTGAAAGAATGAAGCATTGAATGACAGTGGTTTAAACATTAACTTTTGTTGGGTCGTCAGCCATTGATTTTCAGTTTGTTCAAAATATGGAAGACTCCAAATACAGAATCACACACATAGCAATGAACGTTTTACATGTTTTTTGACCATGTGTGTTTTTTATTTCAGACGTCTGTAGCTAACATCCTGATTGCTGTGAACCCGTATTTCGACATCCCTAAACTCTCCTCCCCAGAGATCATTAAGAGCTATCAGGGACGCTCTTTGGGGACACTTCCCCCTCATGTCTATGCTATTGGTGAGTGGGCATTTGAACGTCTGTCTAATAGGACACTTAAGGATTCAGTTCTAAGTCTTTATTTTGTAGATATGTTTTTTTTTAATGGCTACAGTGTTGACAGTGATTTTAAGAAACATCTGTCTCTCTCTCTCTCTGTGTCTCTGTCTCAGCGGATAAAGCCTACAGAGACATGAGGGTTCTGAAGATGAGTCAGTCCATCATTGTGTCCGGTGAATCAGGTGCTGGAAAAACAGAAAACACAAAGTTTGTTCTCAGGTATGACAACTATCAGTATTTTTATTGAATGACGAAAACACTCCTATTAATATTTCTCACATGCATACAGGGTCCAAATTTAGTCGTTTTTGCCATACCTGGCAGTAGTGGTGAAGTTAGGACAATATTTATTTTTAGACATTTAAGAGATTTTTTTTAAATTTTTATAAAAATTATAATTGTTAAAAATTATTATGGCATGCCTATGGAACTGTTCAAAAACATGAAAACCCATTGTAGTTTTAATTTGTGTGATTTGATATGAGGAATATTTTAGGGAGCCTTAATAAACTTTTTCTAGTGATGTAATCGAGTTACACTACCACACAAATTTTTGGGGTCAGAAATGAATACTTTTATACAGCAAATCGGTCAAAAGTGACCCATGAAGAAGTTTAAAGTGTTAAAGAAGATTTCTGTTTCAATTAAACTATTTGAACAAGTTTTGTCATTTTCACCATGTCTTGATCTGCTTAATTTCAGGTATTTAACCACATCTTACGGAACATGTCAAGATATAGATGAGAGGATTGTCGAGGGTATGTTCTCTAAAGACACTTTGAACTGGTTGTGTCTAGTGCAGTATTGTTTGAGTTTTGCATAAGATGCAAAATCTGTTTTTAAATAATGTCTGTTCTGTGCAGCCAACCCCTTGCTTGAAGCCTTTGGAAATGCAAAGACTGTCAGGAACAATAACAGCAGCCGGTTTGGAAAGTTTGTGGAAATTCACTTTAATGAGAAGGTAAACTTTCTCTTACTCCGAAGGCTGGAGTGTGATCTCTGTAAGACTTCATTAATAATTGTGTTCATTGTGTGTTTAGAATGCAGTCGTGGGGGGATTTGTCTCGCACTATCTGCTGGAGAAGTCTCGGATTTGCATGCAGAGTGCAGAAGAGCGAAACTATCACATATTTTACAGACTTTGCGCAGGGGCATCGGAGGACATCAGGAACATGCTTCACCTCAACTCTCCAGACAACTTCCGGGTCAGTTTCCTGAGTATTGTGTGTGTGTGTCAGGAATCTGGAAAGCATTATACCAAGCTTAGACACTCTGTTCAACAGGAAAGCTTGAGATCCTGTGTTGTAATTGGTGCAATGAAAGCAATCTGACAGCTGTGGCCATAGCAAACAGACTGTATCACAGCACACAACTGAATAAAATCCAATATGTGATTTCCAGGCCTTATATACAGTAAACATTAAATACGTGAGACCATGAAAATGGAGATGTACCACTAGATGGCATATTTGCTTTACAATGATTAGGAATGTATGTTTGGTCTCCTATATTAACTTGCCTCACTTTGTGTTTGTGTTTCACTCAGTATTTGAATCGCGGCTGCACCCGATACTTTGCAAACAAGGATTCAGATAAACAGATCATGCAAAACAGGAAAAGTCCTGAGGTACGTTGAATCATCTGTGTTTGGGAATCTCTGGGTCAATAACTTGATTAGTCCGTGTCCTCGTTCCTGCATTCTTATAGACATTTGTGGCAAATTTTAAGTAATAAACAACCCTAAGTTAAGCTGTAGTTAAGATGTATTGATGTATGATCAAATCCTTGCGTTATTTTTGTTTGTGTGGTACAATTAAGTCTAGAGGACATGCTGAATGAACAGATCTTGACCGCAGCCAGAATCTCTACATTTGCAGGATCACCGTTTTGCCTCAAATAGAATTAGTTACCCTCTGAAATTAGTTCATGTCTTTGATGAATTATGTAAAGTGTAATAAATTCCAGCGTTGTTGTGTTTGCACACAGCCCTCTCTGGAGACCAAGCCCATCAGTTGATGTTATTGTTATCAAGGGCCATTATTATAAATCATCGTTGTGTTGGATCCCTCTGGAGGTGATGAGATATTCATTAACTGCTGTTTCTGTTGGTGCAGTAGTTCATTTGCTAGCTCAACACCGTCTGTTTCACTACATTTTCAGATGAAGATCTGAGATTAGTTTCTTACCCCATATTCGCAGGTGGTACTTTTGTTGTTATCGGCCGATCGTGATCGGAGCAGCCCTACTATCTCAACAGCCATTTATGAGAACTGTATATTTATATTCAAATTTAAGCGAAGCTTTTAAAAAGTCACGCTGTCCCAGAAACCGATATTTTAACGATTCATAAAAATGAATCCCTGTATTTCGGTTAGTACATGATTCTTCTGTGGTATTACAGCACACTGTGAGTGCATTTTAGCACCATTTATTCTTTCCTTTGGGCATCTGATAGAGGGTTTAGACCCGGAAATGTTATAATTCTAAATCATCATACTCTTAAAAGCAAATAAGTAAGTATTATAATACATGAAAACGGTTCTTATGATTATTTATGAGATGATACAACATATTATACGTTTTTTTTTTTAATAACGCATTATTAATGATAATGACTTAAGAATACCCTTATTATAAATACAGGCTTCATAGAAAGTGTTACCGTACATTTTTAGAGATACTTTTAAGAATTGAAAAAGATTTCAGTGTATTTATGATTTTGTTCCACTTAGCCATCTTGAATTGAACTTGAATTGCATTCTGGGATTGCCAATGAGCAAAATGTATATGCAAGGCTGCTGGAACAGAGCACTACGTACTTTTCTAGCCAATTTGTTTATTTTCGTAGTTTTCTAACTCAATATTATGTGTCTTTGCCTTCCCTGATCTTTTTATAATTCAGGATCATAAGGTGATGTTTTTACCAGTTGGCCTTTCTAAATGCTTTTCACGCTTTACGTTCTTCAGCTTTCTGGGTTTCTGTGCATGAAATTAGTTATTAGTATGTGCATGGGTCTGCAAGCTAATATGCATGAGGCTTTCTGTGTGGAAAAAAGTATTTTTGTCTGAGGTGCTTGTAGTTATGGGTATTAAACAGTGTTTAAACTCTGCTGTGGTGAGAGTGGTATGATCTAGCTTGTCATCAGACTGCAAATTATCAGTACATCAGTGACTTAACGGCATAGTTTGCCCAAAAAGAACAAAATTCTGTCATCATTTATTCACTCTTGTATCCTTTAAACACAATGTTAATGTTGCTCTTTGGACAAAGTGTGATTAATTGATGATGGAGAAAGTCGAAAAAGGGAAGTGCTGGCACACTGACCCTCAGGTGTGGTTTTTCTTTTCTTCCTTCCTTCAATCAGAGATCTAGATGTATATACTGTACATTTCTGATCTCTGATTACAGCTGCTGTGCCACTGCATTTCCTTCTCACACACTTGCAGTGTGTGTGACGTATTGATAGTTTTGATTCTGGAACCGTGTGTCTTGATGGTCCGTTGTGTCTCTAGCATGGGAAGGTGGGTGCCCTGAAGGACCCTCTGCTGGATGACCTGGGAGACTTCAACAGGATGGTGGTGGCCATGAAGAAAATCGGCCTGGATGACACAGAGAAGCTCAATCTCTTCAGAGTGGTGTCTGGTGTCCTTCATCTTGGCAATATCGACTTTGAAGAGACAGGAAGCACCTCTGGTAGCCATCAATATAGCATCAGTAGAAAAATAACCCAGCATGGTGTCACAAGTTTCAAGCATATAGGGATAAAATTACAACCAATCAGCACATATTTGATGTTTCATATGCAGCCTGTGAGATTTCACTCTTTATCTATTGCAATAAAGCAGAACTAGAAACCAAACAGCCTATAAAATGTCTTGTGTCATTTGCAATTATGCTAGTTGGGACAAAAAAGATATGGAGTTTATTGCTTGTTGCTTTGTCATGTCATGCTTGGTTTAGAAGTATTTGGTTTCTTTCAGGTTTAGGGACTTCAAAATATGACCAATTTTGCTTTTATACAGAATTTGCACCATCTGCGTTCAGTCAGGGAAGAAATTTTCACTGATGTCTGAAGTGTTATTTCATTATTTTCCGAGCTCATGCTCATGTTCTCATTAGACTCCCTCACACTCATACACACACACACCACACCCACCCCCCCTCCAACTCAAAAGACCTCATTAGAGACCTGCTGTGGGGGTAACAGGGCTCTTTCTAGTGTTGCCAGACATGCATCCAGGATTTGTTTTCCTCCTCTGATGAAGGTACAATACCTTTTAACACTCTGGTCTGCTCCATTTCTCTGCTCCTAATGTAATAGAGGTCTTACAGGAGACCTGGAGACTATTGTGTATGAGCACATTTTTTTCATAAATGAAACAATGGTACAGTGATACAACTGTCCTGATATGACAAAAAAAGCCTCATTAAAAAAAATGTAAATCCTGCAAAGGAAATCTTTTTAAGTAGTTTGGCGTAATCTTTTATTATGTGTACAAGAAGAATATTTTATTTAGGGGGGGGGGGCATGATAGTTTTCTGTAAAATATATATATAAATGAAATCCATTTATCCAAGTAATTTTATTTTTTGGCCACAGTTTAAAGATGAGCATTAACAATTTGCATTTGGTCTCAGGTGGCTGTATTTTGAAGAACCAGACCAGTCAGACTCTTGAATACTGTGCCGAGCTCCTGGGCCTGGACCAGGATGACCTGAGAGTCAGCCTCACCACCAGGGTCATGCTCACTACTTCCGGGGGCGCCAAAGGCACAGTCATCAAGTGAGTGACCCTAACATCTGTTCACCCACTGACCCTCCGGCAGCCTGATTTGTTTTATTTCCCTCTCAAATGAGGAACAAAAGATGACCAAAAAGTCACTACAGATCCCTGCTTGGTATTTTCCACACTCTCCTCACATCTCAATCTTCCCCGCGATGCCAAACCTCTTCTAGTATTACATTTCATCATTTCATCCCATTCGCATAACTGTTAAATGAATCCTCTGGTCATCCCCTCACAGACAAGAGGAGAGCTGAAAATAGCTATTCGCAGCTTTTCCATTAGCGATATAGTCAGTATAATCAAATGTGGCATTGACTAAATTGGCTGAGGGTCCGTTATAGTCTAGTTGCCATTCAAAGACTTCTGCATTTAAACGGACGTATTTATTTTTATTGATTACGAAACGGAGAAGGCCTTTCACGACTAGACTGAGGTATCAAGCAGCTTTTTCCACTACCTTTTAAACATAAGTCTCGGGTTTGCAATTTTGTGAAACAAAAGCCCAGTTCTTCTTAGCTTTCTCCGTGCAAAGCCCGCAGTCCAATTACTGCACAAGTTTGTTGTCGAAGGGGAGAGAAATTGGAAAAACTCTATTGCCTCGATCAAATCGTAATGCTTCGTTCTTCATCGCCCAGGTGGGGTTTTATATTCGGTGCCGTCTGAATGATAGGCCAGCGCTCGGTGGATTAATATTTAACTGAGCACAGATGCAGGACTGGGAGTGTTTGCACTGTATGAATAATGGATGTTTGTCTGAGGGAGTGGCTTGGGGTCTTTAAGGTATGATGAGAATCAAAGTCACAAGAGGTTTCACTGCCCTCCTTATTTGACTGCGAACAGATGCACAACCACGTAAATATGTAATATGCGTTTTATGGAAAATTATGGAGACTGTATTCAAACAAGGCTACACTGACGCTTGGAAAGGGCAGCAGCTTGTGCCTGACAGAGCTTCATTTGAGGCGTATTGTGATTTTTAAAAATCTGTTAAACGCAACAAAGCAGGTGACATTGAGAAGGAAGAGCGCAGCAGCCTCTCGACACACGTGCTATGGAGGGAATACACTAATAGCATAAAAGCGAGTTTATGAAAAGCAATCTCGCAGACTCGAGATCAGATCATTGTGAGCCAGGCCCAGCTTTTATTAACTGTGCAGGCAATAAGAGTCACACAGCAGGTATTCCCACAGCGGGACGGCACCATCGAGAGAGCAAGAAGGTTTTATCATCTAGTTCTGGAGTTTCAGTTCGCTGGCCTCCATGTCCCTCCTGAGGATTGTGGGGAGCCATTGTGTCTTGTGATTATGAGCTGTTTTGCTTTAACAGGCGTGTGTTATAGAGATTTATTGTGTTTTCATGTAATATCGCTGCGCTGCTGCATTTCAAGCCCTTTAAGCTTCGCCGGGATTTCAAGTGCTGTTTGTTCTATGTGTATACATTTATCAAAGTTATCACTGCAAAATAAGTATGAATTGAACCTTTTCCCTGTACCCGTCTCAGTTGAATTATGTAATTAATCTGCTGGAGGACAATTAAGGTTTAAAAAAATAAATAAATAATAATAATTTTTATACACTTTATGAACAACAAAGCAGAAAAGGAGGATGTTGGAATGAAGGATGTTTTTGTGTTAAAAGTAGTCTAGGACATTTAGACCCAGTTATTTGCATGCCATAAACTTATTTTCTTGCATAGTTTTAGGAATAGTGGTCTTTGGGGGACTCATGTTACTGTTAACCAATTTACCTACGTCCCCATAAATACAAGCCCCCACACCCCCTAAAAAATATCTTGTATATCATTGCCAAACAATTTCAGCGGCTTTAATTATACTAGTTTGTATTCTGTCTAACTGTAGAAACTTCTATTGTCAGGTCAAATAAAGTCAGAGAAGATTTTTCAGTAGCCTTGAGCATTTGCAATTATAATGGAATTTAGAGGAAAATAAATTGCATTTTGACTCAGAATTATTTCTCGCTGGCGTTCTGCTTTCCCCTGAAGTTTTTTTTTTTACACATTTTGCTTGGAGTGGTAAAACAGCAACTGTCTTAAGAGTGCAAAGTTGGATGAAGTAAAACAGAATGGACATGAATTGATGAGGCGGCATAAGCAAAAGCCCTGGCCCAGATTTTGACTCCTCCTGTCCCACTTTGCTCCTCTCCAGGGTGCCTCTGAAGGTGGAACAGGCCAACAATGCCCGCGATGCCCTCGCCAAAGCCGTTTACAGCCGGCTCTTTGATCATGTGGTCAAACGCGTCAACCAGTGCTTCCCCTTTGATACGTCCTCCAACTTCATCGGTGTGCTGGACATTGCTGGCTTTGGTAAGGCTGTGTGATATCCACAATGGATGGGTCACGTTGCATTAACACAGATTTCAGTGGCTCTTTAATGGTCAAACATATCAACTAGATGCATATGAGAAATGAGACAGCCAAGAAAATCGCAACTTTTCATTTTCCGTCGGTCTTAGTACATGATGTAACTACAGAAATGTCAAGTTTTAAAAAGAAAAAATATAAAAACTCTTTGGTCATTTTTAAGCGAAATGCTAACGGTCTAATCAGATTCAATGATCTATGGTAAGCTAAGCTAAAAGTGCTACTGCCAGACCTGGAAATCAGCTGAATGGATTCAAAATGGTAAAACTCAACTGTTTAACTCTAGAGGAGTTGGAAAATTAGCTTATTTTCAATAATATTTGAGTGTTCCTTTAAATACATCTGAATAATTTCCATCTGAAAGCACGTGACTGGTACTATTGATCACAGAACGGGCTTTACTGATGAGATGCTCATTACATTGACATTTTCGTACAGCCTTTGATTGTTGACTACAAAGTACAAAGTAGATATGTAAAACTAGGATGCCGGGTGTATTCAAAGCACCACCATTACGGTCTAGAGTGCGTGGACTGGTGCGCTGTTATTGGTTGAGCAGATATATCGCATTCTGCAATAAAGGGAGACAGGCATTTGTCCTGGTTTGGAAAAAAAGGGAGAAAACATGACCTAATAACTCTGAATAACGCATTTTGTGTAAAATTACGAATACCAACCAGATACAATACTGATTTTGGCGGACACTTATAAAATATAATAATGCAGTTTATCGCATTTTGGAACCAAATCTTATATAATATAATAATTATATTAACAGCTTAACAATTTGAGTGAAATGTTGAAATTAATATGTAATAAATAATACATTTTCTCAATATTTGAATTTACTTATTTTTATTATTTCTTGTTTATTTAATGATTATTTGTCTTAATTAAAAAAAATGTATCATGATTTTTTGGACCCCATTTTATGTAAATACAGAGCTCTTTCTGAGATATTTTGACTTTCATGGAGTTCTCGAAAAAAAAATTGAAGATGTCACATTGTTTCTCAAAATGTATTCCAAATTATCAAGACAAAAAAGACAGAAATGCACTTACAATTTCTAAATCTAATAATAATAATTATATATAATAATATATATATATATAATATATAATATATATATAATATATATATAATATAATAATATATATAATATATATATAATATATATATAATATAATAATACTTTTTTGTTAGACACTCTTGTAATTGAATTTTAAAATATGTATATATTAATGATCCAATTCATACATACAATGGTGCAAATAATGAATGTGTTTTTCATTATTTGCACCATTGTATGTATGAATTGGATCATTAATATATACATATTTTAAAATTCAATTACAAGAGTGTCTAACAAAAAAAAACAATTGTCAGGGTGTCGTGATATCATAGTGAAAAAAAAACATTTATTAAAAGAATGGAATTTATATATATATATATATATATATATATATATATATATATATATACACATACATACATACATACATACTGGTCCTTCTCAAAAAATTAACATATTATGATAAAAGTTCATTATTTTCCATAATGTGATGATAAAAATTAAACTTTCATATATTTTAGATTCATTGCACACCAACTGAAATATTTCAGGTCTTTTATTGTTTTAATACTGATGATTTTGGCATACAGCTCATGAAAACCCAAAATTCCTATCTCAAAAAATTAGCATATCATGAAAAGGTTCTCTAAACGAGCTATTAACCTAATCATCTGAATCAACTAATTAACTCTAAACACCTGCAAAAGATTCCTGAGGCTTTTAAATATGCTAATTTTTTTGAGAAGGACCTATATATATTTATATATATATATTTTTTATTTATATATTATATATATATATTTTATTTATTAATTTTTTTTAAAGAGCTAAAAAAATAAAAATACACTTGTGATTAAAGTCCATAAGGTAAACATGCAAAACAGTACATGTCTACTAGATATCATCATTCATTAATTCATTCATTCAATACAACACAGTGATTCAATAGCTATTAGCTTGTCTTATGCAGAAATAAGGTTGAGAATATGCAGTATGATTAATGATAATTAGCTCTCTAACAGTGTCTGTGAAATAGTGTAACTGTTAAATGCTTTTAGAGATATACCTAGCACGTGAATCATAGAATGTTTTTTTTTTATTCCTGTTCAGAGTATTTTGAGCACAACAGCTTCGAGCAGTTCTGCATCAACTATTGTAACGAAAAGCTGCAGCAGTTTTTTAATGAACGCATACTGAAAGAGGTGAGTCATCAATGTTATTGGGATTTTTAGTATTGATCAGTGAATCATAACTATGCCCTTCCTAAAACCAACGCAATGAAGCCATTTTATCTGTATTCTTTTTGCTTTGTAAGCACACAGCCGTTCTGATTTAATGATTCCAGTATAACTTCTTTTGAGACGTTCTTGTTCCAGCAGATTAAGTTAAGCATTTTCCCACTTCAGCAAAAACGATACAATTTCATCTTGTGGTGGTGTTTTTTTTTTCTCCCCAGGAGCAAGAGCTGTATCAGAAAGAAGGCCTGGGAGTAAATGAAGTTCATTATGTTGATAATCAGGACTGCATAGGTCAGTGTTCCTTTGGCTGTGAATAACAATGGCCTTCCTCCATTCCATTCATTACGGGATGCACTATGGCCATAAGACGCAAACTTAAATATAATGAAGTCCTCCTCACATAGAAATGCTATGGTCTCTAAACCTAATGTGCTACAGCACAAATGTAATTTTTTCTCAAATTATGACCTTCAAAGGCCAAAAAACTTAGTTATTTGTATACATCGCCATGTCTGTTACTCTCTGGACATATCATGCCGAAGATGAATGTTCCAGCAGAAATCCATGCTGGGTGCCTGAGATAACACAGGAATGAATCCTGGGAGAAACCTCTCTTGAGCTCTCTGGAGAGGGTTTAGGAGATAAGATGAAGAGCTCGCACTGTTTTAGTTTTTTGATGCCGGCTTTAAAGGTGATCGCTTGAGAAGTGCAGTCTGACCCAAATCACCCTGTCATAAACAGAAAGTCAGTCCAGTCTCAGAACACTCAGTGAAATCTTCACCGGTTCACTGAATGCAAATACCAACACCAGACCGAACAGTGCTGTCTTGAGGTATCAGAACCAATGCCTTTTACATTTTTAGTCTGTCTGTATTTTAACACCCTAATGACTTATTGAATATCTTCCTCATATGTATTGCAGAAGCATCCACCTCATCAATCTATTTTAACTTGTGTGAGTTTGCACCGTATGCAGGGTGCTTAACATAACATCTCACCTATGATGCGGCTCAAAAAGCTTGCACACAACACCTGCATATCGCAGATGTCACTTCTTTTCCAAAGGGAAGAACTTGCTTTCCTTTCGCCATGTCTGCTTTTCCTAATTCTCTCGGTAGTGATGCAACACATGTAATTGTGACTTCCAAATGGATGCATAGGTCCTTTCCTTGCATGTCTCCTCATCAATCACATCACAATTATACTCGGGAGTCTGCTTATGCAAATACATGACTGCGCTTGCATCCGCACCTCTCTCACCTGCGTGTGTCTCAGTTGAATTATGCAAATGACGGATGCCTTCGTAATGATTATCAAATAGGTCCATGTTTGCCTACAGAATTTGCATTAGTCTTGCTGAGTTGTACTTCACTTTGGATAATACTTTCTGAGGGGGGATTGAATATGTTAATTTACTATTCAACTTGAATTCATTCATATGAAGAGTTTCTGTCAGTCCCAAAATTCTCTCTGTGACTTTATTGCTTTGCAGATCTGGTTGAGGCAAAGCTGGTGGGTATCTTGGATATTCTTGATGAGGAGAACCGTCTTCCCCAGCCCAGTGATCAGCACTTTGCAGAGGTGGTTCACAGCAAGCACAAAGATCACTTCCGTCTCACTGTAAGATATGGTTGGGTTCCTTCCAACAGCCAATACAGTAAAGCAAAGAAAAGCAACCCCTTAACTGTCACTCACATTTTTGAACATAGACTTTATAGTGCACGGTCTAAACTTAAATTTTTTAAATTCATGAATGAAAACATTTTGTAACATGATATTGATGCACCATTTACATGGTAATGCAATGTCTGATTTTAAAGTGAGTTTTAAAGGATGAATTGTTTTTTTTTTTTTTGTAGGGTGCACATAAATTAATCTATTAGTTTTCCTACATAATTTTTGTAACAAAAAACATTGGTAAAATATATATTTGGGAGTCTTAGACCTTTCCAACGATACATAGTTTGTCAAGATTAGATTAGATTTCATTGTAATATGGTGAAGTAAATGTAGGCGTCCCGTATATGGGACGGGGTGACAGTTAAAGGGTTAAACTACCTGCCTGCTGGATAGTTTCATACAGCCCCTTAGTAATTAATAGTTTATCCTTCATTTTGGACCACAGATCAGTTTTTTCATTTTCTGCATTTTCATCTGACCTTCAATGTCAACATATACATATCTTAAGGGATTGTTAAAGAGTAGCCTAATATTTAGAGGAAGATGGAGAAAGACCCCCCCCTCACCCCAACCTTTAATTTAGTAAACCTTTAATTTAATAAAGATAGGGAGTCATCTTACCACAGTGGGGAAAGATGGCCTTTTTTGTGATTTTTAATTTTGTGTTAAGAATTAAATTAGCAATTATTTCCATTCATTTCCCTAATGAATACATTATACTGTTATCCATACTAATGCTGTTTCCATATATGTTACAGTTTAGCAATAAATTATTATCTTAAGGGATAGTAGTGAACTATCACTTTAATGGAGGCATCAATATTTCCATCTGGCTTATTACAACAAACATGTTTTAGTGCTAAAATTAAATAATACATTAAACTAAATATAAACTACAAATATGCATAGTGTATTTTTTTGGCATTACATTAAGTGACTGAAACTTAATGTGCTTGAAAATACTATGGTACAATAAATAATAAGGCTACATTTTCTTTATGTAAAATTGTGTTTGTTACTTTATTTCTTTTGATTTATGGGATTAAATACGACCAGGGCATATCTTGGTTAATTTTGGTAGTGATTCACCCTGACAGTCCAATCAATGTCAAGACCCAAATATGAAGGAAGTCATAAAAATACAAAGATGGATTTTGCTGAAAGTTTAATTCTGTGTGGGCTGGTTTTTCAGGTTCCCAGGAAGTCAAAGCTTACAATCCACCGGAATTTGAGAGATGATGAAGGATTCATCATAAGACATTTTGCTGGTGCCGTGTGCTATGAGACTGTAAGGTCCCAATTCACTCAGTTCATTCTAAATCCCTTTTTGTATGGAAACCGTCCTATTGGTTTAGTTCTGTAACGTGACAATGTTTACCATAAGTTAATTAATTTCTGCCACACTGTAAAAACAATTGGGACCTTGGGGGAATCCCTTTGGTAAAGTAGTTGGTTTTTTTGTGAGGTTGACTTTGTGTTTATTTCTATGCCCTGTTGGTTTTGTGTGTGTGTGTATGGTGTATCTGTGTGAGCAGACCCAGTTTGTAGAGAAGAATAATGATGCCCTCCACATGTCTTTGGAGAGCCTGGTGTGCGAGTCGAAGGACAAGTTTGTTCGGGATCTCTTTGAGAACAACTCCAATTCCAAGGACTCTAAGCAGAAGGCTGGCAAACTCAGCTTTATCAGTGTGGGAAACAAATTCAAGGTGAATTTGTCCTTTAGCTTTACATTTCTATTCTCCTGATAGCCAGGTAACACATTTTGTCAAAGTTGTTAACAGGCCTGAATATATGAAAAAAAAATTAAGGTCTCAAAATTACAGGCTTTCCTCAAATTAGGAGTTCCTCAAATGTTTGTCTTTAGACTGCTGTAGATTTTGTTTTTGTGGGGCTTGCTATTCGTCAAGTTGTTTTCTTTTTGTTCCTCTTGGTAGTTTTGTGAGAGACATTTTACCTTTTACCTGGTGATCTAATTCTTTTCCTTCTAACATTTGCCCTTTCTCCGTCCTCCTCTTTTAGACCTTCTCCTGTTTCTTCAGCCTTTCCCTGTGAAAAGTTCTGGGGCTGAAATAAATATATAAAGAGAAACAAGGAAAAAAAGTGAAAAAACTGAAGCTTTTGTAGGGTAAGCCTGGCTGAAATATTCAGTGCCGGCACCACAGGGTAACCTGCAACTTCATAAACAATTGCAGATCTTAGTTTTCTCCCACCCTTCTCTTCCAACCTCTTTCACCCACTTGGTTCATTGCCATGTCTTTGTTCCATGTGGCTGCCACATTTTTGGTCTCTGTTGTTGTTGTTTGTCATGAAATCAAGGAATTTCACTGTAAACACATCATCATGCCATTTATGTCTCCATTATATACTGGATTTGTAGAAAAGATCTTCACAGTTGGTCTTATCACCGGCATAATGTATGTCTGTTACTTCCTGTGTGTGTCACAATATGTGATACCATTTGCATGGCAGCATAGTTCTACAACCATGTGTGTAAAGCTTTTTTTTTTTCTTCTTTTTTTTTTCTTGAAAAGATACTCTTAATTAAAATGTACAGGACTCACTCTCACATTTCATTTCATAGACCCAACTAAACCTTCTACTGGAAAAGCTACGCAGTACGGTGAGTAATGGGTTATTTACTCATTTAAAAAACGTTGGCCACTTGTTTGAACAAAAATATGCTTGTTTGCTTTGCGTGCCAGGAAGATTATATGTCTAAGTTGTCCATTCAACTTTGACAATAAGTGAAAATATTTCATGTGCACTAAATCAGCTTATTTGAATGATTTCTGAAGGACCATGTGACACGGAAGACTGGAGTAATGATGCTGAAAATTTAGTTTTGCCATCACGTGAATAAATTACATTTTAAAACATATTAAATTAAAAATTTATTTTAAATTGTAATATACAGTCGTGGCCAAAAATATCGGCACCCTTGTTAAATATGATCAAAGAAGGTAGTGAAAATTAATTTGTATTGTTAATCCTTTTGATCTTTTATTTAAAAAATTCACAAAAATTTATCCTTTCATTGGATAATAAGAATTTAAAATGGGGGGAAATATTATATGAAATATTTTTTTTTCTCTAATACACATTGGCCACAATTAACTGCACCCTTTCATTCAGTACTTTTTGAAACCTCCATTTGCCAGTTTAACAGGTCTAAATTTTCTCCTATAATGTCTGATGAGGTTAGAGAACACCTGACAAGATATCAGAGACCATTCCTTCATCCAGAATCACTCCAGAACCCTTAGATTCCCAGCTCCATGTTGGTGCTTCTTCTCTTCAGTTCACTTCTCTCATTTTCTATAGGGTTCAGGTCAGAGGACTGGAATGGCCATAGCAGAATCTTGGTTTTGTGCTCAGTGACCCATTTCTGTGTTGTTTTTGAGGATTGTGTTTGGATTACTGTATGGTTGGAAGATCTAAACATGGCCATTATACGATTTCTAACAGAGTCAGTCCCTTACTGATTTTTTATCTGTTGGTATTTGATAGAATCAAAGATGACATGTGTTTAAACAAGATGTCCAGGACCTCCAGCAGCCCCACAACATCACAAATACAGCAGTAAATTTCATTGTACACATGGGGTACTTTTTATCTCTGTGTTCACCAAACCCATCTAGAGTGTTTGCTGCTAAAAAGCTCATTTTTTTAGTTTCATCTCACCATAGAAGCAAGTCCCATTTGAAGTTCCAGTCATGTCTGATAACTGAATATGCTGAAGTTTGATTTTGGATGAGCTAGGAGAATTTTTTTTGAAGCCCTCCCAAACAACATGTGTTGATGTAGGTGCTGTTTGACAATTATTATTTTTTTTTTTAGATTTCTGAACCCGAGACTATTTTCTGCAATTCTCCAGCTGTGATCCTTGGAGAGTCTTTAGCCACTCAAACTCTCCTCCTCACCGTGCATTAGGATGATATAGGCACACATCCTCTTCCAGGCAGTTTCATAACATTTTATGTTGATTGCAAATTCTTAATTATTGCCCTGATGGTGGAAATTGGCATTTTCACTGCTCTAGCTCTTTTCTTAAAGCCAATTCACTAATTCGTGAAGCTCAATTATCTTTTGCTGCACATCAGAAATATATTCTTTGGTTTTTCTCATTGTGATGGATAATTAAGGGAATCAGGGCTTTGTTTTCCCTCCTCTTTATATTTCTGTGAAACAGGAAGCAATGGCTGGATAATTTCATGTTTATAATCACTCTGGAGTGCTCAAAATTGTGAATATGAATGGGATTATACTTCAGAGATATTTTACTCATAAGAATTTCTAGGGGCGGCAATAATTGTGTCCAACGAGTATTTGAGAAAAACCTTTATTTCATAATGATATTTCCCCCCATTTTAAATTCTTATTATTCATTGAATGGCTACATTTTTGTGAATTTTGAAAATAAAAGATCAAAAGGATTAACAATGCAGATCAATTTTCACAGCCTTCTTTGATCATATTTACCAAGGGTGCCAATATTTTTGGCCACGACTGTATCTTTCATTAAATTAAATTAAATATTAAATTATATATTTAAAAAAAACTTACTTCTGATTGACAGTGTACCGGCTGTAGTTTATTTCTGTTTCGATCGTGCATATGGTCCAGTGTAGACCAGATCCTACACCATTTAGTCAAGTGTCCTAACAATATAATAATATATGTATTAAATATATTATTATAACTATGTAATCATTTCTCATGTGTATGTGTTATAAAGGGATCTAGTTTTATCCGTTGTGTCAAACCTAATCTGAAGATGGTGAGCCACCAGTTTGAAGGAGCCCAGATTCTTTCTCAGCTTCAGTGCTCGGGTATGTATAGGATTTTATAGGTGTATTATTAATATTTTTTTAGTTCCCAATTCATCTCACAGCACATGTGGTAATGCTTCAAATATTTCAATTTAAGAAAACCCGTCGCAAATACACAGCACTCATCAGTCGCAAGCTCCCTTTTAAAACACATCCCGATATTGCCTATGGAGCAGCCATATTAAATGTGAGCTCCACTGATTTTTCATTATGTTTTGGAAGTGGCATTGCCACAAGAGTTTTTGAAGGTTGCTGTTATTGCGTTTTATAGGCCGTTAGCAAAGTTTTAGAAATAAACTTTCATGGAAGAGATAGAAGAAAAGTATATTCAAGGAGCTGCACTGGTATGTCGATTTGCCAATTAGTTTCATACTTTGTTTAGACCTTTGTTGATTAGTCGTGCACCACGATAAATGTAGCCTCATCAACTACAGTACTTAGTAAGTACTACTTAGTAAGTTCTAAGTGTTCTTAGTGTTATAAACTCATTCTGTGAGTTTTGTTGACAAAGGCAAGCACATACAGTGTTCAGTTACAGGTTGAGTGCACATTACAAAGAATAAGATGTTGAATCCTCCTTTAAAATTGGTTCATGCTTCAGGTCTGTAATGCAGCAAATCCTGTATATCTTCACTAGCTACATGATCTGTACTTCTCCTCTCCTCTCAGGCATGGTATCAGTGCTGGACCTGATGCAGGGTGGCTTCCCCTCCCGAGCGGCGTTTCACGAGCTTTACAACATGTACAAGCAGTACATGCCCAACAAGCTCACAAGGCTTGATCCTCGACTCTTTTGCAAAGTAAACCTCTATCTATCTTGATTTGCATCTAAAATGAATAGCTCTTTCTATTCGTGTTGTTATTCACATGATGTTCTTGTGTATATAATTAGGATTAGTATGATAGATGATGGCTAGCTGCTGGATTATTTTTAGAAAAGGCTATATGACCTTTCATATCCATGTGACAAAGCATGCACATAGTGATCCCTAATTGATTTCAGTGATAAATGATAGTGGTTTATCATTAGTAGTTACAGATACATTTGAAAGTCAAATTGCATTTTAATTATACACCCGTGGTTAAATATAAAGTATTTACTTCATCCTAAAATGTACAATTAGATGCTACACTAATACAGTGAATGAGCAGGCTGCAATTAATGATTGATTGAAATGATTGAAAATTACTTCTTTGTTCTGATGATTGTATCACACTTGAAATGCAGTGTCTAGTGTATAATCAAGGTTCAACAATAAGAGCTTTTTATCCTGTCAGGTTTTTATTTCGGATTTTCACTGAAGCATATTTTATGAGCAACTATTTGTTTTCCATTTGCAATAACAGGTGGAAATCTTTACCTCTTTAATGTAACTCTTTGAAAGCTATAAACTTCATAAACACTTTTGATGGAAAGTGTTATAATTTGCAAAACATTACTGACTGTTGCAGTGGTCATGGTGTTTTTAAGCTGTCAGTGACAAATCTGAATTATTTATTGGCTCACTGTAAAGGAAAAATCTTTTAGAAGTCTATTTTAAAAATTCATAGAAATGTGCTACTTAGATGATGAACAATCAGGCCCTTAGTTTGGATTATCATATTTTAGGAATACATTTGTTTTATAAATGTAATTTTGACACTTTAAAAACAATTTGTTTTTTATTTGCAATACCAGCTGGAAAGTTTACCACTATAATGTAACTGTTTGAAAGCTACAAACTTCATAAACACTTCAGCTGCAAAGTGGCAGAAGTTGACTGAAATTATTGTTTTCAAATCATTCTGATTCTAAATCACAAGTCACTTTAGCAATAATGTTCAAAACAGCACAATATATATATTTTTTTACGTTTACAAAGCATTAAAACATTAAATGTAACATCATGCCATTCTTATTGATCTCTGATAGGCATTTAATAAAGTATGCATTCCACTGTCTGATTGCATTGTCTCCTTCTGCAGGCTCTGTTTAAAGCACTTGGCCTCAACCAGAATGATTACAAGTTTGGCTTGACCAGGGTTTTTTTCCGCCCTGGGAAGGTAATAATGTCTTATGATATTTCTCATGAGGGTTTGAATAGTATGAGACTGTTTCATTAAGCTTGAGCGCATGGGAAACTCGTAAATGCAGCTATATAAATTTCAAAGTGTGTCTGTGCTTGTCTCAGTTTGCAGAGTTTGACCAGATCATGAAGTCTGATCCAGAGCACCTGGCCGAGCTTGTAAAGCGGGTCAATAAGTGGCTGGTGTGCAGCCGCTGGAAAAAGGTCCAGTGGTGCACACTGTCAGTTATTAAATGTACGTGACCCTTCACAACTTCAGTAAACTGCCTTTCAAAAAAACAGATTAGAAGCACCCCACGCCCTCCCATTCGCTTTTGCAGCATTACAGTTTGATGCTATAGATGAGTAAGCATCTTCTACTTGTTACAGTGAGGAACAAAATGAGCTTCAGGGCCAGTGCCTGCATCAAGATTCAGAAGACTGTTCGCATGTGGTTGTGCAAAAGAAGACACAAGCCTCGGTATGTACACACAGCATGCCGCTATTAGTGACTGATTTCTCATGAATTGCAAACTCAGTGTGAGGATCTGTTTTCCAACACTTGGGTCAGTGTTGTCACTGTTGTTTGCATCTATTTTGGAAAGCTGTCTGTGACAAATCTAAATGGAAATATCATATACAAATCAAGTTTAAAATGCATTCTTTGTTTTTGTGTTTGTTTCATATGGTTTTGAAAAGCTTTTATACTTTTTTTCAAGAAAAGTCTAACATATTTTTACTACTTTGAAACAGTCTTAAAGGAACAGTTAACTCAAAAATGAACATTTGCTGAAAGTTTACTCACCCTCAGACCATCGGAGATGAGTAGATTTTTGTTTCTTCATCGAAACCGATTTGGAGAAATTTAGCATTACATCACTTGCTCATCAGTGGATCCACTGCAGTGAATGGGTGCCGTCACAATAAGAGTCCAAACAGCTTATAAAGGCATTACTATAATCCAGTCTATCAGTTAATGTCTTGTAAACTGAAAAGCTGTGTAAGTAACAAATCCTTCATCAAGATGTTTTTATCTTCAAACCATTGCTTCTGGTTATTACAAGTTCTCATCTGAATCTGGAGAAAAATATGCACAGATAAAGCACTTTTTACAAGTGAAAACAGTCTAAAACCAGTATGTTCTGAACCGATATGTTGGTGGATTTTGATGTGAGAGGACAACAAGGGGATACAGTTTTTCACTTTAGGAAGTGATAATAATCATTATAAATCCTTAATGATGGTTGTTTTTATTGCAAACACACAACTTTACACTTGAGAAGATGTAAATTTAAGAACTGGAGTTGTAAGGATTATTTGAGGATTATTGTGACGTTTTTATCAGCTGTTTGGTCTCTCATTCTGACGGCACCCATTCACTGCATAGGATCCATTGGTGAGCTAGTGATGCAATGCTAAATTTCTCCAAATCTGTTCCAGTGAAGAAACAAACTCATCTTCATTTTGGATGATCTGAGGTACAATTAAAAAAAATTAAAATACCTTTTTTTTATGTTTCTCAAAATGACCCAAAAGATCAAAATGAGATCTTATATTGAAGATATCATTGAAGAGGTGTACAAAATATGTATTTTTGAATTAACTAATAAACCCTATTCTCTATTCTTGTGGCAGCATTGATGGCATGGTAAAGGTTAAAAATTTGAAGAAGAGGATGGAGAAATTCAATGAGGCTGTGAATGGACTCAAAGAGGGAAAACAAGAAATGAGCAAACAGGTGGAGGAACTGGCTGCCTCCACCGACGCCCTCATGACCAAAATCAAGGTGAGGTTTTCCACTGGAAAACCACCCAAGGTCGACAAACCCCCTTTCACCTCCTCCAGCGTACCGAGCTCAATGATGTTAAATGGTGTAGCTCTTTTCTTAGTCTGCTGTCGTATATCAGTTTCCATGCATAATTCAACAGGTGTGTGTTTTTCCATGTCCTGATGAAGGCAGTCTAAAGCTGTGGCTAGAATTGTCTGGCAGCTTCAAGTGTCTCTCTTCTTAGGGCCCAAAGAAAGAAAGCAGAAGCATTTCATCTCATTCAGCAGAAAATCTAGCACTCAACAGCAGAGTAAATAAATATAAAGTATGCAAATAGACAGTCGACAATGAGATTTCTCTCTGCAGATCATCATTGACATTCGCACCACACACTGTCAAGTCGATTTTCAAGGCTTTGTCGCATTATGCCCTTTCTAGTGTTGATTTCTTGCCTTCTTTCGAACTTTCTGCTTTGGCTGATTGAATGCAGTATATGCGTTATTGTATTCTCTATGTGGAGCCCTACGTGGAGTGCATTATTGACAGGGAAGCTTGAGAGATATTGTGCGTTCTCCCTGATAGAAAGCTGGCACCAGAGCTGAAACTTTTCTACCTGAACATTCCGTTCCTCCCTTTAAATGAGATGTGTTCTGTGCTTCTGCACCCATGATAGCCCTCTTTGTTATTAGCATAGCACGTTTTGATAAGCATTTGGTTTTTTGATTGGCAATGCCTCCCATCACCTTACCATCTGGACTGGAGATTACTGTGTCAATGACTGTCATTCAACACACTAGCGTTAACTCATCTAGCGTTAGGGGGTGAGACAGACCTTGTCATTGAGTCCCCACCCCTCTGCGGTACAATGATCTTTCACAATGCTTGCACCCCTCCACGCACCTCTGGTGCTCTGCCAGATGGCACAAAATCCACATCCAGGTTTAATGAATATCTGCAGGATTATTAATACAACTGCAGGTGAATGTGGCCCAATGTCACCGCTGTCGCCAAACTGATGGGTAACCACTGAGTTGCTGCCACTTTTTTGTGAAACCCTTTTTCAAATTTGTTTAATGAAGCATGGGAAGAAAAGCTTTTTAAAGAAGCTACTGTAGAGTTCAACCAAGTGGCCTGTCCTGTCATCATTTGTCATCATTTACTCACCTTATTATTGTTCCAGCCACTTATTGTTACAAAAGGAGATATTTAGGCAGAATGTGCAAGATTCTGTTTTCCATACAAAAAAAGTGGATAGTGATTTATGCTGTCAAGCTTTAAAAAGTATGAAAAAATTAGTCAAATATACAACTGACAAAGACTAAGATCTCTCATGATAAACAATAACCAACAGATCAAACTGAAGATGTCATTCACTGAAAATCTTCCCCTCACTTTGAAAATATCTTTTGCAGTCTAGCCCCTAATTTAGAATACAGAAACACTAGTATTACAGGCATATACAGTGCCCTCCATAAGTATTGGAACAGTAAAGACAAAATTTCTTTCTCTGCTGTGGAGTCAAGACATTTGCAAATATGATTAAAAGGTGAATATGCGACAAAACTACAGAATGTCACATTTTGTTATTAGGTCTTTCGATACATGCATGCTTTACCAAATAAAAAAGGACAGCACTTTTAGAGTTCATCCCACTATTTGATGTGAGCATAAGTATTGGAACAGTTGAATTTAAGGCAGATGTAAAAGATTGAAAGCTAATACTTAGTTGCATATCCCTTGCATGCAATCAGAGCAACCTGCAACCCATAGACATCAGCAGACTCTTGGTCTTATGCTTTAAAAAAAAAAAAAATCCTCAGCCTTTAATGTAGCCAATTCCAATTGTTGCTTGTTTTGGGGAGTTTCTGTCTTTAGTCTCCTCTTCAGCTGGTGAAATTAATGTTCAGTCGGATTTAAATCTGGAGATTGATTTGGGCAATCTAAGACTTTACATTTCTTTGCCCTGTTAAAGTCCTTGACTGAACTGGCAGGGTGTTTTGGGTCATTGTCCTGATCTATTATGAAGTGCTTTCTAATGAGTTTGTTGGCATTTTCTTGAATATTGGTAGCCAAGATAATTTTGTACCCTTTCAAATTCATTCTGCTACCACCATCTTAAGCCCCTTTCACACTGCACGTAGGACCCGGCAAATTGCCAGAACATTGCCGGGTCGCCTTCTGTGTGACAGCAAACACGTCCCGGGATTGATTCCAGGACTGATCCCGGGTCGGGGACCTAGTAACATTGCCGGGTTCAGTCCCGGATCTAATCACTCAATAATAAAAATGTGTTAGGTCTCATATTCATCTTTTAATCATTTTTACAGATTGACTCCACAGCAAACAGAACAATTTTGTCTTTACTGTTGTAATACTTATGGACAGCACTGTAGATAACAAACAAAACAAAACCTCACACTCTAGAACTCTTGATTCATCTGACTGCATGATGAATCAAATTAATTATTACAAACAATTGCATCTTTAATTCTCTGGAAGCGACGAGACAAAACCAATAAAACCCATTACAAACGAGCCATTTGTTGCATCTAGTGGGGACATAATTACTGATTATAATGACTTATATTGTCGTTTTACGCATTGCGTTGCGTATCGCGCCACGTAAACATAAAACCATATCTGCATTTTTGATCAGAGAAACGACAAACAACAAGCACTACTCTACACTGCTCAAAACTTGTGTTTGAATCATCAGTGGCAAATTCTTTAAATATGAAAACATACCTACAGGCTGTGAGTCAGAAGCACCAGACTGTCCTTGCGGAGTTGGAACTGCCGCACTTTATAGAAACAGACCGGCATTGTAGGCTACTCTTCCAGGAAACAGTCCTCGTCCTCTGTAAAATGTGCTGCACACATCTGAATATTTGGATTAAAAGTTATGCCTTCTTTCTTTGCGTAAACATTTAGGCAGCGTTATGCAAATCTTCCCACATTGAGACGTAGACGTGGGGGTGTTTTAGGTAGGCATGGTTATCTTCTTTAGATCTTCTTATGCACCAAGAGCTTGTAACACTCCAAAGAGAAATTTAAATCACATCATATGACGAATGAATGTCCAAAAGCAATATATCTCTACATTTTCACAAAGGAAATTAATAGTAGAATGCAGTATGGTGGATATTTTTTAAAAGTGATAGTTCAATTAGCGCTTTTCTGACTTTTTGACACGTGTGTAGATTTCCCCTTGTAATTTTGCCGTTATATTTAGTGTTTCATCATACCCTGAAACAAATTTTTTCTGTTTGTACAATGATAAACCGCATTTTATGGAATTTTTTCCAAAATCATCATGCACATCAGTGAGCAAGCTCACTCGCTCTTAGAAAGATCTGGGTGTGGTTAAGTAATCATTTGTCGTCGCAGTTTTAATCACGGAGTCTGAAACACTGCCCTGTAAAATTTCATTCATATGTAAGCAGAACAGACATTATAACAAAAATATACATTAAACATATATAACCCAAATCATTTAAATCAAATCCATTTTAACACTCTCTTTTTGACTTTACCCTCAGTCTACGTTGATGAGCCGCAAGGAGATCGAGCAGGAGTATGAGGGCCTGGTGAAACGCTCAGAGCAGCTCCTCTCCTCAATGCAGAAGAAGAAACAGGAGCAGGAGGAGACAGAGCGACTCAAGCACATCCAGGAGGAGATGGAGAGAGAGCGGAAGAGGCGCGAAGAAGAGGAGCAGTTACGCAAACAGGAGGAAGAAGACCGCCGCATGTGAGTCACGTCGAAAGTTTCGAATGGGATGAACCGTACATTAGGTCAGAGTCCCACTGCGTTTGAAAGAAGAACAGGAGCTGAAAAAAGGGTGTGGGAGGGGATTGGCAGAGAGATCAATACATCACTGGAGGGTTCGGCTTGACCTGCTCTCTCTTATGCATTCTCCAGAGTCTGCTGTCACGGACAGCATCTGTCATCGTTTCACGAATCAGGCCATGATGATATTTCTCTGTTTATAGTCTTGTCAAAGAATATTCAGTTCCACACTGGTAGATGCAACAACAGCAACTTTTATCATGCTGCATGCTTTGTTTTGTGGCCCATCCAACCTGGAACCCTTCCTATTACTCATTGAGGGGCACTGCTTTTACCTCATACATTTATTGGAGCCAACATTTTGCTGTACATCTCCAGTCACCATACATTAAAAACAACTAAACGTTTGGATTAGCCTTAAGTTCTTTGCACTCTCTGTATGGAGAACGTTTTAAGAATGCTGTCTGCTGTGTCATTATGAATTTGAACCTGCCACTTATAAATATATATTATAATTTTCTTTGTTTTCTGGCCAATTAAGAATACAAGCTTTTAGGGAAAATCGTGGCCTAGTGGTTAGAGAGTATGACTCCTAACCCTAGGGTTGTGGGTTCAATTCTCAGGCCGGCAATACCACGACAGTCCTTGAGCAAGGCATCGAACCCCCAACTGCTCCCGTGGCACCGCAGCATAAATGGCTGCCCACTGCTCTGGGTGTGTGTTCAGAGTGTGTGTGTGTGTGTGTATTCACTGCTGTTTGTGTGCACTTTGGATGGGTTAAATGCAGAGCACAAATTCTTAAGTATGGGTCACCATACTTGGCTGAATGTCACATAACTTGTCACGTCACTTTTAAAGCGAACCTTTGAAAGTGTATTTACATTACATACATTAACAATTATGACATTTTACAAAACATGCTAAGAATTGCATTCATTCTTTTGATGGCACTCACTATACTCATATACAGCAGGGTCCAAAACGCTGAAACTTTGTAAATCTGTATGCAAAATCTGGTATTTAAAATCCAATTTGCAACTGAAAATAAAGTTTCAAGATTATGATGTCCTGTAAAATTAGTTATAAAAATATGATATTACTATTCAAAACGTTTTTTTTTAAAACAAATTATTTTATTCAACAAGGACAAATTAAATTGATCAAAAGTGACAGTAAAGAGATTTATATTGTTAAAGACTGATTTTCATTTCAAATAAATGCTGTTCTTTTGAACTTTTTATTCATCAAATAGTCACTGTTTACATACACAGAAATATTAAGCAGCTAAACATTGATAATAATTATAATAAGAAATGTTCCTTGTGCACCAAATCAGCAGATTATAGTTGGCGTAATGGCTGGCTGCTGAATAGCTTTGCCATCAAAGGAATACATTACATTTTAAAATATATTAATATAGAAAACAGATGCTATGTTTGGTTTTGTTAATTTCTGCTCAAATGTTGCTTTCTTCAAAGCAAAAGTGTAAATGGTAAATGTAAATTTAAACTAGAAAAAAAAAATCCAGTGCTCTGAGACTTTTGGACCCACTGTACTGCAAAATACTCCTTTATTGGGAGCAGCAATACATTCACTTGATATGATATCTTTACTGTACCCTGTATACCCTCTTCATGCTTTTTTTAAATTTTTAAATCTCCCTGTTTTTAAGGTCTTCGCTTTAGCAGGGTTGCATATATCAGTTCCCAAATCCATGAACAACAAAGTACAATGAAAGATGCAGCAGATGTGGTTGGCTGTTTGTGAGATGTACTGTATAATATATATAGCTCAATCTCTCTCCCATCAGGAAAGCCGAGATAGAGCAGAAGAGGAAACAGGAGGAAGAGGAGAGAAAGAACAGACAAGAGGAAGAGCGAGTCACGCAGGTGTGTATGTGTATATGTGCTCCCTCTGTGTATTGATTCCTCTCCTCCGCTGACTCCTTCGGAAAACCAAATGCCCACTCCGTCTCACGCTGGCATGTTCAGCTGGCCAGGACTGGTTGTTCTGCAGGCATAATCATGACTGTATTGAGCTGCCACAGCGGCCTGTGGGTTTATTCATCAGCCCCTGCCTACCTCCTGGGGCTGGATTATGATGCGTCTGAGGAGTGAAAGTCCTATGTCTCCTCTCTCTCAATGGTGATGCTGTGTTTGGGGGCTTGGCTGACTTCCCTTGCGCTGCTCCCTCTAAATGAATCGTCCTGCAGAGACACTTTGTGCCCATGCTGCCCAAAACTGTTGCACACTCTTCATAGGCTTTTGTGCTGCTTTCTATTCTATTCTATTCTATTCTATTCTATTCTATTCTATTCTATTCTAGGGCTAAATCCTGTTTGATCTATTTTCAGTCTACCCCATTTTCATATGCTATATTAACTGTTCTAATAAATTGTGTTATAAAAACGCTCTATTTTATTCTGATTCTATTTTCTGTTCTGAGGAATCTTCCCTGTTCTATTTACCTTCTGTGCCATTTTTTAACACTGTTTCATTTTTAAATGCTCTATTATTTATTAAAACACTCTATTCTGTTCTATTCTATTCTATTATAGAAATTACCTGTTACTGTGACATTTTATGTTACATTTCTCTATTTAATTCTGATTCTATTCTAATCTAAGCAATGTTTTTAGCGTTTACTAATACCTTTTTCATAATTAACATATTTAACAATTATTCATTTTGTTAATAATAACAGTAATACATTCTTAACTGTGATTAATAAAAAATATTGCTGTGAAAAATATATGGCTAAATAGTTTTTTTTTTTTTTATAAAGCATGAACTGATTTTCTAAAGTGAGCCATATAAAGTCTGCTTCTATTAAATTATTTTATTCTGTTCTATATTGTGCCATTTCTGCTGTTCCAAGTATTTCTCTCTTTCTCTCTATCTCTCTCCTCCCCATAAATGTATGTATAAGTATATGTGTGTGTTTGTGTGTGTGTGTGTGTGTGTGTGTGTGTGTGTGAGAGATCAATGTTGATTCTATCACCTTGGCTTGAAAACATGATTGTTTCTGTTAACTTAAAAAATTTCTTGGAGTCCTTGAATAAAATGAAGACCTTTGCAGAAGAAAACATTTGCAATCCACTCAAAGACCACTTATAAAATCGTTATCACTGTTATTTTCAGACATAATACATCACTGTTTTCCACCAAGTCTCTCCTGCTTTTAGCAGTTTAATTCATAGCTCAGATTTATCATGTTTACCAGTGTTTGCTGTAACCCTCCCTCTCTATATAAGTCTTTGCATATATGGGTATTCAGCCTCAGAATAGCACCTGCACCATTCTTCTTTCTGTCTAAGGTTTTCTCTGTGACAATGTTTCATCTAAGTTTTTCTCTTCAAACACTCCTTTGCTCAGTTTTGGCCTGTTTTTGGACCACGCTGCTGGGCTCAGTCCCAGACTCTCCTCAAACATCTAAAACCATGCTGTTCATTTCATTTGTTTTTATTCGTTTTCCTTTTTTAATTTACCACAGTCTAGACATAGAATCCCAAGCCGTCTGGCTGCGGTACAGCCTCGATTATACACCTAATCAGACTTTAGCACACAGCAGGAGCCCAATGGCTTTATATCCTTACAGTGGGCAGTGCTATAGATGGGTTACGGTTCGTCTGGGGCAGGCCTGCCCTTCTAATCTCTCTTCCCTCAGCTGTAGGGAATTCTGTAGCCTGCCTTAAACAGCATCATAGTGATTGTGCAGAGAAATGTTACAACCAAAAAGCTGCCGCAACATTCATAAAAGTCAGCAAAATCAGGTGTTAGCAGGTATATGCTCTTAAACTGAACTTTCTTTTTTTTAGGAAAACCAATCAAAATATTCTTCATCTAGCACTCGTGGGCATATAAAAAAAAATTTGTCCAATCAAATGCTCTCCGGACTGAAAATGTCTTTACCCTGCCTCTGACTAGCAAGTAGCACATTATATTTCCAGGCTGTGATGTAAACAAAAAACTCCTGGCTATTTTAAGAAAAGGGACAAGTCCTGCCCTGACTTCCTGTTTCAACAAGAATCATCAATACCTTTCCCTCCTTTATTTGCACTGTTATTGAACTGAATTGAACCCTGAACTCACTTGAGATGAATAACGACCCTACTGTCTTCATTTGAACTGCTTATCACTGAATTGAGCTTGTTTCATAATGAATACATTTGCATAGTTATTGAACTAAACTGAATCAACACTGAACTGACTGGAGCTGAAAAAATGATACAGTTACCTTGCTAAAGCTGCTTAATAGCAGAATTTTGGATTTGCCTCATTTTTGAAGTCTGCATTATGTTACTTGATTTTATAAAGAAATTGCGCCCATCAAACCATTAAATGCTGTCCAGACTGGTTAGTTCTGGTTTGGTGCTGGTCTAGGAGGTTTTGATAAAGGACACCAGCAAAAGTATCCAAAAGTCTTTATTTTTTAATTTATTTTTTTTCCAAGGGATGGTATCAAACTCATTGGGATTCTTCTTGACCCAACACGTTTCAATGCTCTGAACTCAAATATGTGGTCATCGGCACCCCTGCCGGCACCCATTTGTATGCATGTGTCTCTGTGTGTTACCATCCAGTTGGAACTGAAAGAAGGCACATGTGTAGCAAAGATTATGTGTGAGATTGTGTGTGTGTATTATTGATTTGTAGGAATGTATGTTTGTTCCAGGCTGAACTTGAGATGCAGCTGGCATTGGAGCGAGAAGAAGAGACTCAGAGACAGACCATAATGGAGCAGGAGAGGAGGGACAGGGAGCTGGCCATGAGGATTGCTCAGAGCGAGGCAGAACTCATCCAGGATGAAGCTCAAATGGACCCCAGCTTGCGCAGGTACACACACACACACACACACACACACACACACACAATAATAAAATAATCAAGTCAACATATCAAAAGGCATGACCAGGTGAAATCAAACAAAGGAAGACTGCATGCCGGGTTGTGCCCTGGTTACTCATTCATAAAACGCACATAAATCGCAGATATTTCTAAATGGAGATTTCCATCTGAAAAGAGCCTGTATGGTCTTGAGTGGCGACAGAACAACAAACAAAGAACAAGGTTCTGCCAGACAGCGTTACATAAATGCCATGAATAATTTTACTGCGGCTAACCCATGTGTCTACAAAAGCAGGTAAACAGAAACACGAGATGCCTGCGGTGCAGCACTGAGAGTCATATTTCATTTAGTTAATGGAAGTGGACAAAGAAGTGTTGCCTGTTCCTACTTTATGTATAATAAAATAAAAGGCAGTTCTGTGGTTATTGCACGTGTAAACTGGGTGCTAAAGAAGACCGTGTTGTCATCCAAACCTCTTTTGTGCTTCATCTCCCCTCCAGTTATGGTAACACAGGTGTTTGATTCTTCACAGAGATGTAAGACCTAGAACAGGCCTCTTTTTTTCCCTCGATTTTCCACTTAATTCAGTCTAATCACACTCACCCACAATCACGTCCTGTCCCCCTAATCTCACCAAAACCTAGATGAGGATTACTCATAGAAAGTCACTGTAAACAATGGGCAAATTCTTAGTTTTGATATTAACCTAAATACTTCCTAAACTACATGAATCAATTCTTTTATTGGAGTTCGTGGATTGAATGGGTTATATTTGTAGATTTGTATTTTCCAACAGTAATGGAGCATGAACCAATTAAATCCACGACACAGAACTTTTTTTTACCTTTCTTACTATTATTCATACTTTGAACAACCCCCCAATACTAAACATTCATATTTGCCATTTAATATTAATTCACAATAATATAAAATGTTTTTTCTTGACAAATGATAAAATAGGCACAAAAATCATTTACACTTGCACTAAATGAAGGATCCAAGTTATATCAAGAGATCAGATTATCACAGTTTTGAGAATAGGCTCTTTTGACTTAGGAAAGCACTTATCAGCACACTATAGAATGTATAGAAATGCCCTGGCAACCACTCAGAACAATCTATTGTTGTGGTATCATTTTTTTACACTTAAGCACCACTCATATTTTCTTCAGAAAATGTTAAAATGTAGTTGTAGTTTAGAAAAATTAATAATTAAATGTAATTATTAAAAATAAATCATAGACATAGAAAGTGCCTTGGGGAGCTTTTTTAGTCATTGATTATTCCATCTGATTTCTAGTTGTGTCCTCTTTTGGAAAGCCAAACAAAGTAGTTTCGCTTTCACAATGAAACACACAGCATCTCCACATTCCGTCACGGCTTCATTATGCAAATCATCCCACATAGTGACATAGACATGTGGGGGCGTGTTTAAATGAGGTGTTTTAGGAAGACGTGGACAAGACTCAACTCATAAAAAATATCTCTTTGGGTTTGAGACTTTAGTCTTTCCAACTTTAGGGATCTTATCTATTCACGAACAGCTTGTAACACTCCAAAGAGAAAGGAAAACTTGAAATTGCATCAAATGACCACTTCAAGCAATGCTTAAAATGTATGAAAGTCATTGCTTTGCATAAAATATCAAATCAAATGATATTTGCAAGCTAATTATGGTAAAATGCAGTCTCAGACACTTTTGTTTACTTATCAGTCTTGAAAATGGTTTCACGTTGTAATAATCAAAACTCCATAATCATCGGGAAGAAGGAAGCGGGAACCGGCGGACAATCAAAATGAAACTTTAATAATCAAAATAAACACAAAACAGTGCATCAGCCCCGGACGGCCCTCTGCGGACGGCACGACACTCCTCCGCCGCCCGGTGGACGGCGACGGCGACTCCAGTTTTGGGCAGCCGGCAGAAGTCCCCCGTTCCCTGCTCCTCCCCGTTCCGGTGGAGGCTGCAGGCTCCGGCCCCCTGGCGAACGGCGCCGACTCCTTCGCTCCCTCACGGACCGGTGGGTCGAACACGTCTTAATATTTTGGTAGAAACAGCATTTATAAGAAATTAGTCTTTTGTAACAATTTCTTTACTGGCATGTAATAACAATATAATATACAGTAATTTTAATATTTAACACAATTATTTTTTTACTTCTATTTATAAATCTTCTGCTTGGAAAATGTGCTAGTGTTATCTTTACAATAAATGCCACTTGGTTTGATATTTTGTTTGTAATCACTTTCTTAAATGCTTGCTTGACTGTAGTTTAACTGCTTTGAATTATGAGTAGCTTCCCCAGCACTAGTGTTGACATTTCTTTTCTGGTCCTCTGTGTGTTTGTGTAAGCACTCTACTAACACCTGTATGAGTGGGTTGATCAGCAGGGTTGCTGGTTCAGTGACTTCTCTCGCATGGTCTCTGTTAAGCAGCTTTGCTCTTCACAGCTGTCAGAGTCGACAGAGTGTCCCTACATCCATTGTCACCATGTTAAGCCACGCAAGAGCTCCTCCCAGACACACACTCACCACTCACACTGACAACCCTTCCTTCTCTTCTGGGACTCCTGTCACTGCTTTTATATGAGAAAGTTTGCTTAAGCCTGTAGGGTGACATCATCATTTTATGATTTTAAATCTTGGCCTCAGGTACTGGAGTAATTGTCTTCTGTGGAAATGATTCAGCTCAGGAGATTGCCGGTCTTTCTTTAGTAGGATGGGAATTATGAGCTTGTTATTGAAGTCACCTAATCAAACCACAATCTCTCATAAGTTTATCATATGATGTTGCTAAAAAGGACATTATTTTGTGTGTTTGGTGTAATGAAATGTGTTTATGTGGTTTAAGGTTCAAAAAACGTTATTTTCCACATACTGTACATTATTATTTCTCCTCTATGTCTTGCCTTTCTGAAACGTGTAATTTTTTTGTTGTAATTTGTATTTTTTTAAAGGCTCATTGCTCTGAAAAGCGAGGTGTGCTCTGATTGGCCAGCTATCCAGTGCATTGTGGTTTGCCGAATGCCTCAAGCATGTAACGGAAATGTTACGCCCCTTGTCATGCTGTCTCCTGGTCAGAACACCGGTGCAACAAGACAAAAACAAAAAAAAACATTACAAACGAGCCATTTGTAGCATCCAGTGGGGACATAATTACGTAAACATAAAATAATGTCTGCATTTGTGATCGGAGAAATGACAAACAAGTGCTACTCTACAGTCGTGGCCAAAAGTTTTGAGAATTACATAAATATTGGAAATTGGAAAAGTTGCTGCTTAAGTTTTTATAATAGCAATTTGCATATACTCCAGAATGTTATGAAGAGTGATCAGATGAATTGCATAGTCCTTCTTTGCCATGAAAATTAACTTAATCCCAAAAAAACCTTTCCACTGCATTTCATTGCTGTCATTAAAGGACCTGCTGAGATCATTTCAGTAATCGTCTTGTTAACTCAGGTGAGAATGTTGACGAGCACAAGGCTGGAGATCATTATGTCAGGCTGATTGGGTTAGAATGGCAGACTTGACATGTTAAAAGGAGGGTGATGCTTGAAATCATTGTTCTTCCATTGTTAACCATGGTGACCTGCAAAGAAACGCGTGCAGCCATCATTGCGTTGCATAAAATTGGCTTCACAGGCAAGGATATTGTGGCTACTAAGATTGCACCTAAATCAACAATTTATAGGATCATCAAGAACTTCAAGGAAAGAGGTTCAATTCTTGTAAAGAAGGCTTCAGGGCGTCCAAGAAAGTCCAGCAAGCGCCAGGATCGTCTCCTAAAGAGGATTCAGCTGCGGGATCGGAGTGCCACCAGTGCAGAGCTTGCTCAGGAATGGCAGCAGGCAGGTGTGAGCGCATCTGCACGCACAGTGAGGTGAAGACTTTTGGAAGATGGCCTGGTATCAAGAAGGGCAGCAAAGAAGCCACTTCTCTCCAAAAAAACATCAGGGACAGATTGATCTTCTGCAGAAAGTATAGTGAATGGACTGCTGAGGACTGGGGCAAAGTCATATTATCCGATGAAGCCCCTTTCCGATTGTTTGGGGCATCTGGAAAAAGGCTTGTCCGGAGAAGAAAAGGTGAGCGCTACCATCAGTCCTGTGTCATGCCAACAGTAAAGCATCCTGACACCATTCATGTGTGGGGTTGCTTCTCATCCAAGGGAGTGGGCTAACTCACAATTCGTCCCAAAAACACAGCCATGAATAAAGAATGGTACCAAAACACCCTCCAACAGCAACTTCTTCCAACAATCACGAAAAAGTGATAACTAAGTGGCTCGGGGACCAGAATGTTGAAATTTTGGGTCCATGGCCTGGAAACTCCCCAGATCTTAATCCCATTGAGAACTTGTGGTCAATCCTCAAGAGGCGGGTGGACAAACAAAAACCCACTAATTCTGACAAACTCCAAGAAGTGATTATGAAAGAATGGGTTGCTATCAGTCAGGATTTGGCGCAGAAGTTGATTGAGAGCATGCCCAGTCGAATTGCAGAGGTCCTGAAAAAGAAAGGCCAACACTGCAAATACTGACTCTTTGCATAAATGCCATGTAATTGTCGATAAAAGCCTTTGAAACGTATGAAGTGCTTATAATTATATTTAAGTACATCACAGAAACAACTGAATCAAAGATCTAAAAGCAGTTTAGCAGCAAACTTTTTGAAAACTAATATTTATGTAATTCTCAAAACTTTTGGCCACGACTGTACACTGCTCAAAACTCGTGTTACATATGCAAGTCTTTTACATATGAAAACATACTTGCAGACTGTGAGTCAGAACAGTCAGCATTGTAGGCTACTCTCACAGGTTCAGGAAACAGTCCTCCATAAAATGTGCTGCACACATCTGAATATTTGGTTTGAACTGTTCTGGAACAGTGTTGTAAATACAACTTAACCACTGATTTCTAGTTGTGTCCTCTTTTGGAAGGCCAAACAAAGTAATTTTCCTTTCACAACAAATCAGCGTCTCCACAACATGGTGCCGGCGGCAATAGCGAGAATCAAAGTTATGCCGTCCTTTGCTTGAACATTTGGGCGGCGTTATGCAAATCTTCCCTCATAGTGACATTGACGTGGGGGCATATTTAAATGAGGCATTTTAGGAAGGCGTGGACGAGTCTAAACTTTTATAGAGAATATCTCTTTGGGTTTGAGACTTTATTCTATGCAACTTTAGGGATCTTATCTATTTATGAACAGATTGTAACACTGTTTTTATCCATTAAAATGGTTGAATATTTCTCTCCTCATGCACAGGCTTGTTTGAACCAGTTCAGTGAAGCTTCACATCTAAAATCAGTATAAACACATAATATTGGATTTTCTTTTAATTGGTACTTTCAATTGCCTATTCTTAAAACGGCTAAATTTAAATTTTATATCCATTTGGTCAGTTTAAGAACCCTATAACTCTGTGCACACTCTACTAAAAGACTCATTTGACTGTGGCAGTGGTATCAGCAGATGTTTTTTTTTTTTTTTTTTTTTCATTTCTTCTGTTAGCCAAGATCACCTGAAACTATATAAAAAAAAAATCCACATGCTAACAGTTGTGATCACATAGTACCCAATCCCTGAATTTTATGTATTTAGGAGTGCCAGTAGGATTAGAATCAGGGTGGTGATGTTTTTGGGACTCCAAGGACTCCCCACAGTCTTTGGCATCTTTAGTAAAGAAGAAGACAATCCCTTCTCTGATTGGCTTAGCGTGGGAGTCTGGATTGCAAAAACCCAAGCAGAGTGTGGCCTCACCCTCGATCACCATTACAAATCGTTAACTACCATTAACCACCCTCACTGTTGCGGCTCAGTGTTGCCAAGGCTGCACCTAATTTGCTCAGTGAGGTGTTAATTTGGCATGATCTGTGCTATTTCCAGGTCACTACAAGTTTCAGAGAGAATGTATCTCCACATAAGCAAAAGGCCATTTAATCATCTGACTGTGTTGTGGCTTAGGGAACGATAAGCAGTTGGTAACAGGAGCTTAGGAGATAAATCAGAACCTTTGCTTATGGAAAAATATGAAGCTAAGAAAAACTCCAATATGTTCCTCCTCTGTGCAATTTCAGGGGTGTGCAGGCGCAGGCCAACAAGGTGACAGCCGGGGTAAAGAAGTACGACCTGAGCAAGTGGAAGTACGCTGAGCTGCGAGACGCCATCAACACCTCCTGTGGTAAGAGCAATCAGTCCTCTCAATCTGCTCACCTGAAGCTGTTCATGTCAAAAAGCATGGCATTTTAGAAAGTGGAGACTGACGTGTAATATTGTTGAAGATGGAAAACAAGCATGATGGAGATGGAGATGGCATAGCATTTTTTTGTAGCTTGTTCTCAATCCATAATTCACTTATTTTGAAAGTTAATACACTATATATTTTGTCTTTTTATTTGCAGATTTGTTTATTTGTCTTTTATGGTAGTTGAACCATAAATCATAGAGACTTCACTCCCTTTTGTGGTTCACAGACTTTCTGGTCTGTCATGTTGGTTTAATTTTCTGTTGTCTTAAAAATGTTTTATAATTACCTCACCCTTTTGTCATTTTCTGTCTTCTGTGAAACAAAATCAGATGCTTGGCAGAATTTTCTGGCTGCTCCTTTCCACAGATGAAAAAAATAAATACAGTGATTATAAGGACTAAAAAGCACCATAAATGTTCTTGAGTGAGGGTGAGGTAATTATAACATACATAACAACATCCCGTTTTGTATTGTATTCAAGAAATAAAGTCATACAGATGTAGAAAATTTAGGTTTAGCATATTGTAACCATTTAAGGAACATCTTCATTTTATTGAACGTAGACAAACTTTGTAACAGTTGTTCCATGTTTATTTGGCATGAATCGGACCACTTAAAATGAAAGGTCATGTGAAACTCTGCTTTTTATGAGTGACAATGCAGTATTGAACATGTAATCTCTTACCCTTATAGATATAGATTTGCTGGCAGCGTGCCGAGAAGAATTTCATCGTCGTCTGAAGGTGTACCATGCCTGGAAATCAAAGAACAAGAAGCAAAATACAGACACAGAGATGAGGGCTCCTAAATCAGTCACTGACTATGGTAAGATATAAGATATTCCCTTAGAGAACGACCTGCACGGTGGTGGAACAACAGGATACAAATTGCTCTTTGCAGTCATGTGTAGCTGAATATTTCATTTGTAATGGCAAAAGGTGATTCAGCATAATATTTATTCTAGAAAGATACTTTTCTAAAAATAAAATTCTTATGCAAGGTTGAATCTGCATGTTTTGTCTGTTGTTCTTTTCAAGAACCTTGCAGCACATTTTGTGATTAGCGTTAGCCTTGTCATACACATAAAGCAGTCAGCTAAAAGCACATCTAAATGCATTTGCTGCTGTTTCAAGGAAATCAAACCTCCTACTTTTCCTATTTGAAAGGCATGTCAGTGTTTGGTTGCTGGAAGACTTTAGTGATTTTAAGTGTTTGCTCGTGCAGAACAAACAGTAGATTTAGAGTTCTGTGACCTGCAGGTTCTTTTCAAACTCCCCGACTCTCTTGTGGTGAAATCCTCAGATGTGTCTTACCTTCAAACAGTGGAGTGTTTGTATCAGGTGCATAAGGCTTATGCTGCTGCTCTCCGAGAGATTAAATCAGGCTTCTGGCTTTGCAAAGTCAATACTGAAGCACTGAGAACTTCTCGGACAACTTTCTTGACATTATGCCGACCTCCTAAGCTTTTTGATCTTTAGGAATGACGGAATTAAAATGTATGGGGTGGGAGTGATAATAGGAAAAGATCAACTTTGGCACTGAAACAGAACAAAATCTTACAGGACAGAAAACCATCTATACCTGATGGTTATGTAAGTGGGAACAAATGTGAGAGTCATGGGTGGGACAAAAAAAATTCCTGGAGTGGGCGGGAGAGAGAGAATATTGCAGGACAAAAAAAGTCCATCCAATGCAGAACTCTAGGTGGACCACCAAAAACAACCAAAAACCACCTCAAGCACCCTAGAGATCTTGGCAGCAAGTTTCGAACAGACAAAATACCTTAATCAGATTTTTTTTTCTTAGAAAGTTTTGTTACTGTTGTAATTTTCTCTTATATTTATTCAGCCCAACAGAACCCCGCTCCACCCGTCCCAGCCCGGCAACAAGAGACCGCGATGAACCGACAGCAGCGTTACTTCCGCATTCCCTTCATACGACCCGCGGACCAGTACAAAGACCCCCAGAACAAGAAAAAAGGCTGGTGGTACGCTCACTTTGATGGGCCCTGGATCGCCAGGCAGATGGAGCTTCATCCAGACAAGCAGCCGATCCTCTTGGTAGCAGGTGCCAAAAGCCTTCTTCAGGGCTACCTAAAGTTTTGATAAGATAAAACAGTAATTTTCCTCTACTGTGAACAATGAATTCTTCAGAATAGAAGTAGGATTTGAAGGATAAAACAGCTGAACCGATTACTGGAAAATACTCTTATCTGCGGATGTGAGGTGTGCACCAAGGCATAGCATGATGTCTTTTATCTTTTTCTGTACCCAGGTAAGGACGATATGGAGATGTGTGAGCTGAGTCTGGAGGAGACTGGGCTCACGCGAAAACGTGGAGCGGAGATCCTCCCGCGGCAGTTTGAGGAGATCTGGGAGCGCTGTGGCGGAATCCAGTACCTGAGGAACGCCATCGAAAGCAAGCAGGCCCGACCCACCTACGCCACCGCCATGCTCCAGAACCTTCTCAAGTGAACACAGACCGTTTCTCCTCTTGGTTTACTTTATCTATGCACGTGTAGATGTAGACGGTAAAGTGATGTAGCTAAAACAAAAGGCTGTGCAACTCTAGTGGAAGCAAACCCTGTCTAATTTACTTTTTGTTTGTAGTTTGTTCTTCATTTTGCTGTGAACTTAGAAATCAGTCTTCACACAAATCTGAGCCTTGCTTGAACCTGTTGCTCAGAGATGCCTTAAGATTTTCAGACCTAATTCATAATGCAAAGGGACGTTATTGAAATATCACACCCATGTAAACCTGCTCATAAATGTGAAATACACTAGGTGTAATCGTTATAAAAGGACATTTCAGTGTGTAGCGATAGCCAGTTCTGTAAAACTACACGACATAGCCTTTGTACTCTTTCAGTCGCATTATTGGTAATGTGATCTGTGTCATTTGTTGCATGTTAAAATATTATAACAAGGCATTCCCCTAAAAATTGCTTTTGAGCATCCTGACCAACCCATGCAAAATTGGCTCAACCAATGGCATGGGTTAAGGGGCGGGACTATCCATTCATTTGACAAATGGCAACTGGAGGCACTGACTTCAACTTTTAAAACAAAATTCTCTTATAAGACTTAAATGGTCATTACATTGAGTAACAATTTAATCTAATCAGATGGTGGTGGTAAAGGTTAATGAGGAACATGAACTGGAATATCATTAGGTTGTAATATTTTCTCGCACTGTGTAAATGTGGTAATAATGGCAGTGTTGTTTCCAAAAAGTACACAATCTGAAATTGCCTTTACATATATTTGATATTGAATTTTATAAAAGCAGCTTCAGTTCATAAAAAGGGGACAGCCACTTTTTTGCTCAGCAATTTTGTACTTAAATCATGGTGATATGCTAAAAGGCATATTCATTTCTGTTCAGTGAAGTAATAATGGCACCTTTGTTAATGATTTGCTGTGAATGTTCTTGGTGTGTGTGGTAGATTTCTCTCATTTTAACATTTATGTACCAACTCAAGGAGAAATGTATTTAAATGAGCTTGTACTCTGACATGTGTCTCGTTATGCACTCCTCTGGCCCTTTCGTATCTCATTTGGTAATAACTGCCTGAAGAATGAAAGCAATGGAAACAGCAGTGACATTCTAAACATTCTGGAAACTTGAGACAGATCAAATTTCTGCATTTGATCAATTTGCTGTCATTATCCAGACTTTGTTTATTCATAAGCTAATGTTTTTTTTTCTCCATTGAGCCCTTTCCAGATGAAAAGATGTCATCTCAAACAGTCAGTTTATCCATATTATAATTGTTAATTATTTGTTTCTTGACTGTCATTTATCTTTGATGTTTCTGGGTTAAATATACTCAGATTTTCTTATTTTTGACTGGTCACTGTTACTCTCATGACTTTGTTAGACCAAAATAAACATTCCATTTGAAATCGGGGTTATGTTTCGATCTTTGCCTTTATAGTCATAAAGAGTTTAAGCTTTACTCAGACACCCTGACTATTAACCTTTAAAGTCATCATGATCGATTCTTCAGTGCACATGAACATCTAAATAGACATGACATGAAATATTTACTTTATTTCCAAATGAAAGATACCTTCAGAACTACCTTTTCTGTTTAATGTAGAAAAAGACACCATGACCACAGTTCTGTATTTTTGTGATACCCTTGAGAGTTACAGAAATAGTTTACATGCATTTTCTTTGTTTGGGACACCAAGGATAGACTAGATGATTAGAATCTATTTTCTGTTTAAGATACAACCCAATGTATCAATTTGTAAACAAATACCTCATTGTGAGGGATGAAACAACCCTTTGACAAGGGTTCAAAGCATCAAACACATTACATGTCTCATATGCAGTTTACAACTTTTTGCAGATACAATTAAGTCCTCGTTCCTGGAGGTATTCCTTCAGTTGGCCAAGAGGATGGCTGATCCTTGAGCAAGGCGGTTGTATCATACACTCACCAAATGTCAACAAGAAACCAGCAAAGCTGAGTTGCACGAATAGCGCTTAAGAGCTTTGGTGCCATGCTTAGCTTAAAAAGTGTCATAAAATAGTCACTTCAAAGCTGTCACTATCAGGACTCCTCAAAAAACAGCAAGAAGACCTGCTGGACCTCCGACACGTCTGTAATATAGAGCATGAGAAAAAACAACCTGGTCATTCAAGAAAATTAAACACAATATGCACCAAATCATCAGCAGTTGATACAACAACACACCCTCATGTGACTAAACATCGAAAGAATGATTCGTTCATAAACTGGACATTACAAAATGGACTATTACAGTTAATAATGTTATACAGTAAATGTTCAATTTCTTGCACAGACTGACCTTAATATAGGGTCAGGAGCCACGGGTATTATTTCTGTGTTGCCTGATATGCTTTTTTTTATTTGTTTGCTTTGACTCTCAAACTGACGGCAGCAGCTATCGAATTGCATTTTAAGAATTAACTTGGACTGGTTTCAGCTAAAAACGTTCTACAGAAGAAAAAACACCTATATCTTGGAGAGCCTGAGGGTGAGCAAATTAAGATAATTTTTTGGGGGGTGAAATGAAATCCCTTCTAAGGACAATTAAGCAACTAACTCACATCGCTAATAATGTAGCACACGTACGTTTGCAAGATGTCTGCAAAGCATCTGCTGTGTGTCTGATGGACGTCTATACATACATTTTAAATCATAAACGTCTTAAAGACATTGTGAAGACATATGTTTGCATTTCTCTGGTTTCATTTACATTCTGAAGAATTAACAGCACCAGGTCATATTTGACTGGGCTGCCAAGTGTCAAGATACTTTTACAGAAAATGAATGGGAAGGTCTAATTAAAACACTAAATAACAATTTATAATTGCGACTTTGTGAAAGTCATTGAGTAGCCAAGTAATAACTAAAGTGCTATGTTGATTCATTAAACGCTCTGACAGATTCAGTTTATTAAGAACAGAATAGGCTCATAAGAGTCAGTAGATACTGTAGGTGATGTAGTAGATAGCGTACTAAAGTTACACACGCTGTGTTAGTTGCTAGGAAGAAATTGCTAGGAAGAAGTGCTTTCTTGCCATTATTTTGTGAAACATGTTATAATTGCTTTAGATTTGAGCTCTTCAGAAAAGCACCAATGAGCATGGTAACTCGTCTTATCACAATATATATATATATATATATATATATATATATACAGTCGTTGCCAAAAGTTTTGAGAATTACATAAATATTAGTTTTCAAAAAGTTTGCTACTAAACTGCTTTTAGATCTTTGTTTCAGTTGTTTCTGTGATGTACTGAAATATAATTACAAGCACTTCATACGTTTCAAAGGCTTTTATCGACAATTACATGACATTTATGCAAAGAGTCAGTATTTACAGTGTTGGCCCTTCTTTTTCAGGACCTCTGCAATTCCACTGGGCATGCTCTCAATCAACTTCTGGGCCAAATCCTGACTGATAGCAACCCATTCTTTCATAATAACTTCTTGGAGTTTGTCAGAATTAGTGGGTTTTTGTTTGTCCACCCGCCTCTTGAGGATTGACCACAAGTTCTCAATGGGATTGAGATCGGGGGAGTTTACAGGCCATGGACCCAAAATTTCAACATTCTGGTCCCCGAGCCACTTCGTTATCACTTTTGCCTTATGGCACGGTGCTCCATTGTGCTGGAAAATGCATTGTTCTTCACCAAGAAGTTGCTGTTGGAGGGTGTTTTGGTACCATTCTTTATTCATGGCTGTGTTTTTGGGCAGAATTGTGAGCGAGCCCACTCCCTTGGATGAGAAGCAACCCCACACATGAATGGTGTCAGGATGCTTTACTGTTGGCATAACACAGGACTGATGGTAGCGCTCACCTTTTCTTCTCCGGACAAGCCTTTTTCCAGATGCCCCAAACAATCGCAAAGGGGCTTCATCGGAGAATATGACTTTGCCCCAGTCCTCAGCAGTCCATTCACTATACTTTCTGCAGAAGATCAATCTGTCCCTGGTGTTTTTTTTTGGAGAGAAGTGGCTTCTTTGCTGCCCTTCTTGACACCAGGCCGTCTTCCAAAAGTCTTCACCTCACTGTGCGTGCAGATGCGCTCACACCTGCCTGCTGCCATTCCTGAGCAAGCTCTGCACTGGTGGCACTCCGATCCCGCAGCTGAAACCTCTTTAGGAGACGATCCTGGCGCTTGCTGGACTTTCTTGGACGCCCTGAAGCCTTCTTTACAAGAATTGAACCTCTTTCCTTGAAGTTCTTGATGATCCTATAAATTGTTGATTTAGGTGCAATCTTAGTAGCCACAATATCCTTGCCTGTGAAGCCATTTTTATGCAACGCAATGATGGCTGCACGCGTTTCTTTGCAGGTCACCATGGTTAACAATGGAAGAACAATGATTTCAAGCATCACCCTCCTTTTAACATGTCAAGTCTGCCATTCTAACCCAATCAGCCTGACAAAATGATCTCCAGCCTTGTGCTCGTCAACATTCTCACCTGAGTTAACAAGACGATTACTGAAATGATCTCAGCAGGTCCTTTAATGACAGCAATGAAATGCAGTGGAAAGGTTTTTTTGGGATTAAGTTAATTTTCATGGCAAAGAAGGACTATGCAATTGATCTGATCACTCTTCATAACATTCTGGAGTATATACAAATTGCTATTATAAAAACTTAAGCAGCAACTTTTCCAATTTCCAATATTTATGTAATTCTCGTAAATGTAATTTTGGCCACGACTATATATATATATATATATATATATATATATATATATATATATATATATATATATATATATATATATATATATATATATATATATATATATATATATGTGTGTGTGTGTGTGTAACCATATTGGTTTTGCTACACTAACCATAGTTGGACCATGGTATTTGTAGTAAGACTGTGGTTATAAAAATGGTTATCAATACGCCCAATAAACATGGTTCCCTTTCAAGGGAACGAGACACTGCGTCCTCTGAGGGGACACTATGGGGAACACCTCGTCGTGACCCGTGTCTGAAGCATACTTTGAAAAACGCCAACGTGTTGGCCGGCGACAGCCTCTGACGTCACTACCAGCGCGACTATAAATACGCGCCCGTAGGACCCGTCACTATCTTCTTCGTCTTCAGTTGACTGTTTTGTTTGAAGCGTGCATCTGAGAAACGACCAAAACGGTAAGAGCGATCTATTACTGTTTTCATCATGGCTTCCACTAGCAAGGCGTTTAGACAGTGTGTGCATCCGTGTCAGCGTTATCTGACACCCGATGACACACACACTCTTTGCGTCTCTTGTTTGGGCGAAGAGCACGCGCGCGATGTCCTTGAGGGGGCGGTCTGCGTGCACTGCGAGCGTTTCTCTCTGAGAAAGCTCCACTCTCGTTTGTCTCTCTTTTCGAGGAAAGAGGGACAGCCATCTGGATCCCGCGGCTCAGGTCCCGCCGTTGCCGAGGCAAGGAGGAGAATGAGCTCGTGGGGATGACAAATGGATCTCGCTGAGGAGTGTACAGAGGGACCTTCCCTTTCACACTCTCCGGCGGCGAACGAGAGCGAACTTCGGGAGGCAGATGTGGTATCATTAACCCATTCTGACACTGAAGTTAGTGCTCTGCTGGGTTCTACCCAGGAAGAGCAGGAGATGTCTGAGAGTGGTGAAGAAGCTGAGGCTGAGCCTTCTCAATCCTCCTGTCCCGCGTATGAGGAGCTGTTAGAGGTTATGGATCGCACCACGGCAAAATTAGATTTGCCATGGAAGCGTGCCAGTAAGGTGGCGCCACGAGGTCGCCTCGCTGAGCGGTATTTGTCTGACCATAGCCCTCCAGCTCAGGTGAGCCTGACTTACATGCAGAAGTCGAAAAGGAATGGAAAAGGCCGTTTTCCTCTCGCATCCACCGGTTTCAGCATACGAGCTATGCTAATATCGAGGGCTTGCATGAGAACGGCTATGAAAGGATGCCCCCTGTAGAAGAGAGGCTTGCTATCTCTCTGTGGGGCAAATGTCCTCTCTTAAATCTCCCGCTTTGCCATCTAAGCCCCTCCAAGATACATCCCGCTTAAATGGCAGGTCATACGCGGCAGCTGGTCAGGCTGTGGCTTCACTGCACACGATGGCGGTGCTCCAGGCCTACCAGGCTGACCTGCTGAAGGACCTGGATACAGGTGAGGGCCTTTCACCTGACCAGGTAGCCGAGCTGCGCCGCACCACAGACCTCTCTCTCCGAGCTACCAAGCAGGCCGCCTCCGCCATGGGCAGGTCTATGGCGGCCATGGTGGTGACGGAGAGACATCTGTGGGTGAACCTGGCTGACATCGGGAAGGAAGAAAGGGGGTTTCTTCTCGATGCTCCGGTCTCACCTTCTGAGCTTTTTGGTACCTCCGTCGAGATGGTGGTCGGGAAGTTCAGGGAGGCAAGGGCGCGCTCAGCTGCCTTTAAATTCTTCATTCCACGAAGGTCCAGGTCCGAGCCCGAGCAACTCAGGGGTCCTGGCCCATCTCGATCTGAGGGTCGTAGAGGGGCGCAGAAGGCTAGTATTGCGGCTCGCGCTCCTCCCCCGCCTAAGGGCAGGGGCAAGAGGAACCGCGGGTCACGGAGCGGTAAGCAGGGTCTGAGGGACGTGATTCGGACGAGGCAGTGTCCTCGCCCGGGTCAGAGCGGTAGGATGACCTAGTAGCTCCGGATGTTTTTAACCTCTGTTTTTAACCTCTGTTTTTTGTCCTCCCCTGCCTAATTCCCCTGTAGCCACCAGCTTTCCATTTTATGTCTACTAACAATCTCTGTGAGTTTCCTTTACAGTAGCTAGGTGGCCAAAGAATTGGCACAGCACTGCAGGGAATTCCATAGATGTCCGGCCAGGTCACCCTGAGGGGCCGCCTGGCCGCTTGGCGCATCCAGGGAGGTGGTGGTTACGGCAAGAAGCTCTGTATTTACTGCCTCAGGGGATGCTCCCCTTGCCTAGAAAAGAGGGTTGGAGCTCACCGCTCCCGTGCGATCCAGCGCCTCTGCGATGCTTGGGAACCTCTCTGTACACACGCTTGCCTGTGTACTTTCTAAAAGCCACATAGTGGTCAGTGTGCACGTTAACGCTTTGCGCACTGTCTGAAATCCACGTAAAGTGGTAAGTGTGCACGCAAGACTCTGCGCACTTTCTGAAATCCACGTAAAGTGGTAAGTGTGCAAGCAAGACTCTGCGCTCACTTTCTAAAATCCTGTATGGTAAGGGTTACGCGCTCCGCTTCGTTCCCTTTCTTGGGATGATTCGCCCCCGGTGTTCCTTGGGCTTCATCCAACCAGTGTGTATTTGTTATGCACCTCAAGCATCGCTTCCCTCAACATGAGGGGCTGGGTGGACTCCCACATATTGTGGTTATCAGGTGGTAGGCTTCATCAGGCCTCCCTGATGGTGAGCTCCCACATACGGTGGTTGCCAGGTAGTAGGCCTCACCAGGCCTCCCTGGAGATTTGGCTCCCACATACTTTGCGTCTCCACTAAATAGCATATTGTGGTCCTTTCAGATAGTAGGCTTCACCAGGTCTCTCTGAAGGTGAGCTCCCACGTTCTGTGGTTGCCAGGTAGTAGGCCTCACCAGGCCTCCCTAGAGATTTAGCTCCCACATACTATGCGTTTCCACGGGATAGCATATTGTGGTTTTTTCAGATAGTAGGCTTCATCAGGTCTCTCTGAAGATGAGCTCCCACTTACTGTGGTTGCCAGGTAGTAGGCCTCACCAGGCCTCCCTGGAGATTTAGCTCCCACATACTGTGCGTCTTCTCTCTATAGCATATTGTGGTTTTCAGATAGTAGGCTTCACCAGGTCTCTCTGAAGGTGAGCTCCCACGTTCGGTGGTCGCCAGGTAGTAGGCCTCACCAGGCCTCCCTGGAGATTTAGCTCCCACATACTATGCGTTTCCACGGAATAGCATGTTGTGGCTTTTTCAGATAGTAGGCTTCACCAGGTCTCTCTGAAGACGAGCTCCCACATACTGTGGTTGCCAGGTGGTAGGCCTCACCAGGCCTCCCTGGAGATTTAGCTCCCACAGGCTATGCGTTTCCACGGAATAGCATATTGTGGCTTTTTCAGATAGTAGGTTTCACCAGGTCTCTCTGAAGACGAGCTCCCACATACTATGGTTGCCAGGTAGTAGGCCTCACCAGGCCTCCTTGGAGATTTAGCTCCCACATACTATGCGTTTCTACGGAATAGCACATTGTGGTTTTCAGATAGTAGGCTTCATCAGGTCTCTCTGAAGACGAGCTCCCACATACTGTGGTTGCCAGGTAGTAGGCCTCACCAGGCCTCCCTGGAGATTTAGCTCCCACATATTGTGCGTTCCACTAAATAGCACATTGTGGTTTTCGGATAGTAGGCTTCATCAGGTCTCTCTGAAGACGAGCTCCCACATACTGTGGTTGCCAGGTAGTAGGCCTCACCAGGCCTCCCTGGAGATTTAGCTCCCACATACTGTGCGCTTCCTAAAAAACGAGCTCCCACGATTTGTGGTTGTCAGGTAGTAGGCCTCACCAGGCCTCCCTGGAGATTTAGCTCCCACATACTGTGCGCTTCCTAAAAAACGAGCTCCCACGATTTGTGGTTGTCAGGTAGTAGACCTCACCAGGCCTCCCTGGAGTCGAGTTCCATATTGCTTTCAGTTTCCACTGAGGTGGTTATCTGGTAACAGATAGTAGGCCTCTCTAGGCCTCTCTGTAGGTGAACTCCCACATATTGTGGTTATCAGGTAGCAGGCTTCACAGGCCTCTCTGAATGTGAGCTCCCACATACTGTGGTTGTCAGGTAGCCTTTCAGTACACACGCTTGCCTGTGTACTTTCTCAAATCCACATGGTGGTCAGTGTGCACGTTAACGCTTTGCGCACTGTCTGAAATCCACGTAAAGTGGTAAGTGTGCACGCAAGTCTCTGCGCACTTTCTGAAATCCACGTAAAATGGTAAGTGTGCACGCAAGACTCTGCGCACTTTCTAAAATCCTGTATGGTAAGGGTTACGAGCTCCGCTTCGTTCCCTTTCTTGGGATGATTCGCCCCGGTGTTCCTTGGGCTTCATCCAACAGGTGTGTACTTATTGTACACCCCAAGCCCCCTCAACTTTTGGGGGGCTGTGTGGGCAATTCTCGGGTAGTTCAGCAGCGCTCCCCTTTTCTGAAAGGGTCACCTATGAGCATGCTGCTCGGAGCTCGGAGTCTTCCTCTCTTGGGAGACTGATTCCCGGTTCTTCAGAGCGCTCCAGTACCACATACTGTTTGAGACGCTCTGTGAGAGCAGGCATCCTGCTGAGGCAGGGGCTGAGGCCTCCAATTGCTCTGCTCACGGGCCATTCTTCTACGAGCTGCTCTGACAGAGTTCCACGAGTATTTGTAAATCAGTATTTGTAAATCCATGTTATGGTAAGTGTGCACGGGAGTCTTTGCGCACTTTCTGAAATCCACATTGTGGTAAGTTCGCACGCTAGTCTCTGCGTTCTTTCTAAAATCCCTAGATGGTAAGGGCTTCGCGCTGCTGCTTCGTGCCCTTTCTTGAGTTGGTTTAAGCCCCGTTCATCTTGGGCACCACTCCACCTAGGTATCCTCGGATACCTATCTAGAACAGGGCGCCGCTACTTGAGTGCTGTGGGGACAGCCCTTTCGGCAGGTTTTGAGAAAGCTAGCAGTAGCGCCTGTGTGACAGGCAAAGACTTGGTAGAGGAAAGTGCCAGGCTCTTAGCCGTATCCCTTTAAAGGAATCTCTGTGATTCCAAGCCTTTAGCTCTACCCCGGGCCAGGGCCCTACAGGATAAGTTGGGTATATAGCTTAGGCCTTTGGCCGTAAGGGATAATGTCATAAGGCTGCCGTCAGACCGTCCCAGGGGCGACTCCCGGTGAAGAGAAAAGCGGTAGAGTTGGTACTTAGTGTTTGCCATGATTCTGGTCTGCACTCCCCTCAGCATGGCGGCGTGGGTATACTGTTCCCCATAGTGTCCCCTCAGAGGACGCAGTTCGAAGTTCCCTTGAAAGGGAACGTCTCAGGTTACGAATGTAACCATGGTTCCCTGAGAGGGAACGAGACACTGCGTCCTCTAGCTCCCTGCCATGCTTCAGACGCAAGCTTCACGAAGAAGATAGTGACGGGTCCTACGGGCGCGTATTTATAGTCGCGCTGGTAGTGACGTCAGAGGCTGTCGCCGGCCAACACGTTGGCGTTTTTCAAAGTATGCTTCAGACACGGGTCACGACGAGGTGTTCCCCATAGTGTCCCCTCAGAGGACGCAGTGTCTCGTTCCCTCTCAGGGAACCATGGTTACATTCGTAACCTGAGACGTTAATTGACCAATTCGTAACGGTACTAATGTCAGAATCCTTTATGAAATTCATTATTCGGACACACAATACTTAGGTCACTATTGAGTGAGTGCATTGATTTTGAAACACAGCCATTGCCTTCATTTTTTAGTTGTCGAGTCGAGTTGTCATTATTCTTTTGTTTACACATTCTTCATAGTTTGCTAATTTACCAGTTCCACTGGAGAACCAAAATAAAAGAATATTACTTTCAGGAATAATCAATGTATTATATTAAGTCACACTTTAGCGAATAAACATCTTCAGTCAACTATTAACCTTCTTGGCTATTAACAAAGCCAAGAATTTAAGCATACTAGACCAAATAATGCTGCTTCCGAATTTGCATTACATGCAAATATATTTGTATAATTATTAACTATTTTTAAATACATAAATACTTATCTGCTTTCTGAGATTGTGAAAGAAAAGTGTCAGTTTCTGATTTTAGATGGAACTGAGCAGTGGCAGGAAGGACACAACATTCCCAAAACATCTAGTTTAACAACATTATTTCCTCTTCTATATGATGGTTGACATTTTGATGGCAAAGATTTATCATCTTGACATGCTAAGTCATGCTGTCGTGATTATTTATGGTCACTGTTAATGCCAAATTAGTTGTTTTCACACTAGTTTACCTCGTTATGTGGAATACACTGATGGAAGTCAACCATTTCTGACATGAACTTTTCTGATCTTCTGGTGCAGAGCTGCCTGGGGATCTGGAAAAGGAATAACAGACCACCATTAATATTGAACAGTTTTCAGTGGAGACAAGGTCTTGCCAAGCAAAGAAGCAAGGTACATTTTTGGCACTCTATGACAATGCAGACTTTCAATATTTTGAAGAACAAAACATCTGTTGTGGGAAAAAAAAGACTGATTATTATTCATAATATCATTAATTTAGACAACTACAGATGCACATTTAGACTAAATGAGATGCAAAAACGTTTCTAGTATCCTCCTTGAAAAATAAATTCTTAATGTTGCTTCTTTGAAGGTTTCAGAATGGCAAAATATGTTGCACCATACATTTTTAATAAAAAGGAATATATGCACTGTTTCAAAAGTTTGGGTTCAGTAAGATTAATTTTGAAACAAGTTATTGTTTTTTATTCAACAAGGAAATTTTAAATTGCTCAAAAGTGAGAGTAAAGACGTTTATAATGTAAAAAAAAAAAAAGTAAATGCTGTTCTTTTGAACATTTATATTCATCATAAAATCCTAATAAGAAATGCATCACTTTTTATTTTATTTACAAAACTATAACTGTTCTGTGATAACAAGAAATGTTTCTTGAGCACCAAATCAGTATATAAGAATGATTTCTGAAGGAACACGAAGGCACTGAAGACTAGCTGGAAAATTACAGTTTTAAAAATAAAATAAATATTGTAATAAAATATTAATATTTCACATGTTGCTATTTTTATTCTATTTCAGATCAAGTAAAAGCAGCCTTGGTGAGCATTATAAACTTTTTTCAAAAACATTTCTTAAACAATCTTAACGAACCCAAATGTTTAAACAATGTTATTATTTGGATGATGGTAGCATATTGTAGAATATTGTAGGCTGTCAGGCTACTAGACTTTGTTCACACTGCACACATATTCAGTTTGGTATTCAGATCCTAAAATATTCACTGAAGGCCATTCAAAATGAGCTGTGTAGTCTGACAAAATAACAATTCTGTTGAGTGGAATAAGAATGTTAACAGGTTGCTTTTTCTAGGCATCATATTCATAACAAGAAAGGTTAGTCCATCCTCTCCACAAAATCTAAAGGACGTAGATAGGATTTCATGAGAAATGGGATGATTATAGATGTTAGTAGCGATTTTGACATTGATTTAAATAGATCATGAAAAATACCATCTTGGCAGTACACTTTACCTCAATACTAAGCTGTAAACTTTCAAGTGTTCGAAAAGTGCCTTGGCCTGAGTGTTGTGAGGAGGCTGAGTCAGAGCTCATGGGACAGAGCATGCTTGACACATGTGTTAAGACCCCATCGTCATTCTCAAAAACTGGATTTACTCTCATAGTATTACCAAATGGGCATGCAGGTTGTGAACGCCTACAATACAAAGGAGATCAGGTCTTTACACCAGCATGTGTGTCACATTAAAACAGGTCACCACTGCAAATCCAGATCTGGGAAGAAAAATCAAATGTCTAAATAAAAAGAAAAGGGGATAAAGTAAACCCTGCTTACACAAGTCTTATGGTCTTTCTGGTCCGTATACATTTCTTGTTAATGAAAATCAAGATGCCTATCACAGCACAAACTACTGAGAGGCTTCCCACCAGGCAGGCTACGAAAAGGAGAGGGTCAATTGGCACAGACACCAGTTCGTTGCAGCGTTCTCCATGGTAGTGCCAGAATTTCCCTAAAGGACATCTAAAAGTGGTTGAGAAAAAACATGTTAGAAAAATGTGGAATGGATAGAAACGTGTAAGATTCCTATCCATATGACTATCAACATTCAACTGTCACTTTTTGTTCTTCACTTTTGATGATTTTCTCAGTCACATAACATGGGCTAAGGGTTTGGCTGTTTAGTTTGGTTTGCCCCTCAAGGCAAATGCTATAAAAAAAAAAAAAAAAAAAAAAAAAAAATATATAAATGCTATTCTCAAAAAATATAATTTAATAAAATAAAATAAATAACAAAATAAAAAATAAAAAAATATATATATATTCTGACCTAGAATTCAGTTAAGTTTGTTTACCTTTCATACTTAAATCAATAAATTCAATCAAAATCAAATAATTCTTTTATTTAAAAAAATGTCACTCAGACATTAAACAATGCAACACCAATTACACATTTAAATTAGCCGTTTAAAAAAAAAAAATGTATTGATATTTATTAACTTTTTCTATGGTGGGGAAATTGCCAACCTCTTCTTCATTTGAACATTGACCTTGGAATTACTTATTTAAATTCCACTTTTAACTATAAATGGCAATATTAACTATATATGGCAAAAACTTGTTAGACCTTGCGCTAACTATTAATAAAGTACCTATAAAAAGTAAAGTATATTGCAGGTTTCTCATGTTAACGTACCTGCAGGCCGCTCCGTGTCCTGGTATGATCTCACACAGTCCTCCGTTCAGGCAGTATTCAGGTTGTAGGTCACAGATGCTGGTGCAGGGATTGCCGTCCACCGTGCTGTAGCCCGGGTCACACAGACACTCGGGCTCTGAGGTTAACGTGTTCACCACGCAGCGGGAGAACTCGTTACATGCCATTAACGTACATGGGTCTGCGTGGTCGGCTGCATTAGACAATAAGGAGTAATTGGCATTGAATACTTGTGGCCAGACACACACAGATGCATAAAGACTTAATACAGGTGTGGATGCTTTAGTTTACTGTTCTGCGCCATTCACATGGCAGCATGTTTAATGCTGGAAGCCGCTGGTAGGTCTTTCTACTTCTGGATGCCTTAATGCTATTGGTGGATTTCAATAACATTTAGAAAATATCATTACAAATGAGTGAGATTTTAACTTAACAAGAAATCAGTCTTTTTGCTAATAATTAACATGTGGTTTGATGAAATCGCCAATTCACAAAGAAACTGAATGACTCTTTGTCGCTTTTTCACTGCAAATTGCAGTCAGTGTGAACTGAACTTTCTTAACCCTCATAACGCTTTCAGGTCCGTTTTGACCTGTAAGAGATACATTCAATTTTATTTATTATATAGTTATATTGGTGTTATATTAGTTATATTACTTCTGAGATTGTGTTTTGTTGATAAGCATGAATATGTACACCTACATTGACGAACCTTTCCAGCATGAACAACTGATAACTTTTTCATCTGAAATGCATAAATGTATTTCATTATATATTTTATTTGTAAACTTTTCCGATTAATATTTATGTTGTCTAGATGTTGATCTGTTAGAAATGAATTTGTAGGTTTCATACATTTGGACTGTTTTTGAGCAGTCATGAGTAATAAAGTCTAAGGAATATAATTAATTTCCATCATTCCTATGGGGGTTAATGCTGGTGATTCTCACACTATACTGGGGTTCATGTACATTTCATACCATCATATATTCAAATAAGATTTCTCATCAGCACTGAAACATATATTTTTCATCATAATATTTGTTGTTGTTGTGGTTCGTGTGTAATTGTAAATATTTATGAGAGGTTGTTGATCAGATACAATATTGTTTTTTCTTCAGAAAGTCATTCAGGTTTCTTTTCTCAACACCGTGCTTACCTGGTTCCACATCCACTGATTGGGAGTTGATTTCCAAGTCCAGTCTCTTAGACTCAGCCTTGCAGAAGTCCTCAAGCACACACTGCACAGTCTCTGTAACATTGTATGGAAGTGGTTTGTTTAATTTCATCTTGCTGTTTACCACCACACTGCCGTTCTTGAAGTTCAGAATCTCCAGCTCCTTAAATCCAGTCAGGTTGGACTGTAGATATGGCAAGAGCTGTGAGAAAGCAGAGATAAAGGTGAAATGAGTGAGTTGCAACTTCTCTTTCATCGTTGCTGACTAGTGCAGACTGGTTAATTGTGGATGAATGAAATGCAGCTCAGATATGAAACTTTTGGTATTATCAGTTCTGAAGCAATTCTTCTCCATTGCTAGAAAATAAACGATTTTGGCCAGTGTCTGTCTCTCATCCTATTACAATATGCAAAACCTTCTCATTGCTCATTTCATTCTGCATGAGGAGGGCCAGTTAGAGATAAAGACGGTTGTTCAGGAGAAATAGGGCATATAGCAGCTCAGTCATTCATCTCGGCTCAAGATTTCAAGAGCTTGATTTTCATCGGTCACACATAAGATGGAAGACTTTAGGATATGATAAATTCACATAAGAGTCACAGAGATTATTTTGAAAATCTCTCAAATTAGATTTGCATATTATTGAATAATTCACTATTTTTAGCCTCACAATTTTTGTTTAATGTAATGAAAATATTGTAATCATTTAATAACGAATAGTCAGGAATTAAAATTGAAAATCTGAAAAAAAGTAAAAAAAAACAAAAAACGTTTGTTTACATTTTTAATTCAAATGAAGATTCAAAGTACATCTTATATATTAAATGTTTCATTTATATATATATTTTTATATATATTTTAAATAATTACATTAATTGGCATTTTAAAGTAAACATTTTAAAATTGACCATTTCCATTTAATTGAATTCTAATTAAATGTTGTGTAATTTAAAATAGTAAATATGATTAATGAGTAGTGTCTGTATAATACGGGGTAACTAACACTTTTAAATATTTAATAAAAATGTATCATTTCAAATACAAGTAATATTTTAAATAATTTGAAAGAATATGTTTGGATGAATATATAGAATATCATTTATATTTTAATTATTAAAAAAAAAAATCATTTAAATGAAATGTTTAATTTAAAATATTAAATATTCTAATCATTTAATAGTGAATGGAGAGCGATCAAGGAGAGTGCACGTGAAGTAAGTGCACGTCTGTGTAACAGGAGGTGATCTGCCTGTCATGATCAACCTCTCAGCTCTCGGCTCTCGGCTAAGTGCCAGTGCAGAGCAGGTGTTATTCTTCCAAACAGGCCACGCTGTGACTCAGAGCTCACCCTCAATCAGTGTTACTGTCTAGATCATGCCAGTGTCATGACCTTTGATGGCCGTCACAGGACAGAAGGAATCATCTAATATATACAGTAACACTCATTTCCAAATAGGTAAATGAATTATCACAGAGAGCATCATTGTAGCATATCCCTATTCTCACGCACGGTGCTTACACTTGTATCTACTGGTTCATAGGGATCTCTTTTAGTGCTGTTCTGTTCTATAACTTTGATTATATTTAATACTTAATAAATTCAATAACATATTTTAATGAAAAAATGAAATGCTTTTTGTTCTCCATGGCCAGTCGAGATGGTTGCTACACAAACCAGTAGAGACAGGAGTAAATGAGAGGCTGAAATCAATACAAACCTAGTATAAGTCTAAAATATTACAGCTTTCTCTACAAAAGCTACCGAAACGTTGAATTATAAATGGGCAAAATTTTTATGTGTATGGTGGAAAATCAATGTTCCTTTTGCAGAATTTGCAAGAACAGAAAGAGGTTATCGGATTATCCTTTAAAAGCCCATTTATGAATCAATGAACTAATTTTATGCCCATTTTCACCTAGACACTTACCAGAGCAGCTTGTGACCAGAGTTTTAGTAAAACATGTGATCATCCAAAAGGTCTCATAGCACTGGTGTTATTCTACTGACTTGAAACTACAACACAGTGCTAGTTTCGGGCAACCACTTGTTATTAGAAATTGAGTCTTTGTGTCTTGGGATTCATACACATTTCAAAATTCGATATCTTACAGAACAGAACATAAGATGTTGCAAGGTGTTCAAGAATCCCTAAAACCTTAGGAGCTGTGTGAAGTGAATTATAAAGATTAAAATAAACTGCAAACAAGAACCATTAGGAAGAGCCATGTACTCTTTAACACAAATGAAAACCAGTCTGGACCAGTCTAGATTAAAAAAAAATATATCTTGCAAGAGATCATTCAAAATAAGCCACAAAAGCAGCTACTGTGTCTCTGTGAATTGTTTTTATTACAAAGAATTGATTGAGCTGTTCATTTCAAAATCAAAAAGTGCCTTGTCATTGACGTAACACTCTAATAAACAACATTTGGAAACAGATTACATTCAAGGCCATGTGTCTCACCGAAGAACAATTTAAAATCATTAGGCAGCCTAACCAACTAAAAGCAGATTTAGAGAAACAAAACTAGACAGCAAGTCCCTGAGGTATTTTTTGGCATGCTCTGTGTTTTTGGTGTTTTAACTCAACAAGATTGTGAAATTGGTTCCTCTGTGTTTTACACAAACAAGAAAACCATATTACACACACATATACAGTTTAAGCAATTTACATGAACACATACTCCTATAATGCCTACTGTATATGCACATTTTATTGTTAGTATACACTGAAATCCTGAGATATAAGCCAACATCCATACTATCAAGAATAAAACAAGTAAAAAAAAAATAGGTTTGGCAATTGGAGCAATAGTGTAAGCATTTAGCTTTGGTTAATGCTGGTTAGAGAGCTCATTGATCAGCAGTTAGACCAGTAAGAACAGAAGTGGGAAGATGTTAGAAAAGGGCAGAATTTAGTGCCAAAAAGTGATTAATTATGCTCTTTAAAATTTGGATATATGTACCGGTATTGAAGCTAATGTTTTCTGTTCTCTCTCAGTCACTTGACTAGAAGCCTCAGGGTTTGGCGAGTCACTTGGTTCAGAGAATTGTCTCTAGTTGAAAAAAAAACAGGATATTACAAAATGTCATCTGAATAAAAGCATAAGTGCAAAGTGTTATATGATTGGACAAGAGGTGTTCTGAAAATTCCTTGGTTCTAACACTCTTGTACATGTTGTATATGAGTGTAGTGGTACAGAGTGGAAGTGGAGGGTTTTTCCATGGACGAGTACCAGGTTTTTTTTGAATGCTGAAGCCTTTGTGTTTTCTCTCATATTAGGATTGTTCAGGGTAGGTTTTCACTCCAGTGAGCATGGAGTGACCAGAGAACAGGAAATGGAAAAAAGTGAGTCGAGTTGGAATGGAGTGATTATGCATCACTTTGAACAGGGAGGAAAAACTGCTCCACTCATACGCAGGTCAAGTTGCTTGGTGACATGCAAAACTTAATGCTTTGGTTTGTTCTGGAACAATTTTCATTGGAAACAAAAAAAAGTGGTGAAATTTAAATTGTCTAAAATGTAAGTTCCGTTCGCGATTGTAATTACCTGGAGCCTTATGCCTACAATCAAATGAACTGCAGCCATGCCGATGTTCAGCGACACACCACCCTTGTTTGTGTGAGATTGCTTAATTATGTTTTGCAATTGCCATACACGATTTCATTTTTTTTTTGTCTAAATTGAAATTTAAGGTAAACAAAGTTTAGAGCAAAACATTTGAAGTGACAAAATAAGTATCCTTACTCAAAATGTACATAAATGTAATTCACTTTTCTGTCAGTCACCCAAACCCTTTATACAAAGGATTTATAGAAAAATATATATTGCATTTTAAACAACACTGTTCTCAGATGACTTCTGTCAAATCCCTGCAGACAAATGACACACTTTATATATTCAGTTTTCCCAACATGCACTGTGCACAGAAAAAAAAGTACAGCTAACAACAAATGGAGGATAGAAAGGCATGCATCAAGACACAGTCAAATACAAAAGTGTGTTTACCTACCAATTCAAGAAACGTGTTCTCCAGTGATTTGTACTCGGGGGAACTCTTGTTGAAAAGATCCTCCGAAAACACCATATTAGTCACACGTAAACTAAAAAACACTACTAACTCTTTGGCCTGGTTAGAAGCCATCACTGAAGAAGTGGTAACATAACCTAGAGGATGAGCTGAGGACTGTAGATTATCGTCGACCTCTGAGGGGAATCCACTCCCAGGGTCCAGAGTGTCATCCTCCTCATCGGACTGTTCAACATCTTGTGTTTCTCTATCAATATCTGTACTATCTTCATGTGGGGGAGGTGAAACTGTCCACAGAGTCTGTCCCTCTTCATCCAGGAAATTGTCCGGGGTCAGGTGTGAAATGAGGTCTTCTGTGGGCGTTAGCTTAGAGGGAATTGCTGCTGGAAGAATTGGTTCTGGAGTGGTAAGTCCAAGTGGAGGCACCTTTCGATGGAGTGTGTCTACTGTGGCACTGACAGATTCTACATGGTCACTAAGGTTAATTGAAGTGAGCGACTCAACTGGACCTTTAGGGTATGAAGGAAGTCCTTCAGTAGAGGTCTCTAAAGGTTCAGAGGGGCCAACTGTGTCATGTTCATGAAATATAACATCTTTAGCTGGCTCAGTAGGGGTTGGGGAGGTCAGGATTGATGATGTTGCCTCTGCAGGAGTCGCCGCTGTTGTTATATCAAAATCTCTTTCAGGTTGAGTTGAAGTAGATGCTTTTGCTACTTCAAAAGACTCTAATTCCAGTGGTGCAGCTGTGGCAACAATTTCATTTCCCACATCCTCTTTTACTTCCGACCACTTTGATTGGTAATCCACTGTAGTGGTTCTTTGCAAACCTTGAAAACAAAGAACCGGTTTCAGAGAGTGTCTTTGAAAATGCGTCTAATGCAAAATTGCAATTAATTCTCTAATTTTTAGGCTTCCTAACTTAAAGGTCTTGGTTTGGAAGCAAGTGCTCTTGAACACGAACCACTACAAATATGAAAGATTTACCGTTGGTCGCTGAAGTGACTTCAGTGGTTAGACTTGCCGTCTTTGAATCCTCAAGTTGGGATCTGTTAATAAGCTCTGTGGCTACTGGTTGTGTGGGAAATTGAGATGAAATAACATCTAATTTCTGTATATCACTCCTTTCTGTCCCCTCACCCAAATTGGTTTGAGTCCTATCAGGGCCCAGATCTCCAAAAGAGATGCCCATACTTCCACAAGGTGCTATAGTGTCCTCCGAGTTGGCTTTTGTGGACTGTGTACTCATTTCCCCAGGTAAAAATATAGATTCTTTGCTGATTTCAGTACTGGATCTCATGCTCTCCTGCTTTCCTGCTGTTGAAGAGTCTGTACAGGGCGAATCAGGTAAGGTTAAAAATTTGCAGTCTGTCTAGGGATCTTATATTGATTGTATTGATTTTGTGTACCTGGTTCGAAAGTAAGGGCAAGCACGTCCACAGGAAGTGATGTGTCCTCACGTAGCGCTTTGACCACCATGCCCTTTAGGACTCCCTCTATGCCATATTTATCAGTGGAGTCTGTGTCACTTATGGCCTGTGTCCCATCAGTCTCAAACACTACAGCATAGCTTGTTGCAGCACCTTCAGAGCTGACCGATGTTAAGAAGGAAATTGGTTTGCATGAGGTTTTGCATGTACTTGTATTAACCTGATCGTTTGTCTTAGCCCTCATGTTGACTGAAGGATCTTAAGGCCATTTTAATAGCTAAAAAAAAATCATACTTATCATTGGCCTATCAGGCTGATACATAATTACTATTTTGAATCTTATGAGAACTGAGTGAGGAGATTTGGAGAGTCTACTTGGATTAAGTTAAGTTAATTAAGTTAACTAATAAAGGTTTGCTTTGAAATTCATTTTCACATGCACAGGATTTGGGATTTTTGGGGGGAATATAGAATTGTTCTTAACAGTGCATGAGGATTAATTATTGCAATTTTCCCCAAAACTGCTATCATAAGGTAGTAAGCAAGCATGCTGTGTTATGAAACTACACAGTCTACAGTACAACAGAACATAATGGTACAATACAGTACTTGAAACACAGTTGTTCTGAATACAATTTGCCAAGTTTTTTTTTTTAGTTTTATTTATGTTTTTATTTTTTTTATAAATACTTACCCCATGTTGCTCCTGTGAGAGAATTACCCATCCAAAAATACAATTTTCAAGTTCAGTGGACTGTAATATCTTGGTGAATCCCACAGTTCCAGAATCAACTTACCGAAATCCCAGCTCCTGAATCTCTTTAAACCCAGGAAGTTTGTCAAACACATGCAGCATCTGCAAAAGTGTAAAGGAAATATTCTAGGTGTAATTGTAATAACTTTATTTCAACAACTGCATGATTCAATAAATTATGCAGAGTAGGTTACATATCATTTCCATAGATTTTGGATTATCCAACATGCTGCCATGCTGTAAAATCATGTGCCATGGCTCTGGTCTTATGTTAACTAATCTTATGCCGGCTTTTGTAGTTACCCAATTCTTCTTTGGCTTTCCTTTTTTTCTGATCTTTTAAGGTAAGCTGCTTTAAAACCTTTTGTAGTAATTTGTCTTATTTTTTTTTACTTTAAGATCTCCTAAGTTCTCTAGAAAGTTCTTAACACAAATGCATTTCATTTATTTTATTACAGTTATCACTCACTGCCCCTTTAAATGTATTTCTTTTATTAGGTTTCATAACCACGTTCCTGCTTATTGTCAATGTTCCTGTTTCCATATTTCGCCTTCTAAGCTCAACTCCATCACAGGCTCTTTCTCAGTTAGTAGCTTGAAACAGCTTGAATCTGTGTAAAATGGCATATATTTGATAGTTAATTTCACCTAACCTTCTCATGAAGATTGCGAGTGAAGTCTTCCCATTGTGGGCGGTCTGGATCCCTCAGTAGTGTGCTGTAGACGGGGTCTACTATAGTCACACTGAACTCCACAGTGTGCTCCACCAGCTTCTGAGGGACAACATCTGGTGCCCCAGTTTCCTATCAGATCAGAGAATAGTCAATTTGTTTGTTTCTGACTTCATCAGTATGTTAAGTGCATATTCTAAAAAGCAGGAGTTAGTGGCCGTACGCTGTCAGAATCCATGATGAAAAGCTCTAGAGGACTCTTTGAACCTGAAGCATAAAAAGCAATCAATCAGTCACTTTTTATAAGATCAACCAGTATTTCTTTCTCATTCAGATGGTGATGACTTACATTTCTCACCTGGTGCTGGTGTGAGAGCCCTAAAATAATTGAAAACATATCAATTCCAGAATGATAAATGCAATAAAATGTATTGTTCCTGATAAAGGGGCTGACTGCATATAAGCCTGAGTATGTTTGTGTGGCTCTAACACCCAATCATAATATGTCTGGGCACAGATCCCTCTTATTAAAGTGGATCAGGTCAGAGAGCAGTGTTTAGTTAGGCCACCAAAAATGAACAAACTTTGTTTTTTAAAGGACAGGCTGAGATTTTCATCTCCCACTAGTCAGGTGACCTCATTCTAGATAATTTGATGGGTTTGAGACCAAAATGCAATCAAGTAAATCGTCATACCCTGTATACATTCAAGATCATCTTCGGGATTCTTACCTCTCCTGCTCATCTTCAGCATTCACTCTCTGTAAATGAGAATTCACGAAAAAGCCTTTTTCAGGTTAATGATATTGGCACAATTAGGCTGTATTGGCAAGATGAAAGGACTGAACTGGCGACGGACACAAGCAGCTACTCACACTGGCTACCATGTCAAGATGCTCCTGTGTGCTACTAAAATTTCGGGCCAGATCCTCCATGCAAAGTGAGTCTCTCTGACAGGCGTACACCCACTGCTGATACTCCATGGTGTCAGGAACTCTGTCAAGAAAGATCTGGAAGGCCTCCCACACAGCTTCTTGACAAACTGTTTGATATCATGAGAATTATTTATCATTAGAGAATTGAGCAGAGATGGTGAGGACCTGATAAAACATGCTGGGACACATACATTATCTGCACCGCTGACAGAGATATAACATACGTAATAGTGTTTAGCATGCAGTCATTTGCTTCCATTATCTCATTTTGCCTACACTCTTATTATGGAGATTTAATTAAGAGTATCCTTTAACTACATCTGACAGCTAAATGTGCCTCACCTTTACCTTGTTTGTACAAGTAATTTAATATCTTTGCTATCTGCTTCAGTGTAAAAATCTTTGTCAGGTGACCCAAAAAAGGGTGCCTCATGTAGTATTGTCTAAAGTATTAGGATACATTAGGATACATTTTTTAAGGGTCTTTAGGGACCCTTCATACCGAAATGACATTGTTGTCATAATTTACTCACTCTCATGTCATTTGAAACCCTTTTGACTTCATGTGGACTAATTCTGTGATACTTTTTGAAGTTTAAGGGTTTCTGTCCATATTCACTGTAACCGAAAATAGTTTTTTATGTTGTTAAACAGTCTCTTATGCTTATATTTAATCTTTACATTTAAAGCATACGTTTTTTATTAATTTATTTATTTTTTAGAAAAAAAAAATGTAAAAACAGCAATACTGTGAAATATTACGCAATTTCAAATAACTTTTTTCTGTTTTAATGTAGAAGTAGCCATTACTTCAGTCTTCAGCGTCGCATGATCCTTCAGAAATAATTCTGATTTGGTGCTCAAGAAACATTTCTTATTAAGGCCAGTGTTGTTGGGAAAGTTTAGAAGAACAGCATACAGTATAATTGAAATAGATATGTTTTGTAAAATTGTAAATGTCTTTACTATCACTTTTGATCAATTTGAAGCCTCCTTGCTGAATAAAGTATACATTTTATATATAAAAAAAACTTTTCAAAATATATTTATAAAGATTTTTTTTTAATTATTATTAGATATTGAAAACAAAATGTTTAATTTCAATTTCTTTCATTTTTAATTACTTTGGTTTTACTTTCCTTACCACATATAGAAATAGTCCATACAATAACACTCAAAGAAGGCAAGCCTAAAAAAGTACACTACATTTATTTACACTTGGCTCAGAGCCACTTCTTTTTTTGGCTTGGCATGATCCTTCATCTCTCAGAAGGCTTGGAATGATTGGGAAGTTAATTATGATTTATGACGATCTGAGGTGTTGTTGCCTAATTCGGCACTGATGCTCAAGGCTCTGTCCCTTGTGGTGTTAAGGGTAGATGTTGTCCTACCTCTTAGTTTGTAGTAAGCTTTATGGCTGGTGATGACCTCCTCCATGCTCTCCTGAGGACAGACTTTCACCCCCGTACTAAACAATGCTGATCTCTTAGCTCGATGCGCATCTAGAGAAAGTGAATCTCTGCCATCTGTCAGCTGTTTGATTGGCTGTGGAGTCTCCAGGAAGTGCCTGTACTTCACATTTCTGATCCTGAGAATCAAGTCGTCAGCAGTGAGTTCTGCAAATGTCACAGCAACAGCGTGCATTAATTGTTTCAAAAGAGCAGGATTGACTTTACCTGAGAACAGTAAGCCACTGAATCATATAATTACACTTCATGTAATTACGCTCCCTCAGAGACCATCTGAAACCATTTAAGTCTATGTTTAGTATGCTGAATGAACATTTAATTGGATTAGGCCTAAGTCAAGCAGTCGGTTTTAACACCATCCTGGCAGATGTTAAGTACATTTACTAGAAAAATGTCTGTTCTCCAGCTGTTGTATACTTAACTGCATATGATTGAAATCACAGACCAAGCTGAAAGAAAGTCTTCAAAATTATTAAAAGGAAAAAGTCATGCTTCTAAATGTAGTCTTCATTGTTTTCCTTTTATTCAACGTATCATTCAGTCATTTTTCATTACTATTCAGTTTATAGTTTAACTCGATTTTATGTCAGCAGTTAGGATAGTTCAGCTGTTTTGTCCATATAATGACAATCAATGGGGTCTCAAATAATATTGGACCACAGATGACTTTCATTGCATGAGATAAACAATAAACAAAACATTGAGACATTGTTCAAAACATCTCCTTCAGTGATCCACAGAAGAAAAAATTAATTTTTGCATGAACTAGCCCTTTAAATGATCAATTTGAGTGGTAACATTTGTACAGTGGTGTGTCATTGAGACCCTCAAACTAACTCATGCTGACATCTAAGAATATTCACACTCGAGGTGGGCCACTTTCTGACCTGTTAGCTGTTAGAGTTAACCAGCACCTGCGGTCATTGTCGTAATAGACCTGCACCTTGTGTTTTACTGTTATTTACAGACTAGAGAATTTCAGGATGAATTGTTCAGATATTAGAATGAAAGCAAAGCTCACTTCATTAACTTCAGTTCATGTTGTTTTCAGTGAACATACAGCGATGCATTTAATTACTACAGTAATAAAGTATCGAACAAGTATACATTTAATTACTCATATCAAAGTACATCTGGATGTTTTCTGACTACAGTCGTGGCCAAAAGTTTTGAGAATTACATAAATATTAGTTTTCAAAAAGTTTTCTTTTTCAGGACCTCTGCAATTCGACTGGGCATGCTCTCAATCAACTTCTGGGCCAAATCCTGACTGATAGCAACCCATTCTTTCATAATCACTTCTTGCAGTTTGTCAGAATTAGTGGGTTTTTGTTTTTCCACCCGCCTCTTGAGGATTGACCACAAGTTCTCAATGGGATTAAGATCTGGGGAGTTTCCAGGCCATGGACCCAAAATTTCAACATTCTGGTCCCTGAGCCACTTAGTTATCACTTTTGCCTTATGGCACAGTGCTCCATCGTGCTGGAAAATGCATTGTTCTTCACCAAACTGTTGTTGGATTGTTGGAAGAAGTTGCTGTTGGAGGGTGTTTTGGTACCATTCTTTATTCATGGCTGTGTTTTTGGGCAGAATTGTGAGTGAGCCCACTCCCTTGGATGAGAAGCAACCCCACACATGAATGGTGTCAGGATGCTTTACTGTTGGCATGACACAGGACTGATGGTAGCGCTCACCTTTTCTTCTCCGGACAAGCCTTTTTCCAGATGCCCCAAACAATCGGAAAGGGGCTTCATCTGAGAATATGACTTTGCCCCAGTCCTCAGCAGTCCATCCACTATACTTTCTGCAGAAGATCAATCTGTCCCTGATGTTTTTTTTGGAGAGAAGTGGCTTTTTTGCTGCCCTTCTTGACACCAGGCCATCTTCCAAAAGTCTTATCCTCACTGTGTGTGCAGATGCGCTCACACCTGCCTGCTGCCATTCCTGAGCAAGCTCTGCACTGGTGGCACTCCGATCCCGCAGCTGAATCCTCTTTAGGAGACCATCCTGGCACTTGCTGGACTTTCTTGGACGCCCTGAAGCCTTCTTTACAAGAATTGAACCTCTTTCCTTGAAGTTCTTGATGATCCTATAAATTGTTGATTTAGGTGCAATCTTAGTAGCCACAATATCCTTGCCTGTGAAGCCATTTTTATGCTAAGCAATGATGGCTGCACGCGTTTCTTTGCAGATCACCATGGTTAACAATGGAAGAACAATGATTTCAAGCATCACCCTCCTTTTAACATGTCAAGTCTGCCATTCTAACCCAATCAGCCTGACATAATGATCTCCAGCCTTGTGCTCGTCAACATTCTCACCTGAGTTAACAAGACGATTACTGAAATGATCTCAGCAGGTCCTTTAATGACAGCAATGAAATGCAGTGGAAAGGTTTTTTTGGGATTAAGTTAATTTTCATGGCAAAGAAGGACTATGCAATTCATCTGATCACTCTTCATAACATTCTGGAGTATATGCAAATTGCTATTATAAAAACTTAAGCAGCAACTTTTCCAATTTCCAATATTTATGTAATTCTCAAAACTTTTGGCCACGACTGTAATTTAAGAGCTGATCTCTTCAGAGGTTATAGTGTAATCTTTATAATTTCCTCTTAGATGTGTGACTCACAGATCCATTAAAAACAGACAAATTGTTTGTCCCCTTCAAGTAAGATCTGAGCAACTTCAACACCTCTTGTTGAAGAAGTTGAAAGATCATATTAGGTCTTCATTTCAAATCAATGCAATGTCGTGCCTTGAGGTTATTCAAAAAGTAGGGTACAGGGCCTCCAAAATCGTGTCTGTGGCAACATTTCTGCAACATCATATTGGGTGTCTTCTTCGCAACACTTGTGAATGTGATATGTCTAGTGATTCCCTCCAAATGTGAATTCAGTTTTATCCAAAAAAGAGGAACATGAATCTGGTTTTATTTTATTATGTTGGTTGTTGTACATATTTCAGCAGTTTAGAAATGAAATGACAACAAAAGGTTACTGTTTTATCACATTTGAAAACATGGTACTGCCAGAGCGGAGTAGATTACTTGAAAATTGTAATTCGCTACTGATTGCAAATTACATGACAAAAAATGTAGTTAGTAACGTAATACACTATATTAAACATTTAAGGTAATATAATCATATAATATATATATATATATATATATATATATATATATATATATATATATATATATATAATATATATACAACATTTAGGCATCTTGATGTGGTGAAGATGACTTGCTGAGGTACAAACCGAGCATCAGAATGCGGAAGAAAGGGGATATAAGTGACTTTGAACGTGGAATGGTTGTTGGTGCCAGATGGGCTGGTCTGAGTATTTCAAAAACTGCTGATCTGCTTGGATTTTCACACACAACCATCTCTAGGGTTTACAGAGAATGGTCCGAAAAAGTGAAACTATCCAATGAGTGGCAGTTGTGTGGACGAAAATGCCTTGTTGATTTCAGAGGTCAGAGGAGAATGGGCAGACTGGTTAGAGATGATAGAAAGTCAACAGTAACTCAAATAACCACTTGTTACAACCAAGGTATGCAGAATGCCATCTCTGAACACACAACACGTCGAACCCTTAAGTAGGTGGGCTACAGCAGCAGAAGACCACTATGGGTGCCGCTCCTGTCAGCTAAGAACAGGAAACGGAGGATACAATTCACACAGACTCACCAAATTTGGACAATAGAAGATTGGAAAAAATGTTGTCTGATCTGATGTATCTCGAGTTTTCTGCTGCGGCAATTAGATGGTAGGGTCAGAATTTGGTGTAAAGAACATGAAAGCATGGATCCATTCTGCCTTGTCTCAGCGGTTCAGACTGGTGGTGGTGTAATGGTGTGGGGAATATTTTCTTGGCACACTTTGGGCCTCTTAGTACCTTTACTCAAATGTCCTCCCAGTCACCAGATTTCAATCCAATAGTGTGAAGAAGTAGAATTCTGAAGGCACAACGGGGTCCAACCTGGTACTTGCAAGGTGTACTTAATAAAGTGGTCAGTGAGTGTGTGTGTGTGTGATATATATATAACATAACTTTTTGATTACTCTTAGATTACTTTTCACCTTTTGACACATTTATCACTAATCTAACACTCACTACATTTTTGCCTGCATGCCATGGGGCATCAGAGAACCACGAACATGCACTTAATTATTAAATAATTATTATCTTTGAATAATAAGAATGTTTGCAAGACAAAAAGCCTTCCAAAGACACATTAATACATGGTTAAATAATCTACTGAGTGATCATTCAAATAAAATTAATGTGCTCATCAGTGGTTGATGCAATGTTGAGAAAACACTTCTTAAAATTAAAATGATTTTTGTGAATCCAGTGGTCAAATGCTGTGTGTGTAATTACAGCCACCTGACCAGTGACTGGTTTTTGTGTGAGAATCCACAAAACTCAAAGACTTTCTGAATATATATAAGAATTAGGCTATTTCAGAAAGGAATATTTAAAAGATGAAAAAGAGGAATAAGGGAGTTGTGTGAGTAATATGTAATAATGTAATCAATAAAAAAGTAACTGTAGTCTGATTATGAGACTACATTTTATTTTAAAATGTAATGTAATCTTATTACAAGTACTTAATTTTTGGAATCTGATAACGTCATCCATTCAGTTACTACCCAGCTCTGCGTACTTCCTACACTAAACGTTACTCTAGTGTTAACAAATGCACATGCAAGATATAAACACATTTGCTGATGCAACCTTATGTAATTTTAGTTCTTTTTTTCTACAAGACTCATGTTTTACTGCTCCAAAGTGCAATGATGTACCAGATGAGCTACTGAGCAAGTTTACTACATCAGAAAAGTAATCAATCAATCAATCAATCAATCAATCAATCAATGAAAGTTCATTCAATCATGAACTATAATAAAACTGTTTTGGGATCATAGCATAGTCTTGTGCAAGGATCTGCGCAAAAATAAGCTTTTATTTATTTATAGCTAATCATAATTTTGTGTGAAAAAGGAATAAAAGTGTGAGTTCTGCTGTTCATTTCACTTGGAAAACGGCAATAAATTGTATTTATATGTGCTTTTTTTTTGGAGATTGCAAAAAAAAACAAAAAACAAACAAAAAAACATTCTAATGAGTCTATTTTGCTAATTCTACCAGTACCTGCATTATAATGCTAACTGGCTTTAGTAGAGTGTGGTTAGTCATTTAATATAGATTCATGCAAACTACTTTACTATGGCCAACGGTGCTGAATCTGTAACAATTACACCATTGTTTTCATCTGAAACCCTGGTGTCAAATCAGATTGGACCTTCAGTCTAATTATTTTGATCACTCACAAAAGATGCCCTGTTATAGTGCCACATGTGGCACTATTTATAGATTTTTGTGGTGGAAGACAGTGAGCTGATTGCTCAGAGATACTTAACAATGTGTTTCTGGGTTACAAAACATCTGACCACATCTGTTAAATAGCAAATGAGCAGATGTAGGGCCAGTGGTGCAATTTCTCAAAGATAAACCAGGGTGACTGATTTGATCATGTGTCCCACTGCGGTCTATGAGCCTGCCGAGCACATGTGCAGAGATGAGGGGTGGCGATGCTAATTGAGCTGTACTTCTGAAGCGATGATCGAGGCCCCCACAGCAAAGCTACAAGCCAGAAAAGATAAGCGTTGCACACGGCCACAAACAGAATGCCTTTTGTTTCTCTCTGCTAATGAATGGAGCTTCTGAACATTGTAGCCAGACTAGAACCTGCATGAAATGTTAGTGAAACGCACTTTTCCAGTATATTGTGCCAAAAAGGAAGCGATAATGGTGTGCTTGCCAAAAAATGTGATCAAATGATTTGTCACCAGGCTTTGTTTTGCATAAGAAAAATCTTTGGGTTTCTTTTATGTCCTCGCAAATTGGCTCCTAAAATATTTAAAAGCCCATTCGATCACCGAGGGCAGGAAAATGCTGTTGTGTGAGGAATCGCACAGGCTGTAGTCGCTCTGAGGCATTGTACATTACCAGATTCCTGTTTTTTTCTCAATTATAGGACTTTGTTTAAATAAAACAGCACTAGAATGGCATTCAAACAGCGGCTTACCTTTGATTCTAGTGGCTTGGAGGGTAAACAAGAACAGAATGAGGAATAATCCTGTTTTCAATGGCATGTTGCAGTAGATTATGTCCTTTTGGATGTAAAGTTGCTCATTGGAAAGAAAAGACAGTCCGTATCGACTTATCTCACATCCGAGGGTGAAAGAGTTAATTTCCATCGACTATGTGTCCAGGCTTCCATGGATGGTGCTGGTTTTGGGAACTACTGTAAATTGGGTGGTATTCCTGACAAGATGGTGCAGATTCTTGGTTACAGATTTGGTCTCAAGTGTGTGAGTGGGTGGAAGATTCTCTGTAGGGTATGAGGGGAATGATGAGGTTACAAACGCTGCCTTTTTTTTCCAGACTAATCTGTTTACCTCTCGCTGACTCCTAATCCCCGTGGGCTCATATGGTGAACTATTCTCATCCTGTTAGTAGCCTTCTGGGCTGGCATCTGCTAGCCATCTTGCTTCAGTCACAAGCCACTCGACTTGCCTACTTGCTCCGTTACCAGTCCGCCCGACGCCCGTCTCTCTCAGTCTGGCCCACTCGAGACAAGTTTCTCAGTCCTCTGCCAGCTTTTGTTGCTGCCAAGCTGAAACGCTGTATTCTACTCCCCCAGTTTGGGACAGCAAGCTCTGCCCTTTCTCTGATCATGGGGCCAGATCTGTGTACTGAGTGTGTGCTGTCGTACCCTTGTGGTGCATGTTAGTCCCCAGGCCTACTGCTTGAGCTGGGAAGAGGATTACACACACCCTGACTGCTTATTAAATTTCACAGCCATAAATAATTCTCTGCAGCTCAAAATCCATTCAAGACCTTCCACAGCACTGGACCATCCACATTGAATTTCCAGCTTTCAAGAGATAATGAGAACAGGCTGGTGGCCGTTTGTAACCAGCAGAAACCCTGCTGGAAATAGGAATTTTAATAATTTTTTACATAGTTAAGGCTCTGAATAAAGCTGCTCATTTTGCTTGTGGCTTGACAAAAAAGAAGTAAAAAACTCTTTTCTGCACTGCATCTTAAAGTGTTGATTTCAATTTATATTAGCACTAAAAACAAACTACTACTAATATGAATATGTTAAGCTTAAAAAGCATCAAACAAAACCACAAACAGGATAGTTTTTAATAAGCTGTATTCTAGATCTAAGTTGAGAAATATTGACATTTACCATGGTAAATAGTTTTTTTTACCAAAGGCCCATAGTTACATCAGTTATTGCTATTACTTTACAGTTATAGTTTTTAATTTTTTTTTATTGTGCCAACATTATTATTTTGCCATCAAAATGTTCTAGCAATGGTTGTAGTCCCAAATGTCTGAGACCATAAGGAATATACTTTTTCTGCACTTTTTTGTCATTGTTATAATTTTCTGCTGCAAATTGTATATTCATCACAGTTATATAAAATGATTCATTAACATGAATTTTTCATAATTTCTTTGGTATATCTCTCTTTTTCTTTAAAAACAGCATAAACTGCACTATGGACTCCAAAAGATAAAATGTAAAACCTGATGTTCCAAAATGATTTAATAATGATCTAAAGAACATATTCTTTGTCTTCAATGGAAGAACAATGAATCAGTCAAGGTCACAAACTACTTACTTATTTGATTAGTGACTTATGAATAGTGTAAAATCTTAAATATTTATTTATTGTTATGTCACGATGTTTCTTTTTTTATATTAAAAATTATTTCTTAATTCCTGCTTTAAATCAGTTTTTAAATTAATTATTTTTTTTTCTTTTTATTTAAACCCCAGATTTTCAATATGGCTTGTGTCTTATTAGACAGTTTAGGACACCCTGTCCAACAGCTCTCATGTTCTGCTTTAAACAGAATCAGAGGGAAACCCTATTCTGACTGATACCTGCAGCTCAATGACAAATCTCTGCGATCTGGCTTTCAAATTCACCTGTCCAATAGTGGAGTTAATTCATCTACCTGATGGCAGGAACAGTCCAGGGATATAGTATCAGCAATACTTATGCGGTAATGCAAGAAAGTTGGGAAAATCAGTTGGCTGGCCTTTCTATGTTTAATTGTCTTCGGGAGCCTGATTCAGTTAAGAGTGGTAAAAATGAGCTCAAATGCAAAGCAGGCTGACCTTCTCACATATGCTAATGAGTTCCATCACTGACCAATCAAAAGGGTAAACTTCAATTAACCTGGAGTGAGTGACTGTCTGGAGTCAGCACATCTCTTCTCGGCGTGTCCTCTGACAGAGCTTTATATTGATGGATGACAGTGACTGACTGAATTGTCACTGTCATAATCCCTGGATACAGCTCTCATTATTTTGCCCTATGCTGCGTGACATACATATGATCCGCTCATCTTTGCATGTGAGATCTCCCCAAGTTGTTCTACACAAATCCCTCAGATGAGATCTTATTATATAGATGTATCTATATAATATTATTACAAATGTTAAAAACTCACAACCAAATTAATAATCTTGATGCAAACAGAAAATACAACACTGTTTTATAAATTTGACAGAATTTTATTTGATGTATATGGATGTTTGACTTATTCTCTTTTATATATTTGATAACTATTTTTTTTTGTTTGTTAGTTTGTTTCATTTTTAAGTAGGCCTATATATTGAAGATCTTCATCTGCTGCTTAGGATTTAAGGTAATTATGAACTCCAGCTGTGGTTTAATCTAAAAAGAAAACAGCACCATATGAGAACAGGTGCTCTAGGCTTATATTAGCAAAAATTATTATAATTGTGTAATGGGCAGCTTCTCTTGACAAATGTGGCCGATTCTGTCATACATTGAGCTTTTGCTGCTGCAGGCTTCCCCTATGGGTGATCATGGGTAATGCTTTGACTGGAGATTGAGCTCATGTCATGACTGAGCTATCAAACTCAACCTACTTATTTTGCAATGCGCATTCGAATAGTGTTTTCAGATACTCTGTGATTGATTGAGCCCTTCTTGTCTGCAAAAGTGGGGAGACGAAGAAAATCAATCATGTTATTGAGCTCAATATATCATACATGCAATGAAAAGATCACACAGACCAAACACAAGATTGTGATATTTGTATAGCTCTGGATTTATAAATGCTTTGAAGCCACCAGGGGGCAAACTTTGACTTAATTAAACCCTTTATGTACAGTCGTGGCCAAAAGTTTTGAGAATTACATAAATATTAGTTTTCAAAAAGTTTGCTGCTAAACTGCTTTTAGATCTTTGTTTCAGTTGTTTCTGTGATGTACTTAAATATAATTATAAGCACTTCATACGTTTCAAAGGCTTTTATCGACAATTACATGACATTTATGCAAAGAGTCAGTATTTGCAGTGTTGGCCCTTCTTTTTCAGGACCTCTGCAATTCCACTGGGCATGCTCTCAATCAACTTCTGGGCCAAATCCTTACTGATAGCAACCCATTCTTTCATAATCACTTCTTGGAGTTTGTCAGAATTAGTGGGTTTTTGTTTGTTCACCTGCCTCTTGAGGATTGACCACAAGTTCTCAATGGGATTAAGATCTGGGGAGTTTCCAGGCCATGGACCCAAAATTTCAACATTCTGGTCCCTGAGCCACTTAGTTATCACTTTTGCCTTATGGCACGGTGCTCCATCGTGCTGGAAAATGCATTGTTCTTCACCAAACTGTTGTTGGATTGTTGGAAGAAGTTGCTGTTGGAGGGTGTTTTGGTACAATTCTTTATTCATGGCTGTGTTTTTGGGCAGAATTGTGAGTGAGCCCACTGCCTTGGATGAGAAGCAACCCCACACATGAATGGTGTCAGGATGCTTTACTGTTGGCATAACACAGGACTGATGGTAGCGCTCACCTTTTCTTCTCCGGACAAGCCTTTTTCCAGATGCCCCAAACAATCGGAAAGGGGCTTCATCGGAGAATATGACTTTGCCCCAGTCCTCAGCAGTCCATTCACTATACTTTCTGCAGAAGATCAATCTGTCCCTGATGTTTTTTTTGGAGAGAAGTGGCTTCTTTGCTGCCCTTCTTGACACCAGGCCATCTTCCAAAAGTCTTCACCTCACTGTGTGTGCAGATGCGCTCACACCTGCCTGCTGCCATTCCTGAGCAAGCTCTGCACTGGTGGCACTCCGATCCCGCAGCTGAATCCTCTTTAGGAGACCATCCTGGCACTTGCTGGACTTTCTTGGACGCCCTGAAGCCTTCTTTACAAGAATTAAACCTCTTTCCTTGAAGTTCTTGATGATCCTATAAATTGTTGATTTAGGTGCAATCTTAGTAGCCACAATATCCTTGCCTGTGAAGCCATTTCTATGCAACGCAAAGATGTCTGCACGCGTTTCTTTGCAGGTCACCATGGTTAACAATGAAAGAACAATGATTTCAAGCATCACCCTCCTTTTAACATGTCAAGTCTGCCATTCTAACCCAATCAGCCTGACATAATGATCTCCAGCCTTGTGCTCGTCAACATTCTCACCTGAGTTAACAAGACGATTACTGAAATGATCTCAGCAGGTCCTTTAATGACAGCAATGAAATGCAGTGGAAAGGTCTTTTTGGGATTAAGTTCATTTTTCATGGCAAAGAAGGACTATGCAATTCATCTGATCACTCTTCATAACATTCTGGAGTATATGCAAATTGCTATTATAAAAGCTTAAGCAGCAACTTTTCCAATTTCCAATATTTATGTAATTCTCAAAACTTTTGGCCACGACTGTATATGTACTGTATATCTAACAGAAAAAGAAATCCTTTAGTATACATTCCTGTTGTAGATCTCCATTACTGAACTAGATCGATTCATGGTAGAAATACTTTTCTCTGGTGTTCAGCTTATAAACACATCACATATAAATTTATAAGTGCTAGTGTATAAGAGTACAGTGAATACAGTGCATATGTGATATATTATGTTCGATCTCATGTCATACCCAAGGAAAGAAGTCATTGAAATGCACTTTCATTCCAGCCGTTTGTGAATGGCTACTCTGATTGCTAGATAAATGGCCGGCTGTCTAGAGTACATGCAAGGTGAATTGTAAACAGTGGAAATTGCCCTAAATATGGCCATCTGTTCTGAAAATGAGAAGCATAATAGATGCTGTGACAGTGACCATAGACTGACATCGGCATGACACAAAACATAGCCACTTAAGTCACAGAAATCTCCTGTTTTCAAACAAGCCATCACACGACAAAATGCTTTTTCCAGCAGTATATTTATGACTGTGTCCAGTGAAGCCACTCTACATCTATATGTGCTATGAAGAGCCGAGATGTGCTGCCCCCAGGAAACTTCAGCAGACCAGCGTAATGACTGTGTGCTATGGAGAGAAGAATTTCAAATTTGACTCTCACTCCTAGCAGACCGAATTCAGTGTCCTTGAAGATTTGATGTCATGTTAAAATGAAAGCATTTTCAGAACTAATGCAGAGTCGTTGACCATTGACAATAACATATCCACATGCTGGTGTGACAATGTCAGTATAGTGTTTACCGAAGCTTATCATATTTATTTAATTTTAATACCATTGTTCCGGTTGCTTATAGCCATTACTTACCATTGAAAGTTAGACGGAACTGACATCATTTTTCCAAAAAGTGAATGGGAAAGTCTTACGTATCTAGCCAAATATACTTGAGTAAAAGTAAATAAAAAGGTTTGGTCATTTTGTTGTATGTAGGTATTTAAAAGCAAAAAGAAATGTGTAAGTGAATGATGAAATTAAGAGATTTTCACATTAAAGGTCTTTTACATTACATTTCACATTAAAGGTCTTTGATGCACTAAAAGGAACCTGTTCAGTCACAGATTTCTCATGTGTAAAGCTCAAGGGCAAACTACCCCTCTGGTGAACGTTAAAATCAGCTTTATTGTAGTTTGAATGTTTAATATACAGTTATATATTATAGTTGTATAGTGGTGAGACAAATCAAATTAAAAACAAGGACAAATTACCTGTTTTGGCTGTTTGCATTTTACATTTGAAGATTTTGAAAATATTAAATTATTTGAAATAATGATTTGTACATATATACACTACCAAAAAAAAAAAACTCACCATGGCTGCAATGCTGCAATATTGAAATACCTGTTTCCTGTTTTAATATATTTTAAAATATAATTTATTCCTGTGATGCGAAGCTGAATTTTCAGCAGCCATTATGCCAGTCTTCATTGTCACAAGGTATTTATCATTTCACAAATATACTAAAAACAATGATAAGCATATCATAACTTTTAAAGGCTTTTATTGGCAAAAAAATATGAGTCAATATTTACAGTGTTGACTCTTGTTGTTCATAACCTCTGCAGTTCGCTCTGGCATGAGGGATATTAGCTTCTGGGCCAAATCCTGACTGATGGTGATCCATTCTTACCTTATTAGTTCTCTGGGTTGATCACAATTTGTGTTCATCTGCTTGTCCATTCTTCTTTTGAGAAATGACCACAGGTTCTCTATGGGATTGAAATATGGGGAGTTGCCTCGCCATGGATGCAAAATTTCAATGTAATGATCTTCGAGCCACTTCTTTATCACTCTTGCTTTGTGACATGGTGCTCAATCATGCTGGAAAATGCACGGATCATCACCAAACTGCTAATGGATCGTTGAAAGAAGTCGCTCTTGCAGGACATTTTGATACCATTCTTTATTCATGGCAGTGTTTTTGGGCAGAATAATGAGAGAGCACACTCCATTGGACCAGTCTTCTGCTGTCCAATCCTTGTACTTCCTGCGATATTTCATTCTGTCCTTGACATTTTTCTTGGAGAGAAATTTTTCTTTGCTGCCATTCTTGACACCAGGCCATTGTCCAAAAGTCTTGGTCTCACTGTGCTGAGCAAGCTCTTCACTGCTGGTGACACGCTTATGTAACTGATTCCTCAGGAGGACCTGGTGCCCAGGAAACTCTGGGATGTCCTGAAGACTTCTTTACTGCAGTCGAACCTTTCTACTTGAACTTCTTGATGATCCAGTAAATGGCTCTTTCGTTGTAGCAGTTTACTTGTAAGTGAGGCCATTTTGATGTAAACCAAGGATGGCTGCATGTGTTTATTTGGAGGTCACCATTGCTAACAAGAACACAATGATTGAAGGTGCTTCTTCCCTCCATCAGTCTGGTCTTACAATCTAATTAGTGATTTCAAATGACTAGTACTCATTCACACTTCCACATGTGCTGCTGATATAATTAGTCAATTTATGTTAGCTGGTCATTTTGTGTCAGGTTGAAAATACAGTGATGTATATATATATATATATATATATATATATATTGTATATATATATTGTGACAGGTGCCGCTCCTGTCAGCTAAGAACAAGAAACGGAGGATACAATTCACACAGGTTCACCAAAATTGGACAATAGAAGATTGGAAAAAACATTGCCTGGTCGATTAGTCTCAATTTCTGCTGGGGCATTCAGATGGTAGGGTCAGAATTTGGCATAAAGAACATGAAAGCATGGATCCATCCTGCCTTGTCTCAGTGGTTCAGGCTGGTGCTGGTTGTGAATGGTGTGGGGAATATTTTCTTGGCACACTTTGGACCCCTTAGTACCAATTGGGCATCGCTTAAATGATCGCTTGACCATATCCATGACCATGTCCATCCCTTTATGACTACATGATGGCTACTTCCAGCAGGATAATGCACCATGTCACAAAGCTCAAATCATCTCAGACTGGTTTCTTGAACATGACGATGAGTTCACTTTACTCGAATGTCCTCCACAGTCACCAGATCTCAATCCAACAGAGCAGCTTTGGGATGTGGTGGAACGGGAGATTCTCATCATGGATGTGCAGCTGACAAATCTGCAGCAACTGTGTGATCCTATCATGTCAATATGGACCAAAATCTCTGAGGAATGTTTTCAACACATTGTTGAGTCTGTGCCAAAAGGGGGTCCAACCATGCATAGTCAAATATGTACTAAAAAAAAACCAAAAAAAAAAACCTTATTTTCAAGTATAAATTCCCTTGAATAAAACATACAGTACTGGGTTATTATTCTAGTAGCACTTGTTTGTATTTGTCCAGGAAGCACTTCTTATCTAGCTAATAGCATTCCAAATTGTTTGCTTGCCATCTGTTGTTTGCAATAGTCTCATATGCGACACTAAAGCACTTTTGCAAGTCACTCTGCATAAGAGCGTTTGATGCTGGTTTGATAAATTCCTTAATGTAAAAGTATAGAAATGAAGTGCAATTACTATAGTACTTTATACCCCTGCATAAGAGTCAGTTTTCTCAGAATAGAAACACTGGTTTACTGGTTATGTTGCAGCACTGAAACTGCTACACATCATATTTTTAATGGGGGAATATATTTCCCCTGATAATTCATGCTTACTAAGGTAGACCAAAACTCTGCTTTCCATAAATGAGCATGTTTCTATATTCTAGAGACATAATCTATGAATGTCACATCATTTATCCTGATAAACACTTACAATTATTGAGATGCATTAAGGTAATTTTTCCTGCCATGACATTACAATGCAAGTATAGACACTTTTATTTCATAGATTTAAGTAACAAATAACTCTTCTGAAAAACAAAGCAAATCTTTAGTCTAAAATCCATGGTTAAGTCGCAAAATTATGACGTTCTGCATGTGGTATTAAAAGACACCTCATCTGTCATAACTTGATGTGATTATTGCAATATTCTTTTTTTCCAATATTCAATATTTTTTTCCGCAACTGTAATAATTTAAAGGGATAATTCACCCCGAAATTAATATATTATCATTTACTCACCCTCAAGTTGTTCCAAACCTGTATGAGTTTCTTTCTTCTGTTTACCAGGAAAGAGGATACTCTGTAACCAAACAGTTTCTGAATGCTCCAAAGCTTCCGATGGCTACCAGCAGCTGTTTAGTAACCAACATCCTTCTAATTTTCTCCTTTTGCATTCAACAGAAGAAAGAAATTCACGCAGGTTGAAGTTCAAGTTGAGGATGAGTAAATTATATTGATTTTTGAGCATGCCTATAAGAATCAACATTTGAATAACACATAATGGTCAAAATCTATAATCTGAATATCGACTGCCAGCAATGGCTTTGTTAAAGCTTTGACTACCATCATTTCACATTTGATCCCGTTCAGTTATGCTAACCACGTTGAAAATCAAGTCTCCTTGCTATGCAGTGATGCACAGGCACAATCAGAATTGCTGATGCTGTCAAACCATCGATGTGAAGGGATTATTGTTTGATTATAAGGATGACCTCTACATTTTAAATGTAAATGTTTGTAAATGAAGAGCAGATATTAATTTACCCATCATGCTGACTTTCTTTGTGAGCATTTCCGCGAGCAGGTTTGATCTTCTATATCCCTATCTCCCCTTTTCTTTATTGTGTCTTCAGCTGTTAATTAATGGCATTGCATAAGAAGACACTAATTCGCTAATAGTGATGAAATTACTTAAACATCTCTTTAAACAGTGAGACGGCAGACAGCCCAGACTCTCGCAGATTATATAACACATTATTTGCAAAGTCTCTGCTCCTTTTGAGACAAGATTGTGCCATTTCAAATGTCAAAATATCCTTGAGAAAGATAAGATGCATGCTATAGAGTACGGAATGCTTAAAAGTGGAATAGTCATTAAAAGCGCTTGAATAATGTGGCATTCACGACGTCGCTTCACAGATGCCGACATTACGGAGCGGACTTCCTCCCTAAAGCAGATGAATGTCAGATGTCAAGATGAAGACCTCTGTCAGAGGAGTCTGTTTCCTCTGAATCTGAGCGGGTGTTTGGATCAAAATTAATGACTTTTTGTCTTGACATTTACTGAACTGTTGGTTGCTGTCTGTTATGGACCATGTAGAAATATAATGGATTAATGGCCTGTGCTAAACTCATTATCTGGATAGCATTCGTAAGACAAATGCCTAAATGTTTCCCGACATAGTCTTGATTTTGAACATACCTAAAATATTTCCTTCCTCCATACTTCCTTTAGTGGAATTAATAATCCTGAGGTAAATAATGCAGAGGCACAGCAAAGATATAAAGCAATAAAACAGTATAAGGCTGATAATAAGCCACTCCAACAAGTAAACAGGTATCTGTCAATCTCAAGGAATGGCATTTGGATTAAATAAATAAATTACTGCAGCAAGTAGAAAAACGAGCTGTACATGCAGGTATTTTGCAAAAGCATCAGCTTAGACATTAATTTTATGTATAAATGCCTGCAAGTGCATTGTTCTGTTTACAAATTCAGATATTTGAATGTTACAATCTTTAAAATATTAGGTTTTAAACAAAATCTGGATGTCTCACTTTTTGAACCACATGTTTTTACTCCATGCAGATATGCTCTGGGAAAAATACATATTTATTAAAGACTGGATAAGGTATGACACATGATTGACATACAGATGTGATCTATAGCTGTAGATGAGCAGGTAGTAGGACATATGGCTAGTGATATGTGTTCTTAAAGAGATACTTCACCCATTTTCTTTTTTGAGACATTTACTCATATAAATAAAAATATACTCTAAAAATATAATCTTTCCAAGCTATATGGTAACTTTGTGTGAGGAACTGACCTACATTTATGGTTCGGCATCATTTATCACTGGCTTCTTGATACCATTTGTGATTGTAAGTAAATGAGATTTTAAAGGGAATATTGGATGCAAGTCACTTTCACAAGGTCTTCTTGTCCAATAAATGTGTCTCAGCAGTGTGTGGACACAAGCACCATACAATGATAAAAATCAATTTACTCCTTTTTTTAATTAGTCTCAATTATCAAGGTGTTTTGATTTTCTGAGCAGTATGACATCATACTGCTAAGGCCCCACCCATGACTGTCACGGCTTACGCTGCTGGAAGGAACACGGAGCCGAGGGATAAACGAAACAAGGATTTATTAAATCAAACATAGGCAAATAACAGGTGGCAAGTGGCAAGTAACAGGTAACAAGTGGCAAGTAACAGGTAACAAGAGGACAGGTAGACAAGTAACAAGTAGACGAGTAGACCCGACAAAACAGAACTGAAAGGACAAGGCTTTTATACACAGGATAATAGGGAAAACACAGGTGGATGGAATGACTAAATTAACAGGGACATGGAACACATGCGGAAATGACTAGACACACCTGGGAACTAATCAAACCACATAGAGACAGAAACTGGGTCACAGGGGCAAAAACACACAAAATGAGTCCAGGTGTGTGACAGTACTCCCCCCTCCCGGTAGGTGCGTCCTCGCACCGTAGAAACAACAAAGGGAGGCGTGGGTGGGAACTTGGGAGGAGGTTCCGGTGGAGGACAGCCTCCCAGGAGGGGGCAAGCAGACAGGGACTACAGAGGAAGGAGCCAGGGAGGAGATGACGGAGGGAGGAGCCAGGGAGGAGACAGGAAGGATCTGAAGCAGGAGGTACCCAGCAGGACCCAGGCCACAGCCATAACGGCCCAAGGTGGGGCCGACGGTGGAAGGAGCCATGGAGGAGGAATGGTCACCGACTCCAGGGACTCGACCCACGGCAACGGAGCAAGTGGAGGAGGAGCCCGAGGCGGAGACGGAGAGCCGAAGAGCCAGGGTGACGGGGAGGAGCCGGAGGTCCTAGGCGGAACTGATGGCTCTGGTGACTGACGCGGCGAAGTGGATCCGGAAGGCCGCGGTGAGGCCAGAGTGACCGAGGACTGAGGTGTAGCCGAGGGGATGAAGGAGCCTGACGGAGCCGGAGGGATGGAGGGATGAGGCGAAGCCGGAGGAGTGGAGTCCCGAGGCATAAGATGGACGACGCCAGACCAAGGCGGAGCCGGAGGGACGAGGGAGCCAGGCAGAGCCTGCGGACTGCCGGGCCACGGCGGAGAGGAAGGAGCTAGGAGCCATGGTGGAGCCGACGGGTCAACGGGCCGAGGCGGAGTCCAGGCCTCAGAGGCTGGAGGCGGAGGTGAGGGAGACGCCGACCAAGGCGTCGCTGGAGGATGGCGGTCCCGCTGAGCTCGCACCACAATGATGGTAGGCTGAGGGCGAGCAGAGGGGCAGCCAGACGACAGTGGAGGAGGAGGCAGGAGTGGGTGGGAGGGTGGGAATTTTGGAGGAGCAGGCATTGGAGTAAGCTCTGGGGCTGGAGCCCTTCCTGGGCTTAACGGAGGATCAGGAGCCCGTCCTGGGCTTAACGGAGGATCAGGAGCCCGTCCTGGGCTTAACGGAGGCTCAGGAGCCCGTCCTGGGCTTAACGGAGGCTCAGGAGCCCGTCCTGGGCTTAACGGAGGCTCAGGAGCCCGTCCTGGGCTTAACGGGGGTTCAGGAGCCCGTCCTCGGCTTAACGGGGGATCAGGAGCCCGTCCTGGGCTTAAAGGAGGATCAGGAGCCCGTCCTGGGCTTAACGGGGGTTCAGGAGCCCGTCCTGGGCTTAACGGGGGTTCAGGAGCCCGTCCTGGGCTTAACGGGGGTTCAGGAGCCCGTCCTGGGCTTAAAGGAGGATCAGGAGCCCGTCCTGGGCTTAACGGAAGATCAGGAGCCCGTCCTGGGCTTAACAGAGGATCAGGAGCCCGTCCTGGGCTTAAAGGAGGATCAGGAGCCCGTCCTGGGCTTAAAGGAGGATCAGGAGCCCGTCCTGGGCTTAAAGGAGGATCAGGAGCCCTTCCTGGGCTTAACAGAGGATCAGGAGCCCGTCCTGGGCTTACAGGAGGATCAGGAGCCCGTCCTGGGGTTAACGGAAGATCAGGAGCCCTTCCTGGGCTTAACAGAGGATCAGGAGCCCGTCCTGGGCTTACAGGAGGATCAGGAGCCCGTCCTGGGCTTAACAGAAGATCAGGAGCCCTTCCTGGGCTTAACAGAGGATCTGGCATAGGTGAATTGGAAACCCCCTCATTTTGACCCATTTGGCGCTCCACATTTTGCTCCCTCGTGGTGGGCAGTGTCGCCGGCTCTCGCACCTGGTCTGACGGGTTGCTCTCTGGCTCTCCGTCATCGGTGGGCTCGGGCTTATGCCTCGTACCGTGGGGAGATTGTAGGCTGGGCTCTGGGTCCAGAGTGGACCTGGCGAGATCCTCCATTGGGCCGACCGTGAGAGGTGACCCATTTCTCACCAGATTCCACTCTATAAATGCAGCGAAATCCTCCCGAGGACCATCTTCGGGCGACAACGCTCTGCACCTGGAGTTCAGGCTGACGTGATAAAAGGTGCAGAGCGCGTGGTCCGGGTAGCTGGTGGCATTAGCTATCAAGAGAAACCGTCTGGTATGGTCCTCGAGAGACAGTCCCTCCTGCTCCAGCAGGAGGAGGAGGTATTCGGGGCGATAGAGGGGATCCATGACACACTACGGAAAGAAAAAGACTGTGAAAAAACGGAAAACAAAACGGAGGGAAAACACGCAGTTTTTTTAACTTTTTAGGTCGGGTCTTCTGTCACGGCTTACGCTGCTGGAAGGAACACGGAGCCGAGGGATAAACGAAACAAGGATTTATTAAATCAAACATAGGCAAATAACAGGTGGCAAGTGGCAAGTGGCAAGTAACAGGTAACAAGAGGACAGGTAGACAAGTAACAAGTAGACGAGTAGACCCGACAAAACAGAACTGAAAGGACAAGGCTTTTATATACAGGATAATAGGGAAAACACAGGTGGATGGAATGACTAAATTAACAGGGACATGGAACACATGCGGAAATGACTAGACACACCTGGGAACTAATCAAACCACATAGAGACAGAAACTGGGTCACAGGGGCAAAAACACACAAAATGAGTCCAGGTGTGTGACAATGACCACTTAAAGATATTAGCATATTTCTGCCCTCAGCAAGTTGTACGCCGTTTTCCCTGCGCTCAAGCAGCTGTAGTGATCTCAACAATCTCATAAGCAATGCAGATGTTTTGTAGTTGGATGTAAAAGTGAACAGGCCATGTGTGCAATATATGCCTGAGTGATTTGTATGTTGATTATATCAAGGTCGTATGTTATCAAAGACAAGTGGTAATCATATGCCCGCAAATGAGTGCTTCTCTGTTCGCTCATGATTAATGCTCCATCCATAGAGGACATTAAGGATAAGGAGGGAAAAAAGACCTTTATTTGCGATTAGTCATGTGCTATAACCAAATATTTCAATTTTAATTATATTAAATAAATAAAAAACAACAAAAGAAAAACACTGAATGACAACAACGGCTTATAACAGAAATGCAAGATTAATTTTGCATAGTATTAAATCTACTACTTTCAATGAGTTTCGAAGAAAAGTTAAATGACAAAGACAAGAGATTCAATTCAAATTAATTAAACAAGAAAACAAATCATTAACGGCTCCTCCAAGCATGTCCAAATCATTTTATACTAATGCTACTCGAGATTAAAGACATATTGATCAGCATACTCCAAAAAGACCAATATGGTTAGGGGGAAAAAAACAACGACAGACATTTATGCCATCATGTTGCTTGCTTTCCCAGCACCGTCGCTTTCTGAGAGCTAATTTACGATTCACTGTTAAGCGGTTCTGACAGGACAGCTTACACTTATTGCGGGTGTTTGCATGGTGTTAAGCATTCAAGCTGTAATACTATAAAATTAGGTCTTTAAAACTCACTTCACATCAACTTCGTAGACATTAAAAGGGTCTGCACTCCAAAACCAGTGAAAATATCAGCATGATTTTCATTTTCTTGATGATTTTCATATCCGTTTCTAGTCCATTGGCCCCCTGCTTATAAATGTCTCCAATTTCACAGGCTGCTGTAGGAGGTTTTGCAGCATGGTAAGTAAATCAATATCCATCATGACTACACATACAAAGAAAGGGCTGAAGGAAACACAGGCTCATTTTTGGAAAAGCAGATTTGTGGGAAATTTCAAATGTGCCTTTTTGCGAGATGCTGCGGCTTTGCAGTGATCCTTTCCTTTCACCTCCATATGGGCTTGATAGGTCGATATCTCCCCCTCAGCCCTTTTCTTGTGCATCTTTGACGTATTACTCACCTCTTGTGGTAGACGTGTCATTCTCAGTTACTCAGTGATCTCTCATACTGCCAAGTGACAGATAATATGACTTATGGGTGCATAGCACAGAATTTGTTAGAAGTAGGTCTCAAGTCTCATCTAAATCTTAATGGCCTCGGGGTGGTCAGTTTAACTCTGTCTGAGGCTCTCATATTGCTGATGATTGTATAGTGAGTACTTGACCTCAGTATACATTCCCACTGCTTGCTCTCATCAAACAAGGACTTTTCACCAAAACACCCACATTTTTGGGAGCTTGGAAAAGGAGAGCCACTAGAATAGATTTAGGTACAAGAATTTATCATCAGTAGGCCTGTTTTCATTATTCAAGCATAAGATAAGCATGCACTGCTCTATGACGAATATGCATATTCATATTGGATGTGAGCAAGCAAATGGATTGCCCAACGTATTTATTAAGTTTAGGATCAGTCAGCAGCTATAAGCAGTGATCACATAAGAGCAATTTAATTGCACATTTTTTTAAAGACAATGAAGCTTTTTACACATTTTTGCATTATTAATTAGTAACTAGTTGACCACAAGCTGTCAAAGCACTATTACGGAATCCAAAGTCATTGTAAATTATGCTCAGTTTTGCAGGAGTAGCCTACATCTAGTAAGTCAAACAAGGCCCACATAACAGGGTTTATAAAACGGCTGTTTGGGATTTTTGATGACCAGTTTGATTGACCGCTCATCTAGGAAACCTGTATCTGTATCTCTACTAAACTAATCAATTCGCTAATCATTTCTTGGCCATTTACTTCTTTATTTCGTGATTTTTTGTATTTTTTAAAGCAGTCATGTGATATATGTGCAGTCAGACGGTCATTACCAGGACAAAGGATCAAGGAGGTAATTTCGTATGAATTGATGTGAATCGTAGGAAAACGTACGATTTGTACAATGTTAGTTTTTCTACACAATTAGCCACGACGTGAAACTGGAGTTAATTGCTTACACAATGGCTACTGTTGCATTTTAACATTTAACTTTTTTTTTTTATTATTATGAAACAAGTGAGGAAAATTTCACTTTTTGAACTAGCAGCAAGGCGTGGGCTGTTTCTAAGCAGTTAATGGAGTAACCAAGGTTGTGTGTTTGTGAAAGAAAAGAAAAAAGCGCGATGGAGGGAGCGCGCGTGTGATTACCTGCGTCTGCTGCGGGCGGCTCTCGGCAAGGTTAATAGGCAGAATCATATTACAGACAATGAGGCTATTAGATTAATTAGTTAAGACAAAATTGAAATACTTTGTCATTTCTATTCTGTTGTCTGTCATTTATTTGATTGGCCGTATATTTGTTTCGTTTCCTTTGTGCCATGCTGATAAAAAAAAAAACCTTGAAATAATAATATGTGACTGTAATGAACTGGAACTGCTTCAAATCCCTGCAGGTGTAACAATCAACACCTTAGACTCTCTGTCGACCAATCAGAATCAAGCATTCAACAACGCAGCGATATTACTTGCGATAATGACCGTCTGACTGCATGATTATCCTAATATTATTTATCTTTTTATACTATCGTCTGCAACATCTAAATCTTATGAGTTTGTGAAAAGCTTTTTTAAAATCCTCATTCGACATGGTGTATATTATTGGATTGATAAGTGAGTTCACATAGCCAAGCCAATTGAAAAAGTCAAAGAGTTCTGCGCAAAAGCAGGATGGACAGAGGGGAACCAGCAGTGTGTAAATGAAAAACGGCAACCAGCACACAATATAGGCTCCCAAAATAACGCCCAGGGTTTTGGTGGCTTTCCTCTCGCGCGCAGCCGAGATTCTCTTTTTCTCCAGAAGTGAATCGGACACAGTTACTCTAATTTGATTGTCACTGCCTAGAGACCCGCTGTCCGAGTAAAGGTCTTGCCTTCCACAATTCAAAGGAGAAGTCGAAGCCACCGAAGCGGGAGAATTAGTGCTCAGATGTGCCGAAGTTAGTCTTTTCCCCGCTTTTTTGGGCGACTGCTTCAAAATGCGCTTCCGCGCCTCCACGTAAATCCGCCCGTACAGGGCGATGAGCAACAGTGTAGGGATGTAGAAAGCTCCGAAAGTGGAGTAGATGGTGTAGAAGATGTGGTCCGTGTTGACCGAGCAGGTGGTGAGCTCCCCCGCCTTCACCTGTCGCCAGAAGAAAGGCGGCAGGGAGATGGAGATGGCGATGATCCAGGCGGTCGCCACCATCCCCGCGGCGCGCGCTTTGGTGCGTTTCTTGGCATACTCGACCGCGTCCGTTATAGCCCAGTATCGATCCAAGGCGATTACGCAGAGGTGTAGAATGGACGCGGTGCAACAGGTGATATCTGAGGACAGCCAGATGTCGCAGATAACCTGCCCAAGCGACCACACATGCGTGACCGTGTAAAGCACGCAAATGGGCATCACGAGCACCGACACAAGAAGGTCCGTGACGGCCAGGGACGCTATCAAGAAGTTCGCCGGTGTCTGGAGCTTTCTGGACTGGGAGATGGTGGCGATGACAAACGCATTGCTTAATATCGTCGCAAGAGTGATGAGACCCAGAACTGACGCTAAGGTGACTTGAAACGCGAAACTTTCTTGTATTTCGTCCGTTTTAGGTGTTAAAGTCACATTGGTGCCGGTCGAGCTGTTCAAAACCTCGAAATGGCCAGGTGTTGGTTTGAAGTGACCGCTGCGCTCCATCCCAGCAGACATGTGTTTTCATATTTTGAAAGTAAAGCAATATTTTCGGCGCTTCATGATATCTGCCAGCTCCAGCATCAGGTGCAGACAAACGCTCGTGGATGTTTTCGTTCTGTGGCATGCAAATATATATTTCGGCTTCATTCTAATTCTCAAACTTCGGTGTCTAAGACAAATCAGCGGCGGATATGCCAGATGCAAAATTGCACAATATAAAGCACCCCAGAAGTTGTGTAAGAACATCCCTGCTCCTCTTGCATCACGTCCACAATCGAGTCATCTTTAGATACTTGGCCCGCAAGCAGCGGCAGTTCTTCACAGGTTTCACTGATAGGCGGTCGCAGGGTTCTTGCTTTTTATAGGGCTCTGATGCAAAAGTTGCAGCTTTGATAAGCATGATCTTCTAGTTTGAGAGAGGATGCTGTCCTCTGGGTCTTAGTGTCTCGCCTCCTTAGCCTTTATTGCTCCTTTTAATTATTTACAAAATAAACTCAGCCTCACGTTGTTCCATACCATTAAACTGTTATTATTTATTCGTTGTTTTAAATTCTATTAGCTAATTATTTACAACATGTAAGCTCCAAAAAAAAAAAAAAAAAACATTAATGTGCAGTCAATACCGCTCATGTGCAGCCCTATGCTATTCTGAATCAATTATAGTTATTTAAAAGTTATTATTATATTGGAATTCTTTTTCCATTAAAGGTTAGGGTTAATTTTTTTTTTTTTTTTTAGATTTTGTTCAACCAGAACTGGTATTGTGTATGCATTTTTTAAGCACTTTCTTGAAGTGGAAACGTGTTTAGTGCTGGCCACTTGAGTGAATGTCTTCAATTTCCTAGATCAATTTATTGATTTTCAAATAGTTATGTACACATGCACACATCTTGAGTAAATTATCTTTGACAGAGCAAGTATTAAATGTGATGCAAAGTCCTCACATTAACTGTAGTAAATGCATTTGTGGCTTCTCTGATAATGACTAATAAAATCAGCCAAGGTGTAACTAAAAACTATCAAACTAATCGCTCATCATGTGAGCGACAACTGTCTGTCATCAGAAGTGAACTTTACTGTTGAAGTGAACCTAAACAATTAAGTGACCTTCATTATGTAATCACTGAGTAAGCAGGAGTGTACTCTAGTGAATTATAATGTATTGAGCGCTTTTGTCAATGCAGTTTCTCCTCCATCCTCGCTGACGCTATTATGTTGTACTAATTTTCCTTTCATTTTGTGATTTAATCATGTGACACACTTTATTCCCACATGAAAAGACTTTCAGGAGACACAATTATGTCTTTCTCTTTTATATACATATATAGCTCCTTTAGTTCTTTTCATTGCTTTCAACAATACCCTGTTGAGCACAGTGGCGGTTAATAAAAAAAATCATTTAGTTTTTTCCAGTACAAAACCTAATGCAGCCAATTATCCTTAGGAATATTAGCATATTCATCGCAACTCGAGTGATTTGAACACTCCATGTTGGAATGTGTGCCTATATGTGGGTGCAAGTTAAGTATACTATAATACTGAGGCAAAGGTTCTATATCATCTGCATGTAGACAAAGAGAAAAGAAGATGGCAATTAACATATATGCTTACCAAACCAACTAAATATCTGCTTACCTAACTACTGGTGACTTATTCAGCAGCAATACACTGCAGGCTCATGAACGCATTTGCAAATGAAGTAAAATTGATGTGTCATACTAAAATTACTAATGAGACAATATTTATTTTCATTCCCATTGACTTCCACTTTATTATTTTTATGTATTATTATTATTATTATTATTATAAATTAATATTTATTTTTTGTATATACAAAGGAAGTCACTGGGAACCAAATATAATAAAATTACCCCCAACATGATTTTGTCAAGTTATCACATTAGGCCACATATAACTCTGTATATTATGGAAAGTCCCAGCTGTAATTTGAAAGCTTTATGACTCACTTCACGAAAAAAGAGTTTGTTCCAAATTCCAAGGATTTGCCTTCACAGTCACCCCATTTACGCACCTCCCCATCGGAAGATCATTTCATTTTTTTTCATATATTTTTATTTTTTACATTTTTTTTTTACAGTCATTAAATGTTGAATACTGTGACGGTAATTCAGTGAGATTTTTGAAGATGGTGGATGTTCTGTACAAACCCTAAAGCACAAGTCACAGCTAAAAGCTGCACTCTTTTAAATGTAAATGCAGTGTAACTGAAGGGAATCTTTTTTTTCTGAAAGGCTTCATCTGACGTTGAAATATGTTGCCTTGCTGTAGTCGTGATAAAAATGTCCACTACTCATTCCCTACATCTGGTTAACATGACTGCATCTTCACATTTCCATATGAAATATGATTATCAGTCATCAAAGACAGCATTCTACCCTATGAACAATTGGAACTGTGCTCTTGAAGGTCAAGTTTTATATACCCTAGTTAAATCTCAGGCAATCACGTATGTATTTATGGGACAGTTGGAGTGGTTTGAAGGCTCGGCTCGGAGCTGAAGCATTATCAGTTTATTGTCCTAGATCCCAGCTGTGCAAAATTGAATAAAAAGTTTCAGAATCTTTGTGTAAATATCTGTTTTTCCCAAACATCTATTTGACTTAACATCTTCGCACTCTCCTCGCCCTTTTTTTCAGTTCTTATATTTTGTCTGCAGCATCCTACAGACGTAATAGTAGGCTTGAAGGATTGAAATTGCAGTGTGATGTTCAATCACGAAAACACCTTTGTGATTGAAGATCTATGAAATGCATAAACGTATGAGTCTTGAGAGTGGAAAACAGAATAAGAGCCTTGTGCATCTCGGATTCAGTTTTCTCAAGGTCATGAAAGTACATGAAGTCCAAGGTGAAAATCAATTTGTTGACGTGCCCTTCAACATCTGACCCGCTGCAATCATTTGATTCAGCAGAAATAAACTCCATGTCAATGATTTTCTTTCCTCCCTATCTAATTTAGGCCTTTGTCATTTTCATTTGTTTCTAACCATCTGCCATCATATATAACAGGAAGTACAGTAAGCCATTACGCCATTTGACACTATGAAGACATCCTAAAACCTTTGTCCTCTGTAGTTGAATATCAAGTAGTCTCCAGTGAAACTTGTATTTCCTATTGATTCGTACTTGTCTAGATGCTGCATCAGTACACATAATCTAAGTTTAGATTTGTTGTACCTATAAGCTGGCTTTTCCATAACAAGATTTACTTATGTCACTCGGAACAATGATTTTCAACATTTTTCAGGCCAAGGACACTCCGATATACAAGGGACAGATTGGGATCGGTTTTTCTTTTTGAAAGAAAAGCTTAACAAGGCTGCATTTATTTAATTAAAAAAAAAAAATTAAAATACAGTAAAAGCAATATTGTGATTTATTTATGTATTTACAATTTGTTTAACTATTTTAATATTTTTAATATGTAATTTATTCCTGTGAAAGCAAAGCTAAATTTAAAGAAAGAAAATAGATCTTACTGACCCCAAACTTTTGAATGGAAGTGTGTGTATTGCTATATATTTTCATAATTTTCAAGTAAATCATTCTTGTGACCCCTTGGGTGTCACTGGACACAGGTTTGAAAGCTCTGGCTAGAAAGTATACATGGAAAGTGGGTCTGTCTTTGTCCAGTAGCAGCAGGAATGTGTCCGGGAGGTCCAACTTCACTGGTCTCCCATCAGTAGTTTACACAATACAATGACTTGAGCTGAGAGATTAATAAATCATCAGCCAGTGGTAATTCTTTGGACATTAATGGGCTCTGATGAATTATGAAAATAGCCTCTGTTTAGTTTACTATCCAAGCAGGCAATTAAGTCTGCTCAATATGTCTTAATTAATGCATTTTTGTCAGCACAATTGTAATGTAAGGGCGCTCCAAGAATTCTTGGCTCAAAGGGGTTAGATAACAGCATCTGAACACTAGTATTCAATGACTTCTACTTCGTTCTGAAGATGCCAATGAGGTATTATGTGGCTAGATAACGTGGGCCAATTTCCCAGACACATATTAAGCCTTGGTCCTGGACTGGTGAAAACCATGAATGTAAAAAAATTACTATTGTCAGTGAAACTGCATCTGGGAAAACAGCCATGATTTTTTTCCAAACACAGATTGAATCTGGCCTGCATTAGGGAAACTATCCCAAAGTCATCTTTAGCAAAGATTAGAGGCTATACTTTGCATTTAAATATATGAAGTATATCAAAATTCAAGAGATCATCCAGACACCTTGAAGACCATTTTAAAGCACCTAGAGCTATCTGACCCGAGCACTTTCATCACATGCCTGTTGCCATTTGGTCTTAATCAAAGTGAGCAAGAAGCCGGTGTCAGGACATTTATGCTCGAATGTGATATTCATTCAAATGGTTGGGAATCTCATCACGAAGAAAGCACACATCTACTTTTCCCAATACGTTTGCGAGGTGTTATATTGTTTTCCACAGGTGTTTCACTATGAATATATTGAGGGCAAAGGTATGTGATGCACTGTTGGCGGTACTCTGGGCATTTTCTTCAGTATAGGGAAACACTAAAATGCAAGGTTCAGTGACAGTCACTGGAAGTCCAGCAAATTAGAATGGACAGATAACATGGTAATATGGAAGCTGTGTAACCTAGACTTACTGGAGTGGCAGGAAAGAGGATGTCAAAATTGGGATCCATTACAAACTATTCCCCAAGGTAGGATGTGTCTCTATATTAATGTATTCTTATAAGAACTACATTTAGAACTACAACTACATGCAACTACATTTTTTAAAAAGTGGATTTATATTTACTTTGTTGAAAATGAAACTTCATTATTCTCTCATGCTCGTGTTCCATGACTGTTCATGCTTGGAAAAAAATATCAATATAATAACAGCTCATATTGATCATGTCTTTATAAAAAACAAAACAAAAAAACATGAAATTTGTCCACATAACATATTTAATCTTTTGAATGTGCTAGAGAACTGTTTAAATTTTGCGTAACAGGCAGGGTCATTATAAACTGTCATTGAATTTTCATAATTCTTGGTCAACCAAACTGTTTTTGCATAAAATATCTTCTTGAAGTACCCCCTGAGAGTTTAGGTTAATATTTCAATAATTTAACAACACATTTCATGTTCACTGCTCTTTGATGTTTGTTAATGGTCAAATGACATGCAGGTGACTACAGTTCCCTCACAAACCCCAGTGTGGGAAACCCTGTTATATGGGAAAGAGCTAAGTAAACTTTTTCCAATTTGTGTTCCTCAGAAGAAAAAAAAAGACATAGAAATGACCTGAGGATGATTAACACTGACAGATTTTTAATTCTTGCATATAATATTGCTTTATCCAGTCTTCATGACAGTTCAGTGCCACAGACCCTCTGGGTGACCTCAGGCTACTCCATTTTCACAGCAGTTTATTTTCCAGTTTATGTGTGAATACGAGTGGTGCTTATGAACAACACGACAAAATCCATATGGCAGAATGTGAGTACTGAGAAGTAAGCATCTTTACCAATTGCAGTATTTAGATGGCTAAACAGCTTGTTGTGACTGTTTGTTTCTTTAATAACTCATAGTGTGGATTAGGTCTAAACATAGAGTATAGTGTATTTTACAGTGTTTTTTTTTTTTTTCAGGGAAACTGCTTTGAAACCTTTTCACATTTAAAGAAGCATTGAACACTATCCAGTTCAAAGTCAAATCTAACATCTTGGCAAGCTGCATTTTGTTAGAAAACAAAGTTTTTCTATAAATTGTCTTGGAATATTGAGCATTCAAAGTATGACACTTTTATTTGAAAACAGCAATACAGAATTTTAATTTGGTTTCGCATACAGTATATTTAGTTTAGTTCTGTGTTGGAAAATAGGCACATGTTTGATCCATCAAGTCAAAAGTACTCTCAGATGGATGCATAAGCAGGAGAATACTCTCTACAGACTGAGTAAAGCTCCATAGGACGCAAAGACTTAAGTGAGTAACTGATCAGATGTAATTCTGTTCTGTTCCTGGCTTAAACATTGTTCAGAAAGTCGAATTCAATTTGGATGTATTAGTTAACCCATTGATGGGAGCGGGGCTCTTCTGTCGACCTTAGACTTTGATTCTTCACAAACATGGTAAAGCTGTATTGTGGTAAGACTACACACTTAGATATTGAATTGATTCTCTGTGTTGGATACGAGCGGCGGTTTACAATCCATCCATGATCCCCTCATTTTCAACCATATGATGTGAAAGATTTCACTCCAGCTTGTGTTATGAGTCAGACCTAGATCTGTTAGATTGTAGATTCTTTGCCTACACAGAGCTCAGAGCATTGCCAGCCTTCTGGAGCGGATAATTTTCCACCACCACCCAACCAGCTTGAAGCTATGGAGAGAAATCCCAAGCTCCCACAAGCCATTGGACAGATTCCAGTGTCCACCCTCCTCCGTCTCGGCCTCTTCCCACTGAGAGCTTGCAAAAGAATGGCCAGAGGAGCCATAATATCTGCCATTGGTTTGCAGATTTTACTATGGAAAAATCTTAAAGCCCCATGAAGCACAATGTCTTTTGGCAAAAATGTCAGTTGTTCATTCATATGCTTATGAACTTCTTTAGTAGCACCACAGTATTTAATCTTCTGATAGTCTTAATCTGCTAGGCAATCATGTTGTTACTTTTAGGGCATATATAGGGAAATGCAGATCTCAGTTGGAAGTGGTTGTATATTCCAAAGTTTTTGAAATATATGTACTTTCTGATGTCCCTCATGATACTGTATATATTTCCCCAAATTGTAAAAGCCATCCTCAGGGTGGTGACCTATATAACTACGAAGAGTTCTGCATCACTGCACCCTCCCTGCTGATCCATTACGATATGTTTTCTTCGTGTGATGCCTAACTAGACTGCATCTGAGATATTTTTCTCTATTTCTGGGTTTGAAGCATGTGCACACATTTAGAATGTTAGTGTGAAGTAACCTGGCAACCGTAATCTGCAATATGTGCGGCTCCATGAGAGAAATGATTATCTTTTGCAGTCGGAGCGGTGATGCACGACTCTGGAAAGATTCATGTTAATAGAGCGCTGGTCGCTGCTTTGACACGTGATTGAAGGAAAGACATGGAGGACAGCTGATACTGGGTCAGTCACTCATATCCAATCCTCTTGCTAAAATTGTTACCTCTGGAGGGGAGATTACAGATGTAAGAGCCAATGATAGGGTTTGGGGTTCAGATAGCACTCGATCTGATGCCAGATGATGATCTAGTTAAACCCCTTCCAGGTGAAAAGAGAGTAGAAAGGAGTTTTTTTATTATTTACACTGTTCACCCATTTTGACATTTTAATTATGTTTATTCACCTCAGTGAATTAAGGGTCCTTAAGGTCTGTTTTCTTGGTACAGTAGGTGTGTAAAGGAAACAGGTCAATTTAGCTCAAAGAGAATCATTTAAGATTTTAAAGGGAATTTGAACAGAATCACTGTTTCACGGCTGGTCACTGAGACGCCTTGTGATTCACTGAATGAGCCGTTTAACATCAAATCTGCACTGGATATTAATATCCAAACTATAGTGAAAACACTATCAATTAGCACAGTAACAAGATCGGCAGTTTAAGACATTAACTTGTAAGCACAAAACACAAGATACTTCTCTTTTCAATTTGAATAAGGCTTTATTAGATAAATCTAAGACATATAAACTAATCTAACACATAAACGCACGCACTCACACATTCACACAAGTTGCAGGAAGATCGAAAGTTAGGGAAAGATGAGTTTAAGAGAATGGAAATGTGGAATCCCAAGTTTAAAGCAATATGTTAAATTGCATAGACATGAACAGCAATCACTTAATTAGCCCTCCCATTGAGTTCCTCAATGAGGTTAAAATTATATTAGATACACCAGCACAAATGTCTGAAGGTACATTGCCTGTGTAAAGTTGTAGCTGATTGGCTGGAAGTTCAGTAGTCGTTGAAGTGACGTCTTGAGAAGGCCGTGGTAGTTGGGCGTTGGCTGAAGATGCAGAGTTGTGTGTAGCTTGCTGAAGTTGAACTCGACGTTACAAAACTTAACTCAGAACACGAAACTCTTAAATGGAAAAGAAAAGAAATAGAGTTTGACGAGACTATGTGGTGTTTCTTCTCATCGTGGCTAAGTAGCAGCAGGCGTGCAGGCTGAAGCACGCTGGAACCGCGCTCAAAGAACAGTGACGACAAACAGCATTGCTAAAAGCTAAAGCTAAGAAGCAAAGCTAAAAGCTGGCATGACTGATAGCCAAAGCAAGGCTAGAACTAAAAAGCAGACATGACTAATAGCAGAAGCATAGCTAGAGACTAAAAGCTTACAACTAAAAGCCAGATTTTATGGTGTCCTGGATATTTAAACTGGCCTGTTGGCCACACCTCAAATGTTGTCTTGACCAATCAGATATTGTCTTGGCTCGGGGTATCATAAATCATATGTTTATCTTACCAAGCATGTGGTCCGAATTTTCCCGCTCTTGTAGGGTACAATTTTGGACATGATTCTTATAACACGAATATGATACATTTGATAAATATTTGATTGTCAGGACTAATTCAAGCAAACAGTTTCCATCACAAACATACCAAACATGATTATGAATCCTTAAGTTATCCCATAGTTATTAAAAGACATACACAATAAGTGATTAAAACATGATAGTCAAATGTTTGGGTTACATATAAATGAATATGGAGTTAAGCGATGGACTGATTCATTTAGAAGTCTTTTTGAGTTCATTCTGGTTCATATATATGTACAAAAGACAGTTTATGTGCCATTCTCCTGACAAAGACTTCTGTGGAGACCAGTGGTTCAAAGCCTCTTCCCCCTTAGGAATTTCAGTCTGGTTCTGCTAGGTGGGGGGGTGGGGTCAATGGAAGTCTTTAACTCTCATGGGTTTACATGTGATGTCCAGCGTTACATTTCAATTACGAACAACAAATTTGACAAATCTCTTCTCCGAATTGAAATTGTCAATAATTGTTCTAGTGATGTTAATGTTGAAAGCTGTTCTGTGAAAGCTTTGGTTGGTTGGTTATCTTGCTTGGGACTTGTGGCACATGTTTTATGGCTTCCTGTGGAATTCGGCTCATGTTTCAAACACAGCCCTGATCGACTCTTTAATTTGTCTGGTTCGAGTCATTTCGGCTACAGGTGTCAGTGGTGATTGATGGCAGTTGGTCTGGTTATTTTCATTAAAAGTAGAACTCAGTCAATAGAATTTGTAGCATAGTGTTGATGATCACAAAAATTAATTTCCTCTTGTCGCTCCTGCCAAAATCTGTCTTACAATGAAGCGCTTTTAATGGAAGTACATGGGAGCTAATTTTATTTCACTGTTATAAAAGGATAAGTTATATTTAAATGCTTTTTGGTTTGCGTTATATTTGTATAGTATTGCTTTACCCCAAGACATTTTGCATTTCCTCTGTGTTCTGCTCCCCTATAAAACTTTGCACTCTCAAGAAAAAAAAAAAAAAAAAGCATTGCATTCCCCAAGAAACTTGACGTTTTCTTGGAAAACATTTGCATTCTCTCACAAATCTATTGTTTTCCTGAGAATCTTTGCATTAACTAGATAAAGCACTACTCTAGTGAAAAACTTCACAAGTTTTGGGAGCGAATACAAAGTTTCTCAGTGAAACACAATCTGTGACCGAACATAAGTTGTACAAGAGAACACAAAAGCATTGAAATATTATTTTTTCCTCCCATTTAATGTTTTTTCTTCATAATTTTCATCCCTTTAAGTCAATGGTATAGCCATTTAGAAGTAAACAAATATGTTAACATGTTTTTAGTGTGAAAAAAATAGATTACTAACCTTTTCGGTGTAGTTATATCCAAATTTGTTGACAACACAATGCCTATAACACCAAAATGGCTATTAAAACAGCTTTACAACTCAAATAATATGCAAGTTTTAAGAGATGGATTAATGTAAGTGTTTTTTAAAAAAAATTTATGATATGCTTCGCATTTCTACTGTTAAATTATCCAAAAGTTGGCCACATTTACTTCCGTTGTAAGTGCCTCATCATGACATTGTGTTACGAGGGAACATTACCTTTACCAACACCTGAAGGTTTTTGCTGGAATGATATATCAAATGCATGGTCCCCCAGATCTGTCAGCGGCTCACCGACATCTAATATCCTGGCCCCAGATTTAGGTATTGTGTCTACACTGCAAAGTAATTTTGTGTCAAGTCATCAGATGTAAGATAAGCGCTATGGTCTCTATGAAAGTTTACAATGCAACAATAAAGCACCATTATCATGTCGGAGGGAAATAAATTTGGAGCTGATTAGCAATTCCGCAAGGCATCAAAATTCACTGCATGCCGTTTTCATGAACAGGAGGGCATGCCTCTGAAGTAACACTTTCTGTTCCTTCAAATAAATTGATGTTTCTGTGTGAGCATGTAATGGCTCATGGCACGCATTGTGGCTGGTGTGAGGTTGTAGGACTGTGACTTCAGTAAGTAATTAAGTGAGTAATATGAAAATGCAGTCTGTGAGTAATCATGTTTTATATCAAGACCAGATACAGAGCTTTCAGTGCTCGCACACACACACAGACACACACTGCAGTGCAGTGACCACACACTCTTATAAGTCACAAAGTGTGCCATTGCACATCATAGCAATGCATAAAAATAATTAAAAGAAAACGGAAGAGAAAAAAGCATATATGCGTAGGCAGTTTCATAGGTAGTTAATGAGACAGAATATATTTCTGTATGTGTCTATATACAGTACAGACCAAAAGTTTGGAAACATTACTATTTTTAATGTTTTTGAAAGAAGTTTCTTCTGCTCATCAAGCCTGCATTTTTTTGATCAAAAATACAGAAAAAAAATGTAATATTGTGATATATTGTTAAATTTATTATTATTTATAACAATATTATTTATTGTTGTAAATTTATTATACTTTAAATTATCATTTATTTCTGTGATGCAAAGCTGAATTTTTAGGATCATTATCACATGATCATTTAGAAATTATTCTAATATGATGATTCATTATCAAAGTTGGAAACAGTTCTGCTGCTTAATATTTTTTCAGAACATGTGATACTTTTTTAGGATACTTTGATGAATAAAAAGTAAAAAAAAAAAAAGCTTTGTTTTTAAAATATAAATATTTTGTAATAACAATATACACTACTGGTCAGTAATTTGGGGTCAGTAATTTTTTTTCTTTCTTTTTTTAAAATAAAATCAATACTTTTATTCAGCAAGGATGTGTTAAATTGTTAAAAAGTGATAGTAAAGAAAATATATTATATATATTTTTTTTGAATAAATGCAGTTCTTTTTAACATTTTATTCATCAAACATATTAGACAGCAGAACTGTTTCCAACACTCATAATAAATCAGAATATTAGAATGATTTCTAAATGATCATGTGATAGACTGGATGTTACATGTGACACTGAAGGCTGAAGTAATGATGCTGAAAATTCAGCTTTGCATCACAGGAATAAATTATTTTTTAAAATCATGTACTGTTTGAGTGCATGCATTACTCCGGGATATTGGTTTGTTTGAACTCAGAGGAAGTGTCAGCCACATTAAAAAAGTTAACAGCTTAAGTAATTTGTGGATTGATGCGTATTGGAGACGCGAACTGTTTAAAACGATTCAGTTCGATTTGGTGAACTGGTTCAAAAAGATCCGGTTACATCGAATGATTCATTAGCGAATAGGATATCACAAACTGCTATGTTTTGAACTTTCTCTCACAACAGACACGGAAGAGAAGACAATGCTGAATAAAGTCGTAGTTTTTGCTATTTTTTGGACCAAAATGTATTTTCGATGCTTCAAAATATTCTAACTGACCCTCTGATGTCGCATGGACTACTTTGATGATGTTTTTCTTACCTTTCTGGACATGGACAGTATACCGTACACACAGCTTCAATGGAGGGACTGAGAGCTCTCGGACTAAATCTAAAATATCTTAAACTCCGTTCCGAAGATGATTGGAGGTCTTACAGGTTTGTAACGACATGAGGGTGACTTATTAATGACATAATTTAGATTTTTGGGTGAACTATCCCTTTAAGTTCAAGTATATTTTTAGGCATACTTTATGTACAGTAGTAAGTATACAAATATAATAGTATACTTGTAAGTGTACTATTTCAATATTAGGACTAAATTGGCCCACTTTCTAGTATATAAAAGTATACTTTTAAGTATACTTTAAGACTTTAAGTATACTTTAAAGTTTACTTTTACTTTTATAGATTTGTACTCTTCTAAGTATAAGTAAAGTCAAGTATACTTAAATGCCATTTTAAGTACATAAAAGTAGACTGAAAGTATACTTTCCTTTCCTTTCCTTTTTTTTTTTTTTAAAGAAGTTTACTAATAGCATACTTGAATAAACGTCTTTTTCATAAGGGAAGTTTGGGGTCAGTACTTAAAAAAATAAAAAATAAATAATAAATAATAATAATAATTTTATTTTTCAAGTAAACTGATTATAAGTAAAGTAAAGATGACAGTAAATACGTCTATAATATTTTTTGTTATAATATTATTTTAAATAATTTTATTTCAATTTATTTGATCTTTCTAGTCATCAAATAACCCAAATAACCCCCCAAATATAAAGCAGCACTACTGTTTTCAACGTTGATCATAATAACAGATGTTTATTTAGGCACTATGGGCACATTTAAGTTCAGAGTTTACTAAATGTGACCCATACATGCAAAAATAAGATCATTGTCTTGGGCATGCCATGTCACTGCGGAAGTGCTGTGATTCAGAGTGAGATCTGTGCTGCAGCACAATTTCAATTTTAAGAAATTGATTTTCTCTCATCACATTATCATGTTAGTTTTTGTTACCAAGGGAAGGATATTCCTTAGCAACACACAAGAAGATCACCAGATCTCTGGAGATGAATGACACTTTAATAGTTTATTAAGCTTGTTTATTACTGTGAATATAAATAGCAGTTCATGTAAATCTGATTCTCATTGTCAATTACTGGCATGTGACTCGTTTGTAAGTACAATGCATTTATGGAAAATGATTTGTAGGGTTTCTAAAGCAACACAGAATAACAGTTCATAATTCAGGATGTTCATAACTTAACCAATAATAAAACTAATAATAATTGCAATTAGAAACAAATGAACAAAAGGTAAATAACTACAACAAAAAGAAAAAAAAAAACATTACTGGGACCTTATTTGTAAATTATTATAAATATTATATTATGTTATATTATATTATAAACATTTTACAATAAGGTCCCAGTTGATCTTTGTTAATGCATCAACAATGAGAAATGCAGTTGTTGCAGTATTTATTAATCTTTGTTAATGTTAGTTAATAAAAAATACAAATTTCCATTTTTATTTCGTCAACTCACGGCCATTAAAATGATATTGAATATTCAAGTCACCTTTATTTATATAGCGCTTTAAACAAAATACATTGCGTCAAAGCAACTGAACAACATTCATTAGGAAAACAGTGTCAATAATGCAAAATGATAGTTAAAGGCAGTTCATCATTGAATTCAATGATGTCATCTCTGTTCAGTTTAAATGGTGTCTGTGCATTTATTTGCAATCAAGTCAATGATATCGCTGTAGATGAAGTGACCCCAACTAAGCAAGCCAGAGGCGTCAGCGGCAAGGAACCGAAACTCCATCGGTGACAGAATGGAGAAAAAAACCTTGGGAGAAACCAGGCTCCGTTGGGGGCCAGTTCTCCTCTGACCAGACGAAACCAGCAGTTAAATTCCAGGCTGCAGCAAAGTCAGATTGTGCAGAAAAAATCATCTGTTTCCTGTGGTCTTGTCCTGGTGGTCATCTGAGACAAGGTCTTTACAGGGGATCTGTATCTGGGGCTCTAGTTGTCCTGGTCTCCGGTGTCTTTCAGGGATGTAGAGGTCCTTTCTAGGTGCTGATCCACCATCTGGTCTGGATACGTACTGGATCCGGGTGACTGCAGTGACCCTTTGATCTGGATACAGACTGGATCTGGTGGCTACGGTGACCTCAGAATAAGAGAAACAGACTAATATTAGCGTAGATGGCATTCATCTAATGATGTAGCAAGTACATAGGGTGTTATGGGAAGTGTTTCCGGTTCCGATTTACCTAATTAATGCAGCCTAAAAATCCTTTAACAGATTTGGATATTAAAAGCATATTAGTGAGCTATGTGTAAGCCAGGTTAAAGAGATGGGTCTTTAATCTAGATTTAAACTGCAAGAGTGTGTCTGATTTACATAATATTAATAATATTACATATTACATAATATTACATAATATTAATGTAATAATATTAAATAAAATTAACATATACAAGTTTTCTGAATCAAATATTGTATTCATATTTGAAAAATGATTAAGATTAATAAATACAATGTTAGTTGATGTTATCTAAAATAATGTTAGCAAATTACATTATTGTAAAGTGTCACCAATAGAATAGAGTAGAATAAAATAGGATAGAATAGTCTAATTGTTAATTTCATCACCATTGCAACATATTTATTTATTTATTTTGCCAAGCGGCTTTGCATTTTTTTTCAGTCAACCAAGCAATGTTCATCACATGATCAAAATGCACAGCAAAATATCACTTTTTTTGGATTTTTCCAGGTGAAATTCCGGCAAATATTTACTGCCACCCTGTGCACCGAAGCACGAACTGCAGCATTTCTGTTCCAAGAGTTTTCCTCATCCTTGTTGACCTCAAACTAAATGAGTTTCTTAATTACTTCCACATTTTCTGCTCATTTATATTTTAGTACATTATTACAGTATGTGAAGATAAAGTTATTTAAAGTTTGCTTTGGCATCTAAAACCTGAATATAAATAACTTCCTTTCACCTCGGCTCTTCAATAGTATTCTAACTAAAACTTGTGAATGTTGGGAATGCTTTTGACGTGTTTTAGTAAGGAATGTGTTAGGAGTCGTGCTGTCTCTGACCCTGATGTTTCCCGTGGAGATATCAGAGAAGAGTGTTGTAGAGCCGCTCTTATCTTCGTGTTTACATTTACTTGCTTACTCTCAGGCCTGTTTCTTCGAGGCTGTGTGTGAGATGAGAAATTTCAGAGAGACCACCAGTGAGCAAACCCCCATTAACTCACTTGGATCCATATAGGCAGGGTCTGCTGCATATAGTGGACTTTGAAATTCAACACAAGGTAAGTCCATTTCATAAGCAATATGGTGTCCTGCAGGTGGCACAGATAACATCGAGACGAGTCAGATGTTACCTTTAAAGTTGGTGGTTACAGGAGATGTCACGGTGTGACTGTTTACTCTCTAGTATCGATTTTGAAATGAAGTTGGACAGAGGGATCGTTTGGGAGAAAGACAGATACAAACTATTGTGTATTTGCTTTGCAAATGGGGTTGACTATGATTTCTTGTGCTTGTGTCACAACACCAGTTCTGTCTCTGAATCCCCTAAGATGATTTTGCTCCATTTATGAGCACTGAAGCCTTTGTGAATTCAATAACAGCTGCTACTACAGTATGTTTTCCGATGAACATGGCATTGAAAAATGTGTTGGTATTTGAATGTGGAAGAACATAAATGTTCTGTTGTGTTTCCAGTATGGGTGGAGAAAAGCTGGTGGCTTGCATATTGGTCACTATGTTAAGTCTGACACTAATAAGGTCAGTGTATGGTCAGCACATGCCAGAAGAACCATGCTCGGTCCAGATCATCGTCCCTGGACTCAAAGGTACTTCAAATAAACTACACTACATTATGTCATATACACTAATGATGCTCATTTTAATGTTATGCTCACCAAGGCTTCATGTATTTGATCACAAGTTGAGTAAAAACAATAATATTGTGAAATATTATTACAATTTACTAGAACTATTTTGATATATTTTAAAATGTAATTTATTCCTGTGATGGAAAGCTGAATTTTCAGTAGCTTACATCTTAAGAGATCCTTCAGATATCATTCTAATATGCTGATATTGTGATCAAGATACAGTTCTTTTTATTATCAGTTTTGAAAATAATTGTGCTGCCCAATGTTTGTTTAGAAAAGGTGAAACTTTTTTTAAGGAATCTTTCAATAGAATTGATTATAAATAGATTTTTTCCATTAGACAACATTAGAAATGCTTTTACTGTCACTTTTGCTAAATGTAACGCATCCTTGCTACATAAAATTAATTATTATTATAATTTTTTTTTAATGGGGTACTGACCCCATTTAAACGGTAGTGTGTGTATAGTATATATTGGAATTTGATATAGAAAGTATTATTTAAGTTTGAAAATACAAATGCACAGTGTGCACACTATTTACTGCAGCAATAATAAAAGTATACGTTATTCTGTGCAAGTCTATGGCTGTTCAAAGTAATCCTGTATTTCTATAGGTGAAGCAGGAGAGAAAGGAGAGAAAGGATCACCTGGGAGACCTGGGAGAGTAGGGCCACCTGGAGAGCCAGGTAATATTAAACTGTGCTTTTAGAGCTTAATCGAATTCCATCGCAGTGCTTTTAAATTACTATCCACTTGCATGATAAAATATGACTCAAGTTCTTTACAAACCTGTAAAGAAGTTTTAAGTGTTAAAAGAATTATGAAACTGTCAAACCGAGTGACCAGACAGGGAGCTGCCAAATGTGTACACTTTAAAGGGCCCCTAAAACTTTCCTTATCTTGGTTTTAGATAGTTGAGCTCATCTGAGCCAGTGTTAACCAATCATGGTGTTTATAAATGCCTCAAAATTATGATGAACAAGGGAATCAAACTCCATTCTGCAAATTACTACAATCTTTGGTTTATATCCGTGCTTATTTTTTTTGGACATTTTAAGTTTATACTTTATTTTCCAGGTCCTCTTGGAGTCAAAGGCCAAAAAGGTAGTGCTGGACGTCATGGGAAGATGGGTCCCGCTGGACTCAAAGGTAAGCTTAACAAAGAAATTGCAGGCTTGTTTTGTCTAACTGCTTAAAAATTTAATAGGCTTTTTCTTTTTTTAGGCATAAAAGGTGATATGGGAGATCCAGGACCTAAGGGCCCAAATGGAGAGCCAGGTATAGGCCTTGCCGAAATAGAATTCAGTTCATATCAGTTGATGATTGGATTGAACTCATTAGGAACCAGTTTAATGCTTGGACTGCTCATGTGAATGGTCTCGTATAAAATTTTCACTTCTCAGGCGTCCCCTGTGAGTGCACACCCTTACGGAAAATGATTGGTGAAATGGATAATCAAGTGACACAATTAACCGATGAGCTGAAGTTCATTAAAAATGGTATGTCCAAAAGAAAGAATGAACCAGTTGTTTAGGAGATTACAATAATGTGATGTTGTCAAGTTGATTCATACAGTTGTTCTTTTTGATGTGCAGGGTGATTGCACATAGACAAAAGTATTTAGCCATTAGCCAGAAGCTCTTTTGTCTGACTGTCAGAATGCACTTGTGTGAACGCTGGCTGCTGCCGTGTGATTATAGAAATTCAGATCCTCATTTTTCAGCCCTGCCCTCCCCCGCAGCTGTCGCGGGCATCAAAGAGACAAACAGCAAGGTCTATCTGCTGGTGAAGGAGGAAAAACGCTACAGGGACGCAGAGGTTTTTTGTCAGGGGCGAGGTGGACACCTGGCTATGCCCAAAGATGCAGCGGCTAACAGAGCGATCGCTGGCTACGTCACTGAAGCTGGCCTCAGTAGAGTGTATATCGGCATTAATGACCTGGAGCGAGAAGGCCACTTTGTTTATGTGGACCGTTCACCCATGACCACTTTCAGCAAGTGGAGGGAGGGCAAGCCAAACAACGCTTATGATGACGAGGACTGCGTTGAGATGGTGTCTTCAGGCGAGTGGATTGACGTGGCTTGTCACCTCACTATGTACTTTGTGTGTGAGTTTGACAAGGACACAGTATGAGCTTCACTCTCAATTCAGGCACGTTTTAAATACTCTGGTATTAAAGAAGACTGAAATTTCAGTGAAAAAGGTACAGCACTATATCTGTTTTGTCATCTTTGACAACATTTTAAACAGTGACAGCAGTGTGACATGCTAGACGTCATGTAAAACTGTTTCAAACAACATATGAAAAAAAAAAATTAAACGCCTTACCCCAAATTTAAGAAAAGTACTGTACACGCATTGTGAAAAGTATATACTAAACTACATTTACTTGTAATCAGTTAAATAAATGAACAATAAGTCTTACTACCTTATAATATTTCAGATTCCACTGATTTAACCTTTTTCTGGCTTTTCTCATTAACTACCTTTCTTCCCTACCATTTGAATTTGAATTACATGGTTTATTATTAATATACTGAATAGGTCATCATACTCCTAGAACAACAGCTAACGAGTAGATTTACATAACACATAGTCTTCTAGACTGAACTGTAGTGTTGAGGCTAGGAACTGTATTTTTATTGGTCAAACAATTTATTCTCCTCTGTAAAATGACTTACTATCCCAGTTTACCAGTAGTGCATCATCCCATTTATTTAATACATCATTGGCAGAATGGGACAGTGTCAAGGTCGCATTAAAGAGAAAGAGAGAATGAGAAAAAAAAAACTTTCAGTTTCAAGTTCAATAGATGATATTTATTGTATACCTTATAAAAATATAACACAATAACCAACTAACTACCCATCAAATCAAATGATTTTATTACTGAAACTTTTTTTGCGGTAATACGTGTGGTATGAAAAGCCCTATGAAATGATAAAGAAGCTATTTTGTGTCATATCACAGTAGATTGGGATGAATTTAATTCAGTTTTTATCAATAGATGAAAATACACAAACATACAGAATAGAGTACACATTCCCATATTCCTTTAATGATGATACTACATAGGGGAGACCGTGGTCGGTTTTAACATTTTTGGATATTTCTATCTGTATCTAAGAGTTCTTTTAAGCCTGTGTGTTCAAAATGTGATTCAAACTAGTAACAAGTGTCTGCTATTAAATGTCATAGTAGTTATCTTTACAGCACAAACAGAAAATGCAAACACAAGGAGTGAAATGTTAGGTTACCCCGTAGTCCGGGTTAGTTGTAACATACCCTGGGGTGAGATTTAACATTATGCATTAAGGATAATGATGAAAAATGGATTTTGAAAATTTTTTGTTCAACACTGACATTTCAGTATAATTGGTATGTGTGTGTGTGTGTGTGTGTGTGTGTGTGTGTGAAAAAAACAATAAAAATAGTAAATGTGCACAAGCTTCAACAATTGAACACTATTTGTGTGTGTGTTTGTGTGTGTGTGTGTTACATTAGCATCATGATGATAAAACTGAATAACGTGTGTGTGTGTTTGTAAGCATTTTTGTTAACGTAAGTTATAATAATTGGCCATAATAAAACTGAACCTAAACACTGAGAGATGCCCCTCTGTGTTTCTTTCTCTCCCAAAACGTAAGCATACTGAAATTCAAAGAAAACACACACACACACACACACACACACACACACACACACACACACACACACACACACACACACACACACACACACACACACACACACACACACACACACACTCACATATATATAGGAGTAAGATAAAACATGTTTCACTGATGTTACAACTAACCTAGAGTCTTGTAGCCATGAACTAGCTTACCTTACAGCTAACAGCCTAAACATTAGCATTAACAACTTGCATTAATAATATCTACAAAGACACACAATAAAAATAATTTAACTTAATGAGTTAAACTACAAAGGAGGGACTGCCATCACAAAAATGAATTAAGTATAAAAAGTTAATTTCTTACCTCATCTAAAACCTGGCACAGGACTCCACTACAGGACTAAACTGAGAATGTGTGAGTGAAATAGGTAATTTGTAATTTGAGAAACAAGGTCTCTACTATTTTATGCGACTTTGATATCAATCAATCAATCAATCAATCAATCAATCAATCAATCAATCAATCAATCAATCAATCAATCAATCAATCAATCGATCAATCAATCTTTGTATATGATGACCAACCAGTTTTGTCCTAAAACACTCTTAGTCCGTTCTTAATATTTTAGATACCTTTTTTTTTCTGAAGCACTAATAAAATGCCAACTCTTTTCAAGGTTTATCTTTGTCATCTTTGAGTTGGTCAGTATGTTATAGTAGTGACCTGTCGCTCTCTAGTGGTCACGTGGGGCTCTACACACTGTGATTATTTTGCACTCATTGCCGTTCTGCACTTATGTGCTAATGACAAGGTCAAGCCGCCCTGAAGTTAACTATGCATTAAAATATAACAGCAGGCAGGAAATCTGATTAATTTGGGGCAAAGTGGCAATCTGTACACCTTGGCTGCATGTATTTCCTCATAAATCTTTAAAGATGGGAGGTACTTGAGTTTCATAATAAGTCTTTAGAATGGACTTTACAGATATAATCAGGCGACCTGCTTGTGTAAACTGATCTGTTATTCTAAACCGGTCATCACACCAAACAGACAATGGCATAAGGGACCTATCCTGCCATAAACTATATATTTAACTTATATATCTTAGCAGCCTATTTACAGGGTCTTGAGTGTTAATTTGAACGTTTTTGTTAAATAACCTATAATAATGTGTACTGAAAGTGTATGTTGTAATTAATTTAATTATTTGTATTTTTTTACACTTAACATTGCTATGCAAAACCATAAAAAATAATATACTTGTTATGTTATATTATTTTGACTTTATATTTTCTCTCTTCTTTTTTCCTTTGATAGCTATCGTCACATAACGACGCTGAAACCAGCAAAAAAAGAAAGAAAAGTGAACAGGTAAGAGTCACAGTAGCTCATTCTTGATAGAATGATGAAACATGATAAAACATTTTCTCATTCTGTCAAGATTGAATGATTAAAAGCTGGTGGACAAATTTATTGACAAATATTTCTATTTGAAATATACATTTTTCAGTTGATCTGTGTGAGAACATTATGTACTGTATGTCAGAAAGGTAAAGACAAAACAAATATCCAAGGCAAATCATAACAAGTTGGGGGAATGATTATTACTGGTGTTCTACATCCTATATTTTTCTGTAGATATGACTCTGATACATCTCTCTGGCAAGGTTTCTCAGGCTGAAGTGGATGAATGATTTCATGCGCCTTGTTGCTGAAAAACATGCAGGGCACGTGTATTGATTTTTCTATAAAATCTCAATTTTTTGAGTCAGCTGATTCTCTTCATTTCAAACTTCATTTCAAACTTTCAAAACAAATTTCAAATCAGGTAGAATATAGTGATGATATATGGGCCAACTTTTTAGCAATGTTGCTTCAGCACTTTCCCATTGACAATGGGCAATAAATTTCTATCCGGATACTTTAGATCGGTTGTGGGCCTTGTGTCTTACCTGAATTTTCAGCGGCCATTACTTCAGTTTTAAGTATCACATGATCTATTATGCATGAGATTCAAATCAGGACTCAGAAAGACGCAGGCTTTGTGCTATTCCAAGTTTGAACTATTTGAAGTGACTTATTAAGCAAATAGTGTTTACAACTTTCCTCAGAGACCAACATGCAATGGACCATAATAGAGCATAATAGAGTGTCTTTGCTTGAGGTTATGGCCATGCATGTCACTGTCTGTCACCCTTTTTGCTCCTTGTTTCCATTTGAACAACAACCAACATAAAATTTTAAACAGCTGATGGAAGAAAACCAGATGTGTAAGTGCCCTAAATGAGCAGTGGAACAGTTATTGTCAGTGATGCTCAGCGGGGTCCTGTTCATTTGTCTCCACAGCAGATCCAACCTGTGGTTCACAGCAGAATAATTGTCCCAGCTCGATGGAAGAGAATCAGTAATGAGTCAAGTATCATCAAGTGAGGCCTGTTTTGAATGTGTCCCTATTGGAAGTCTTCAATGGCAAAGCCTCAGGCTATGGCAAAGTGGCAAATTTTTTTAAGGCTGTCTAATGGTAAAAAATCAAACCGATGTTCTTTGCTTTATTTCATTATTTCCAATGGCATCTGATTTCCTAGTGTTGTTCTTTTGATAACAAAACATATTTGCAAATATGTGAATTTTTAGGTTTTAAGTGCCAAATTTGATTATATCTTGTAGTGTTTTTACCAATGGAGATATCTTGGTTCCTCCAGCATAGGTGCCGATTCCAAAACACACGCTTTCTAGCTGGGAAAATGTGTTGGCCATGGTGACCGAGAGAGTTCACTCTGGAGCTGTGCAAGGATAGGAGCTGCATCCATGAATGCATACAGTACACGTGTAAAATATAAGAAAATGTTGAGAGATCTCACTCTTTTCAGATGTGCATGCTGAATGGGAGGCCTGTACGTGGATCGTATGAGCTACAGAACAACCACTATCATGTTGCTGTAGGTAAAGAGAGATTCCGGTCTTTGCCATCTCATCTGGCTCCAAGACAAGGACTAACATCACCATTGTGTAAGAAAGATTATAAGACACGTTAATTGAAATGACAGTAATTAACAGATATATAATGCCTTTTTGTTAAACTTTCTTATGGTAAAATTGGCTATTATATACCGTTTGCCATTCTTTAATGTGGTACATTAGGTAAAGGACAGAAAGGCACTATAGAAATAGTCTATGTCTGAAGTGATTTGATTGATTCTATTCATGTATACAGAAATTTGAACAAATTTCACTACTGCTCAAAAGTTTTAATGTTTTTGACTGAAGTCAAAAATACGGTAGAAACTGTAATATTGTGAACTATTATTACAAATTTAAATACTTTTTTTTTTTTTTTTTTTTTCTATTTAGATATATTTTGAGTTATTGAGTTATTGAGTTATTTATTCCTGTGATGGCAAATCTAAATTTTGAGCAGCTATTACTCCAGGCTTCACTGTCACATGATCCTTCAATATGTTGATTCAGTGCTCAAGAAACATTTATTATTATTTAAAAATACTGTAGTTGAAAACTGTGTAATACATTTGCAGGATACTTTAACATATAGAAAGTTCAAAAGAGCAACATTTATTTGAAATAGAAAACTTTTGTGCCATACTGTGCATCTTTATATCTTTACTGTCATTTTTGCTGAATGAAAGGATTTACTTCTTTCTAAATGAATAAATAATAAAGTAAAATTAATAAACCTATAAATGGCAAATTGAATTAACATTAAAAAAGCATTACTTACAGTTGAGTTACAGAATTAATAAAAAATGCCAGAACTGTCATGTTTGGTTTCAAAATATATTATTGTTTTTAATGGAAGAATGATAGCAAAAAATTTATTGATTTATTTTGGTTAAATTATCTCTTCTTATTTTTCAATTTTATTTTTATTTTTTAAGGATCAACAATGGCATCCTTCCAGTACTAAAAAAGATAAACAAGACAAAACTATATATAACTATATAAGGATAATGAAATGATTTATAAAATATGATAAAATATTCATATTATAGATGTCATGAAAATGCTGGCATTGATTTAGCTTTTTCAGGCATGAACACAAGCAAATGAGTTTGTTTTGGGAGTGTGGATTGCCATATTAGTCTTATGTGTTCTGTTCTTGAATGGTAATATGGAGATTAAACACAGAACAGAGTTAATGTCCTGAACTCGTTTACAAGACACTGATCTTGATCAGCAGCCATCCCTTTCGCCTCAGACTGAAATCAGTTAGCATGAAAATTTCAATTTGGGCCAGATATAAATTGGCTACTGTTCATTAGTGTTGAAGATCAGATAGTTGAGAAAAATGTTACAATCACAGGATCTGAATGTCTCCAGTCAGGCTGATATGTGGCAGTGCGGGTTGGGAGTGGGTACAGTCCCCTCATCAATCACTGTCTGGAGGAGGTATTGAGTTGTTCTCACCTCTCCTTTTTCAAACTGTCCCAACGCTCAGAGTTTGTGTTACTTGATCAAGTGAGAGCTGAACTCCCTCACCGGGGGAAGGCACTGAAACCCTCCCCTGTACCCACAGAATGAGGATAAATTGTTTGGTGATAGTGCGCGTGTTCACTTGATGCTTAGGGATGGTCAAGACTACAATAAGAGCTAGACCTGGCAAATAAGTGATGGAGAAAAAAAAATACACACTTAGTGGACTGGGACTCGAAGCTCTCCAAAGTAAAGTTTGAGACAATAATAAGAAAAATAAGAAAATAAATAAATAAATGACGGCAAACCATTTGTCTGTCGATGTTAGGGAAGGGAAAGCTCTCATGGTTGCTCCATGTGTGTTGTTTTTTAACTATTTATCGTGCTTCATCAGCTTCATCGAGTGGAGGAAGTCATTTGCAGAAAGTGGCCAGTAATCTTTAAACAAAGAAGATGAAATAGCAATCAAAGTCTCATCAAAGTGTCATTAAATTCCAAGGTGCAGTTCCATAATCTGTTTACATACACGTACTGTAAACCTCGAATATGTTTTTTGCTGAGAGGAGAACAGAGATTTTTAAACAACCACATATTTGTTTTCCCTGCAAAGAATCTGTAATAGTAATTTGGTGCTTCACTATATACTGTACACTAAAAGACAAATGTTTTGATGCATTTTATTAAATTTGTTTCTTGCAATCTTAAACACATTTAGAGTTGGGGTTAGATATAAAGGCTTGTTTATATGTTTTACATTTACATTTATCCAAAGCAACTTACAGTGCATTCAGGTTATGCATTTTCTATTTTTTTTCCTTTTTTTTAACAGTATGTGTGTTCCCTGGGAGTTGAACCCAAGTCCTTTTGCTCTGCAAACGTAATGCTCTACCACTGAGCATTATGCTGATATTATGCATTTGAACTTCTTCTTTATACATGGTTTTTTTAAAGGACAATGAACAATTAAAAATAATAATAATAATAAAAAAATAAAATAATAATAATATTATATGTATATATGTATATATATATATATATATATATATATATATATATATATATATATATATATATATATATATATATATTAATTAAATACGCAATTTTTCTAAAGTTTTTAAATGTATATTTTTATTCAGGAAGAATGCATTAAACTGATTAAGATGCAAAACACTTTTACGTTGTTAAAAACCAGATTTATTTTTCAAATAAATGTTTTTCTTTTAAACATTCCACTCAATCATTACATTTTGAAGAAAAAAAAATTGTATTTAATTTTTTGTATTTAATTTAATTTTAATTGTATTTAATTTTCAATTTTGAAAAAGACAAAAACGTTACTTGCGCACTAAATCAGCTTATCTGAATGATATTTGAAGGATCTTGACACGAAAAAAATCAATCAAATAAATCCAGCCTTGGTGAACATAGGACACTTCTTTCAAAATCTTCTTTCAAAATCTTAATTTAAAATTGTATACCCAAACCTTTGAACGGTAGTGCATATAATTCAATATATAATAATTATATTAAATATTAATATTTACTTAATTGTAATAATTTGTACTCAAAAGTAATTTAAAACATAAAAAGGTCCTTGTAAAAAAATTTTTTTTACGTAATTGCATAGCATGTTCTACATCAGGGTTCCTCAAATCTTGTCCTGGAGGGCCAATGTGCTGCAGAGATCAGCTCCAACTCTGATCAAACTCACCTACCTGTGATTTTCTAATAATCCTGAAGACATTGATTAGCATGCGCAGATGTGTTTGATTAGGGTTAGAGCTAAACTCTGCAAGAAAGTGGATGTGGATGTTTTCAATCTGAAGCATATTTCCCTTCATAGCACTATACCTTCAGATCTTGTATTTACCACATGAGGGAGACAAAGACTCAGCCATGGCCTCCAACAACCTCCTCCACCAAAACACCTTTCTTTTCTCTGGCCTGCTGCTTACATTATCCAATGATGTCATTCCAATGTAAACATTTTGATAATGATATTGAATTACAGAAGAATCTTTCTCATCTTCCCCTAGAAATCAATACAGTATACTTAAACCTATACGTTATTGACATGCAAACGTCATGGAGGGGCCTGTGTATTATTAAAAATCTTTTTTTGCACAGGCCTTTTTTTTTCTTCATGTGACAGAGCTGGCACTTTACCGGCAGATGAAAGCAGTAGCACAGCTTTTGGTGTTTATTCTCCTACTGGCCTAACAGATGTTGTGCAAGGTGTCAGCAAAGTTGACACGGCGGGAAAAGTGCAGCAGCGACAGAGATGATCACAACCCTTTGTACTAGAGGCCACACATCCATGACTTTGACATGCAGAGGCAGTAAAGCTGTTCAGATCCTCTCTGTCACACTGTAGGGTGAAACTGTCCCCTCGTATCTCCAGTTACTTGCTCATGTCAGAGCTGCTGCCATCTCCAGGGTGCCTTCCTGTTTTGGAGAAGCATTGGTGTCTCTAGGGGTTCACCATCCAGCTGCTCTCTGTCAGGGCTGTCCTGTGTGGGCAGAGGGAGTGGTTCACTAATACAGCGGGGGGTCTTCCACGCCTGGCTTCAGAGTCATTATCACATCGCTCTAGACTGAAGCTACCATCCCCCTGCTTTCGCTGTTCTTGCATGCTTGAGTTAGCGTAAAGGACACCACAACCTGTTCTTAGGCCTTGTGTAGATCCGATATTAAGACCTGTATCAGCTGATCCCATCAGAAGTGGTCAACTGAGACACATTGCTTTGTATATCTCACATGCTAAATGTTTTAGGTCCTTACACCAGTATTGTCATATGTGTTGTCCTAAAATGATTCATCAAAATGAGAACTAGTCTCACTTAGCCAGACATTTGACTGTCAACATAAAGTCTGGTTCACACTGCAGCTTTTACTGCTATTGGAAATAGTAGAACATTGGACATGAACGGCCTCTTATTTACAGTGGTGTTTACATCTGGAAAGCTCATATAATTTTGGACAAGTTCAAAACGTTTTAGACCCTGTATTTAGAAGCTTGTATTTTGCGTCATCCACTTGTGATTGACTTGATAAAAACACATCTTAATACAAAAAATGTAAATAGGGTATTTGATGCCTGAGTTTCCGATTTCGACTGGCAATAAACTTTAGACATGGTGGAGGAGAGAACTATTACTGTAGTGACTGTTAGTTTTATTCATTTTTCTCCACATTGATTTCTCTTGCCGTTGCTGTCATATAAATTTAAATTTGATGCATGTTGTATTGGGAATCTAACCCACAACCTTGCACTGCTAACACAATGCTCTACCACTTGAGCCTCACTTGAGTGAAGGATACAATTTTTCAATTGCACATGAATTTTTATATTTTTAATACGCTTAAAGGATGTTTTTTAAATCTGAAATACATACCTAGATAACATGAATATTGATAGGTGTAGATTAGTTCTTTCTGATTGTATTAACCAAGCACCTTCTAGATGTGCATTTGTTTACAGGCGGACTTGTGAACCTCAGCGGACTAGTGATATTGAATAAAGGTTTTGTGCAGAATGAATCAAATGGTCAGTGAATGGACTGTGAGTGGTCCACCGGGAGGCTGTCTGAAGCTGGGACTAAATTAAAAGTGATCTTAAACTATTCAAAAACTCACTTCCTCTCATTAATCTAGTAATATATGAACAACCTCTTGAGTTTATGAATTTCCAGCATTTTTTCAAAGAGTTTTCAGATTCTGAATTCAGCACGTTCATTCTGAAAATGTCATTTATGAACTTGAATTCAGAATGAATTCGCACTAACTGAAGTGAATATTCCAGCAGAACTTTTGGCAGTTCTGTTGTTTTATTTCTCCTATGGCCAGCAACATCTGTTCAAATTCAAAGGCATGCCAGGCAGAGTTTGCTTTAAAAAAGCAAGTGAGTAGAACAAATATTCAGCTATTCCCCAAGCCCCATGTTAGTGGGCTTGCAAACACCATTGCCCGAAGTGTGTACCAGTGGAAGACGGAGATCAGTGAAGCACACCCAAGCTGCCTCTCTATGGAGCCAACTAACAGTGGCAAGAGCTGAAGAAAAATGTATTAAAGCCTTCTCTTTCCCTCACTGTGCCAGAAATGGCTCACCTTGCTCCCAATGGTAGATCTGGTATGCACTGACTGCTGGAAGAAAATTACCTTTTGTGGGAGTATTAATTCAGACATGCATCCTGCTGTCAAAGCATCCCTCTAAACTACTCTTCCCTCTGCTCTGTTTCTCTCTGTGTCTCCAGTGCCCTAGTCTTCTTTTTTCATCATCAATAACTGCTGCTGAAGAATAAGTTATTCCCTTCAAGTCTCTTTTTTTTTTAAAGCTTGTTCGGATCCTCATTGTTTGATCTGGCTTGATAAATCAGACGATCGTAGTTAGAAATTCATGGCTGCCCCGTTTCATCAATAAATTATTAGTTTGCTGTGCTCTCTGGTGATTGATAGGTTGTGCATGGGATGTATTGGAACCAGATGAATTCAATAGCGTGACAGTCGCCGGGGAGATACAAAGCATATCTGCTCATGAAAAATTGAGGTCAATGGAAAATGTGAAAAAGAGAGTAAAAGAGGAAGAATGAGCTGTGGTCGAAACACACTTGTTTCTTGTTATCAAAGGATTGTAGACACACTTTAAGCATAAAGTCATGTATGGTATTTATTTGAAGACTGCTTTTTCTACTCTTGTAGTTCGCAAAACCAGGAGTGGACAGCACCAGCTCTGTTTTTACAGCCTGGGCAGGGCTTGAAAATCCCAGATCTCTTTGCTACGTCGGGTGAGTGTGGCAAGTTGTGATATGATTTTCCTTCTGTCTCCCTAGAGCTCAGTTTCCTGCCTCTTCCTTCGGCAGATACAGATGTTTTACATAATTACTGATAGGAACTGTAGCTGTTGTTTTTGTAGAAGTCTGATTTTCTCTTCTCTTGTGCTTCACCTTTCTTTTATACCATCTCTGCTGTGCAATTGTGATGCATTTATGATTAAGGGAGTGAGAGAGAATGGCAAAAAAGAGGGATCTTGTTCTCTTGCATGTGTGCCACAAACTGCTTTGAATTGACAGGCTGTTCTATAAAGCCCACCAACATTAAAGAAATACACTCTCATTCTTGGATAGAATGGCGTCCTGTGAGAGGAATATGAAAGCTCAGCATGGATTCAAATGCTGCGGAAGGCTTTAAATCATAGATAAATTCAATCAGGCCATTTTGTTTCAAAAGTATGCACGTGCCTTGTTAGCTATGCCAGGGAAATCAAAATGTTTCCATTTTTTTCTGATAGGTAATCAAAATGTTCATAAGTTATTCATGAGAAATCTCTCTCTCTCTCATTCTCTCTGATTTTTCTCTGTTGGTTCTCTATATATCGGTTTCTTTTCTTTCACTTTCATTCACCAAGTCTCTCTCACTCTGTTGAATATAGAGACATATCATAACTATCAGTTTGCATTAACTTTATTGCATAACATGTTATACATGGTTGTTATGCACCACTGTTTTTGAGAGGGCATGCAAGTTCATATCCTGACTGATAATATAATATAATATAATATTATAATTCTTTTTTTTAGAGAAATTAATACTTTTATTTAGTATGATGCTTTATTATGTATTATAATTATAATTATTTTTTCTTATTTGCTGTTTATACATGTATATATTTTGTTATATTAAAAATCCGTCTGGCTCACAAATCTGAGGTGGCACACATGAATAAGATTGACACTTTTTGTGCACTGGATTAACCGAACAAAACTTTGTTCAACAAGCCAAGTGCATTGTGTCTTTTACATGCCATGAGGTCATTCAGTGAGTAATTGCAGGCGCTCCGGAGCTGCCATCACTTTGCTCATAAGAGCCGAGCCAGCAGTCCTTGTGATGGAGTTCAGTTTCCCTCACTCATGCAGATCTCGCATTAGCCTCGGATGTTTGTAGCCATGCTTATAAAAGCTCCTCGATGAAGGCTCATACCTACTCTGGACATTTGATCATGTCCCATGGGGCAGACGATCCACATAATGCCATTCCTAATGGCAGAAACTGAATAAATAAATAAAACAAGGATATTCTTTTAACTACATCAATCACTGCAGAGGCGTAATCAAACATTTTATGACTGCGAGAGCCATTCCCATCACCTACTGGAGGAGGAGTGCATCTGCTGTCAGCCTATCATTAGCCAAGATTGTCTTACCTTTGAATGTCAAAGGCACTGGTGAATGCAGTTTGCATCTCAGGATCAAGAAAGCCCATTAAATGCTTTGTGAAGTGCTGAGCTCGGATGGACTTGATTTGATGTGAGATGAAGTGTTCTGGGTAATGCTGAAGAGTGTTTTTCACTTTAACCCTCATGTCTTGTCTGCCGTAACAAGATGTTTCATCTGCAGACTCCAGACAGGTTTTTTTAAGTTTTATTTCTTTGTCTGTGTTAATAGCCTATGTCTTGAGAAAAGATGTTGAGCATTTTGTAACAAACATTAATTGATTTTTTAGTTACTCACAACAGAGCCTGTCTATTTACAATGTAATTTCACAGTGAATAATAAAGCTTAGTTGTGGAAACAGTGTTTCAAGGTTCTTACTAATGGATTCATGCTGTCCCTTAATGCGCTGATTTGAAATGTTTTCTATCATATGAAACATGCACCAAGGTTGCATTTGATTAAATATTTAGGATGATGGTTGATGCAGTCCTCAACTTTTCTAAATATGAAACGTCTCTAGGTTACGTATGTAACCCTAGTTCCTCGAGGGAACGAGACGCTGCGTCGAAAGTGATTTGGGGAACGCGTCCAGCGTACGCGACTCTGAATATCGTGTGTAATCAGTTCCAATGGAAGGGCGTGACGTCACCGACGGGGTGACGTAAGCGACCAGGAAGCTATAAAAGCACGTGCCACGCAGCTGGCGTCTGCTTCGATTACCAGCAAGCGCCGGCAGGGGTGCCGGGGGTATGGCTTCGAGACGCAGCGTCTCGTTCCCTTGAGGAACTAGGGTTACATACGTAACCTAGAGACGTTCCTCTTCAGGAACTCGAGCTGCGTCGAAAGCGCTTTGGGGAACGAGTACCAACGCCGCCAGACTACCAAACCCCTGCCTGGTGTGTATCCGAAGAGCACAGCTCAGGACAGGAGGACAGAAGTGCCTGGAGTGGCTGGCATATATAGGCCATAGAACCTAACGAATGTAGAGGGCGTGGACCACCCCGCAGCGTTGCAGATGTCCAGCATGGATACACCTGCTAGGAAGGCCTTAGAGGCCGCCATACCCCGAGTAGAGTGAGCCTTGGCTCCCGACAGCGGGGGATGACCAGAGGACTCGTAGGTAACGTTGATAGCCTCGACTATCCAACGACTAATAGTCTGCTTAGAAGCAGGAGAACCCCTCTTGGGGGGACCGTAGCACACAAGCAATTGGTCAGTTTTTCTCCACAGGGCAGCTCTGTGGACGTATGCGTCCAGCGCTCGAACTGGACACATACAATTTAGCTTCGCCTGGTCAGGCTCCCGAAAGGGAGGAGGACAGAAGGTCTGTCTGAGATATCTTGAATAGGTTCAAACGGGGGTTTGCACATAGCCTCTAACACCACAACCAAGTCCCACGGGGGAATACAGGACCGTACTGGAGGTCTCAGCCTCAGTGCACCACGGAGGAAACGTGTAACTAGGGGGTGTCTTCCCAGAGACTGACCATCGAGAAGGGCATGGTAGGCCGCAATGGCCGCCACGTAGACCTTCAGAGTAGAGTGGGTCAACCCTGCAGAGAGCCTAGCCTGTAGAAACTCCAGAACTGTACCAACTGGCCAGTTTGCTGGGTCTAGCTGGCGGTCTCTGCACCATGAGGTGAAGAGTTTCCACCTCATGGCATACAGTTTCCTCGTAGAGGGAGCTCTGGATTGGAGAAGGGTCTCAACAACCTCAGAGGTCTGGGAGGAAGTGCTTCAGTGCACGATAAACTGCTAGCATTTCTAGACAATAGATATGCCATGTTAGATGGCGGTCGCTCCACAGACCACGGGCAGGGTAGCCACTCATGACTGCACCCCAGCCGGTGAGGGACGTGTCCGTCGCTAGTGTCACACGGCGACAAGGAGCTCCCAGCACCGGGCCCTGATTCAAGAACCAAGGTTTCTTCCACATGTCTAAGGCACGGAGGCAGGGGACGATACGAGCAGGGGACAATCATGCCTGCATCGCGGTCGAATCCCATACTACGCCTAGATAGGTGGTTCTCTGAACCGGAGAAAGTACACTCTTCTTGGCGTTCAGTCTCAAACCCAGCTCCCCCATATGTGCGAAAACGACATCTCGATGTCGAACCGCCATCTGCTCTGACTGAGCAAAGATCAACCAATCGTCGATATAATTGAGAATGCGGATGCCCTGCATGCGCAGGGGGGCCAGAGCCGCATCTACACACTTTGTGAACGTGCGGGGTGAGAGTGCGAGGCCAAAGGGAAGTACTCGATATTGGTAGGCTTCGCCCCAGAAAGCCAACCTCAGAAACTTCCTGTGTTGTGGAAGGATGGAGATATGAAAATATGTGTCTTTGAGATTTATCGTGACAAACCAGTTCTCAGACCTGATCTGAGCTACAACATGCTTGATTGTGAGTATTCTGAACCTCAGTCTCATAACTGAACGATTTAAGACCCTCAAGTCTATAATCGGATGCAGCCCCCCATCCTTCTTTGGAACTATGAAACACCGGCTGTAAAATCCGGACTCCCTGTCCTGAGGAGGGACCACCTCGATGGCCTCCTTCTCTAATAGGGTTTTCACTTCCTGTTCCATAACCAGACCCTGCCTGGGGCCCACTATCATGTGAACGACCCCGTTGAATATAGGCGGCACGGAGCCGAACTGAATGCGGTAGCCTTTTTCTACTATGTGCAGGAACCAACGAGATACATTTGGCAGTAATTCCACGCTGCTAAATAATCTACTAAGGGAATCAGTCTCTCGAGACTGACCTCTGGTTTAAGAGACCCCCGCAGGGGCGGCGAGCGTCCCAGCCCCGCTACACGCACAGGCGACGGATACTGAGAGCGATGCTCGCTCAGGCCCGCTGCGCCCTGGAGCACTGGCAGGGTTGGCCGAACGACCCCCAGAGGGCACTGAGGCGGGACGGGCACCGTGGACTGCGGTGTGTACCGTTCTACCCCAGCGGAGGCTGCCCTCTGAAACCCTGGGCCTTTGGCGTCAGGGTTTCTTGGCCGAGGACTTCTTAGCTTCAATAACTGCCCTTAGATCTAACTTGGGCTTAGAAGACCTCGGCCGAGAGCGTCGCTGAGACTCTCGTTCCCGAAGCGGAGGAGCACGAGAGGCGACTCGAACTGGACACATACAATTTAGCTTCGCCTGGTCAGGCTCCCGAAAGGGAGGAGGACAGAAGGCCTGCAGCACTACAGGTCGTGGTGTAACAGAGGGAACCTTAGGAACATATCCCGCTCGAGGGTATATGAACGCTTTAGTCATGCCTGGTGCAAACTCAAGATAAGAAGGGGCCACAGAGAGGGCCTGAAGATCTCCTACTCTCCGCAGAGAGGTAATAGCCAACAGAAAAGACGTTTTAAGTGTGAGATGTCTGTCTGAGATATCTTGAATAAGTTCAAACGGGGGTTTGCACATAGCCTCTAACACCACAACCAAGTCCCACGGGGGAATACAGGACCGTACTGGAGGTCTCAGCCTCAGTGCACCACGGAGGAAACGTGTAACTAGGGGGTGTCTTCCCAGAGACTGACCATCGAGAAGGGCATGGTAGGCCGCAATGGCCGCCACGTAGACCTTCAGAGTAGAGTGGGTCAACCCTGCAGAGAGCCTAGCCTGTAGAAACTCCAGAACTGTACCAACTGGGCAGTTTGCTGGGTCTAGCTGGCGGTCTCTGCACCATGAGGTGAAGAGTTTCCACCTCAGGGCGTACAGTTTCCTCGTAGAGGGAGCTCTGGCTTGGAGAAGGGTCTCAACAATCTCAGTTGAGAGACCGGCTGCTAACAGTTGTGCCCCCTCAGGGGCCACACCCACAGCTTCCACAACTCCGGGCAAGGGTGAACTATCGTGCCCTGCGCCTGTGAGAGTAAGTCTGTCCTGATCGGTATCTCCCACGGAGAGCCGTCGAAGAGCGAGACTAGATCTGAGAACCATACTCAGCCCGGCCAGAACGGGGCTACTAATAGCAGACGGGCCCCGTCCCGGCGTACTCTCGCCAGAACTCCCGGGAGCAGAGCGATAGGGGGAAAGGCGTACAGATGAAGCCTCGGCCAAGTCTGTACCATAGCGTCCAGTCCCAGAGGAGCTGGATGAACTAGAGAGAACCAGAGGGGACATTGTGATGTCTCCTGAGTCGCAAAAAGGTCTACTTGAGCCCTGCCAAACACTCTCCATATCTGATCTA